>NC_134316.1:29101115-29416829 GCF_964195595.1 Calonectris borealis | reverse complement strand
TCAAGAAAGCTCCAGGCGTTCTAAGAAAAGAAATAACCAAATACCACCAAATATTTAATTTTCTATACCGGAAATGAGAAACAGGTGTAATTAAAATAACACTTTTTAAATTAAGTGACCTCTCTTGACCAACCATCTGTGAATAATTCAGATTTTTTTCCCATTATTACTGTAAAATTAAAACTAGGGCATATAAATGACAAGATCCTCTTTAACTATCTTTAAGCACCAGCAATATATATTTTCCACCAGTTAAAATCCTTAATGATACCAAAAATCTGTCAAGCATAACTCCCCCAATTCATTTGCCTGAAACCATCAATATTTTATCATGCATTTGCAGTTGGCTTTAATTTAACAGTCCAGGTTACTAATCAAACAAAACACCCAAGTCATTAAAAGTTAGCGTGCCATTTAGAAAGTGCATTTCACGTTTATTAAAATATCTTTCATGGAGCTATTAGAAGGCTAAAGTTTTAATTACAATCAGATATTTAGTTCTACTTCAGTTATGCTTTTGGCACTCTCTTGCAACTGCCTTGATTAATCTTCCAGACAGAGCTCATCCATTACCTCCTGAAATTATTTTCCTCTTAACTTCTTCATAATTCATCTTTTTTCTTTCCCCCTCCAAACATGTAAAATGCATTAAAAAGGTGTGCACAATACCTGCCTGAAAGATAAGTCATTAGAAAGATTCCATTTCAAATGCAATTTATTCTCAAAAGTACCAAATAGCCATAATTCAAACAGATGTATTGAAATTGAAATGTAGGTTTTCTTGTCTTTGTTGTCATTTTAACTATTTTCCTACAGATGAGAGACTAATATGTGTGGCTCTTTCTCCTGTCTCAGGTTTTGAAATATACAGTTCAGCTGAATTTTGCCTGGGTAATTCTGAGGGCACCTCAAGCTCACACAGAGCCTCTGTCACAGAAAATTTCCCATCATTTTCCTCCTCCTTAATATAATGGTCATATTGCAATACATTTTACCAAACTTCTGTGCTGAGACCATTTCAATGGCTTTTTTCCATCCATTTTAACAAACATTGCGTGGAACCTCCATCAGCAGTAATCAGAATATACTCTCATTTTGGTTGCTATTTTAGATCTTCGGTGTAACTTCAGCAACAGACACTTACACTATGTTTTGAAAAGATTCACCTTAAATGGGGGTAAGAATTTGAAGAAAGACCGATGAAGAAAATTTGGAGGAATCAATCTGGCCCAGAGACCCCTCACATCTCCAGCTGAGCTTTCACATTTCCTCTGGATCTGGAGTAGAGACAGATTCAAGCCCTCCAAACTCTACATTTGGGACCCATATCTCATTCTGCGTGCTTGTTTGCTGGAGATATAGCGAGGTTTGGATTGCACACACAAAAGCAAAACCTTGAAGAAACCCAAGTGGACAACTGAAGATCAGGCTTGCTCATCCACAGGTTTAGATTCTCATGCACATTGGATTTTTCAGCCCCTTCTTCAAGGCTCAACCTCATCCTCAGATCGGATGGGATCAGAGAATGGTCTTCCCTGTCTCTGTTCTGCAACATCATCCTTTACTTCTTCCATAACTGCAGGAAGTCTATTGAGAAACAGACCGGAGAGATCCTGCCAGACCTCAGACAGCCCTTTCCACCCGGCTGATAAGCTCTCCTCTGCACCTGCCTCTGTGCTCACCCCACAGGTTCCCACTGGCTGTTTCCAGGTGTCTCCTGGAGGAGGACCGGCTGCCCAGGCTGCCCCCGCCCCCATCCCCACAGCCGGACCAGGAGCCAGCCATCAGCGGGGAGAGGTTTGGCCATGCTCCCAGCAGAAGGCTCGCGACAGCACCAGATAAGCTCTTCGCGTCCCCCTCCTCCTTCATCAGCTGGATGCAGGGCCACATCCACCCGCACGAGGAAAGCCTCTGCCCTCGCGCTGGTCCGAGCCAAACACAAATCGGCATCTCTCCCACAACAGCATCTCACTGCAACACCGAAGCCTGGTATTTCAAACCAGCAAAAACCATGTGGGGGGAGGCAGGGAATAGACTGGGACCGATTAAAGCCCTCTACCCTCACTGACGCGATCAGCAGAACTGGGTCCAGGCAGGCTCTGGAGGAGAGACACAGAAGTGTTTCAAGGCAAAGCTCAATTACTTAGGCAGCAAAATGGGAGATGCTTGAAAAGCCTGTCTGCACAGCCCTTGTGCGGCACTGTGTGAGTTGTACTGAAAAGCCTCCCTGTACTGTCTTTTGCGGGAGACAATATTGGTTTTTTTCTTTTGAACCTATCCACTCCATTTTTTAATCTATATTTTTATTGTTGAAAAATACAGCAAATTGTTTTAAACAGATCTGTTGGGGTTTTTTCTTCGTATTCTTAAACATTTGAAGAAGTAAGTTAAGAAATGTGAGCGTGTAAGGAGGAGGGAGAGAGATGGGGAATTACAGGAACAGATTAAAGACATAGATGGGATATTGTGATTATCAGTAACCTCAGGTCTCCAATGAGTGTCACATACTCCACGTGGACTGAGGAAATACAGGAACGGCAGCACCATTTTTAAAAGAAAAGGAAACAAGCAGTCTGGGCTGGAATGATGTTCAAGTTTGGAACCAGCCCTGCACTGACAAAAGCTCAAGTTTAGCGTTAGAAAAAGGTCTTTTTACTGTACCCGTGTTGCCAATGTGGGTAGAGAAGCCCCACTCCTTCCCACGCGCTGGAGAGAAAAGCAGGCTAAAGTTGATGATGTTTTCTGAAGCAAAGCTCAGTAACGTAGCACCATCTAGTGCCAGCTGTGAAAAGCAGAGAGGAGAAACAGGCATTTCCCAAACTACCCCGAGAGAGCTGTGTTCCCTAAACCCTGCTGAAGAATGAGTCTTTAGATCATTTTAAACATGCGACTTCATGACAGCCATACGGGTCAAGGAAGAAACGGGAGAAATGGAAGAAAATGTAGGACTATTTACAGCTCTTTAAAAAAGTGAAGGGCAAAAGTTGTTGTTCTGACGCTGATGAAGCTGTATGAAACTTGTCTCACGAAAAGGACTTGTATCACTGAACCTCCTAGACACTCAGTTTTTGAAGGAAAACTTTTATTTCCTTTAATTTTTCAAAGACGGTGCTCTGATCATCTTTGGAGTTTGAGACCTCATCATTATATAAATTGGTTGTTAGATTTACTCCCAAACAGACTGCTGAGCAGTAATAAACCAAAACTATGTTTAAGATCCTTTCCACATAGGATGCAAGAGAAATTCCTGTAGGTGGAACCATTTAAGAGAAGCCGGGGACGTGCACTTACCAATACACGTGCCTGAAATCCTGTCCTCACTGGAGTGCAGGGAGTGTTATCATTGATTTCAATGGGACTATGATTTCTTTCATTCCTCCTACATCTCACTATGGCAAGTGCCAGATGCTGATTAACTTACCCGACGCCTGCCGTCATATGTACTGCACTTCACTAAACTCACAGGTGTACCAAACAATGAAATCTATTGGAGCTATAGGCAGCATTAGAGAGCAGAACACAGGAAGAAAATTGACTCCCTTTCATACATGGCTTAAGTATTGCCAGCTGACTGCTGTACTTCACTTCAGTGAAGCAAAATCTTCAGAGAAGCATATTGACTAGTCTATGTATAGAAATCATTACATAGCTGTAAACCTGGAAAATGTAGACTTCTCCTGACAGCAAAATTCTGCTGTCCCTTAAGAGGGTTGGGGCTTAAGGAGATAATACTTACTTTAATCACTGAACATTTTTTTCTTAAAAGTATCTTCATTTTCTTGTAAGTAGCGGAATAAGGACTACTGAACCAACTAGAAATCATATTTATTATTATAAAGCATTTTTCCAATATGGCCCCCATCTCTGTCAGACCTTGGGCACCATAATACCGAAAAATACTATTATCAATGCTAATACTTCTAATAATAAATGTTAAGGAAAAAAATAAACTATAATAGCCAGAGACCAACAAAATGCCAGTTGCTCTTTTGCCATAGGTGAGATACGTTAACAGAAGTGGAAAGCATCAGTTCTTCTTTCTTTACCTCTTATCTTTGGTGGTAAGAGTAAAGGAATGTAACAAGAAAACAAGGGAAAAAATCTAATGTGGAACTAATGCAACATTTACCACTTATAATCTGATTATTGTTCTTCCATGATATTTCCATTTCTCTAATCTTTAATCTTCTTGTATGTAGATTGAAAGACCTGCAGGGCAAGACTCTTTCTACATGTCTGTATAGCATCTAATACAGTGAGATCTTGATCCTCCCTCTAGCCTCTAGGAACTTAGGAAATTAAAATAATCAAATGATAAGGGTCCCCAAGCTAGACTCACCAAAGAATTTGGGCAACACATACTTAGTTTCTCAGCACCCCTAGGTACTTTGCCAGCTTGCAGAACTAAGAGCCCTACATCAGGTGCCCAGCTTCTGCTGGCCTAGGCAGAAGCAATTGCATGGATGATGGGCCAGTGCTACCATATAACCAGGAATGCACGTGTTAGGAAGTATTAAAGGCACCCTTCAGACCACCTCCTCACCTCCCTGGTAAATCTGCAGCTACTTTAGGAGCCCGACGACAAACTCAACAGAGGCGTGAGCACGCACGTCACCCCAGAGCATACGTACTTTGCAGGCAGTCGCAGATTTGCCCTGTGTTTTGTGTTGGCTCAAGCAGTACTGCCACCAAATGTCAGATCAGGTGTAAAAAAGGCAGCCCTGAGCCAGGGTGCGGCTCAAGCAGAGCTCTGCTGTTCCACAGCTTCGGCCTTGCTCAGGGCACACACAGACCTGCAAGTAGGTGTCCTGAGGTGACTGATGGGAAATGCAAAAGAGAAATGCATATGTTAAACCCCTGCTGTAAGGAGCACTCTGCTCTGGTCTGGATACACAACCTTCAGCTCTCTCCTGAGTTAAGTAGCTAACCAAGCCCTTCCTGATGGACCCCAGTGGCCACCATCCTCACCTACAGCGTGAGAGATTTCAGTACAGCATCCCCCTCAAGAGTTCAAACTTGCATGTCTCACATCACAGGTGTGCAGCATTTAGGGTCGGGATGCTGTCAGTACCACCAGATTGAAGCTGTTCTATTTTTCAAGGAATACTTAAATATTTCTTGGGCCAGAAGAGGGAAAGAAACTGCAGCTACATCCTTAAAGCCTCAACCTGAAAGAGAGGAACAAGTTCCTCTTCTAATAAATACTTAGATGTTTCATTCTAAGGATTCATTAATATTAACTGTTGTGTTTAAAGCCAACTACAAGATCATTAAAGCCTTTCTAAATATTACTTCCCCCCATAAGTAATAGCCTACTGTCATAAGAATTTTGGTAGCTATCAAAAGGATAGATGAGTTGAGGAAATACCTATACAAGATTTCCACATGATAATTTCCCTTTTAAAACAGTTTATGTTCTAGGAAAGCTTGAGAAACTTTGATTAAAGAGTGATTGAATAATCATATGGCACAAGCTGTTCTCAACATGCATTGTAGAGACAGAGTTTAAACTGTGTTCAAACCGGACACAGGAGCATAGCTTGCTTTTTAAGTTTCTTTGAGGGCAAGATACTACCACCCCTATGTTTTATGGGTACACCTGCGCATTCAGCTAGCAAATATACCATTTTTGTGCAGCAACTGAAATCTTCCTTTTTCACCCATTAGTATGTGGTTACAAGAAGACTCTTAATAGAGCAAATTAACCGAATTAAAGAGTAATAATTAAAAAAAACAATAAAACAATGGAGTGAGGTGACTTCTGTCATTCAGTCTGCCACAAAAACTCTGGGAGACGGAAAGATGCGAGCCGGTGGAGACCGCCTGGGGAGGACTCCTACCTGCTGGGCTCCCACCAGCACTACAGTGGAAGATGAAACCCCGCAAGCCAGCAGCAAGCGAGCTGCCAGAAGACAAAGTGACTGCCGATTAAGAAGGTATCAGCCGAAGAAATCAATACACAGTTCCAATGCTCCTGACTGCCTGACAGTCCTCCATGACAACTGCACAAAACTCCTTCCAGGAGGGCAGCATGACTAATTACTCAGGAGAGGCTTTTGCACTAACATCCTAATTCAAACAGAGATAGCTTTGCAATAAAAGGTTTGGATGAAACATATTTTGACTGTTTACATTTTATAGCAAGAATCATTGCTTCTAAAACCCGGGTAACTCACAGAAAGGAGGGTGTCACAGGACACTGAAAACTCGACGGGACAGAGAGCAATGCAGCACGCCGCTGCGACCAACCCTCCTCCGGCTGCAGGATGAGAAACGTAAACCCACCTGGACTCCTTCAGGCCTTTCCCACCTCTGATTTCTTTGATCCCAGCGATGATCTCTCAGGGCCGATTCGTGCTGAACGGCTACTCAGATACCTCAGGAGCACTTGCAGCATTCATGCTACACGTAGTGAAAATGTGTATTTGAAGAAGCGGAGCAACAACTACCAGCAGGTGGCCCAGCAAATTGGGTAATTTAATCTCAGCAACCACCGACTCCAGACTGACAGCTTTCCTTCCTTGGTGCTTCTGAGCAGTGGGGAACACCAGCCAAAGGACTCTGTTGAACTGAGATAGTACAAGATGTTGACTAAATGTCAAAGAAGTTGTTATTTTAGAGGTCATAGACCACTTCAGAAACTTCCAAAGAAGGCACACCAGCAACAAGGATAAAGAAATTGAAAAAAAACCAGAATTTTCCCTGAAGAGCAGTCAATAAGAGGTTGTGCAGAAGAGCTGGTGGCAGAAGGAAATTCACACTGAAAGATGGTCAGGAATACTAGGGCTGGTAGGGAGTCAAAGCATAAGGAAACAACATGGTAACATTTAATTAGTCTGGAAGGTATTTGGGGTAAAAAAAGAGAATAGAAACTCAGGTATATGGACATGCCAGCAATACTGTTTTAACTGGGTTATAAATTATTACTCATGGTTTGCTTATGTCAAGAAAGGAAACTAGTAATACTACTAGACTGGATAATCAAAATGAACAGTCAGCTAAGGTGATATTAATTGTATTTGACTGATGAGAAGGGGCGGGAGAATGAATAGCTGGCAGAGGGAAAATGTAAAATGTGATGCCTGCTAAATGAGGCATGATGAATAATGGTTTTTCTTGTCAAAACCACTGCTAGATTCCCCTCGAGCTGCGAGTGGGTATTCAGGAACACGTGTCTGGTTTTAACCAGGGGTCTGATCCTTCTCCAATAAAGGCAAGAAATTATTATAACTGATGCAAACAGGAGCTGGAAAAGACCAAGATAATGTCCTACAGCCACAAGCTGAAATTCCATCTTATTTCACAAAATGTACATCCGAAGCAAGTTAAAAACAATCCAGGGAGGGTATCTATTATCTCGCATGAACAGCCAGCAGTTGTTGACTGGAGTTAATAGCATTTCCCATGAAATTGGGCTTAATCTTTTTTTTGTTGAAACCTATTTCTTTTCATGTATTTATTAACAGTAAGTAGAATTTCTGACAAGACACTCTACAACCAAAGCATTAAAAGTAGATCTCAGCTAAATAAAATAATATAGCAGCAACTTAAGTCATTCAGATCTTCAGATAAGGTTATTCAGAGAGTTAATATCAGTGGTTTGTGTTTATCTTACTTGCTACATCTTTCCAGAAATTGTTCAGCTGTTAGCCTACTCTATTTATGTAAGAACTTGTCCCGTTTCAATGTGCATGAGGCTGAATTGCACTTTTTTGGGGGGGGAAGCAGTAACATCTGGTGGCTGCAGTCTGATGTGTTCTAAAACTCCTCTCAGTTTTCATTTAATTTTAAAGAATCAGGACATTTCCTATCACCATTATAATAAAATGAATTTGTGGTAGGGCAACTAATAAATCATTACTCTCTTTAGTTTTCTTGTTATGCAGAAGACAACTGTCCAATTATTTGGGCAAGAGCCCCAGGGCTTATGCACATAGAGACTTACTCCACATAACAAACCAATAAAGATGCTGAAAGTCAGGAGCAGAACAGAGATGCGCTATAAAAGCAACAACGCCTGAGATTCATTCTCTCTAAACTCCCTTTCAGACATTTTTTCTGTATCACTGCTGAAGCAAACTGACACTACATGTTTAACAGCAGGCTGCAGAAATAATTCAGGCACAGAACAAGCAAAGCATGTCCTGGGGATGGACTGCTCAGCGAGCAGAGCCACAGTCTCTTCAAGCTCACACTGAACCCAATGAAGAAAACGCTAAGCAGCAAGGCTGCATAGTAAAAATCATGCAGGGAGGCTATGTGGTCTCCACACCCAAAATTTTAAAACAAAGATCAAAAAGAGCCTCAACCAGTCATTGCATTGCAGAGCTTCTTGCATCTCGCCCAAAGCATCTATTACTGGCCACCTCGAAGTGGAGCCAGTGATGGTCTGATTGCCCTGCGCCAGGCACACAAAAGGAAATTAATGTTTTAAGAGACACAGAATTAGGATTCCCAGCCCACAGGGATTGGAAATGAGACCACATCGCCAGGGTTCAGGCCCAAAATCAAACTTCCCCCAAATTTGGAGGGACTGAGAGCCCAAGTTCTAATTTAGGCCCATCTTTGGCTGGAGTGAAGATTAACTCATGGGCTCAAGGATCAGCAAAGTCCGTTTACGAATCATTCCAATGGCACCAAGCTACATGTGTACGTTGCCACTGAGACCAGTGAGCAGGCCTGAAGACCTTACGGAGGCCCTTGCGGGCCGTGCAGGCCACACGAGGCACGAGTAGAGGTCAGGCTGGAAAGGAAAAGGGACTCAAGCGCACAGCAGGACTCACACCCAGCGTCCGCCTGCAATGTAAATTGGAAGGTGCCACCAGCCATGCGTTAGTGCTAATGAACTGATCCCAGGGAACTTTAAGTTTGATGGCTTACCTTTCGCTATCTCTGCAGCCCTGTAACTACCCAGGCCTTTCTAGTCCGAGAGGTCTGCTAGAGAACTGCTGGAGTACTCGGGAGCCTACCTCTGCCGGTTCTTCCCACTGCAGGGGCGGCTCCGGGCTCTCCCTGCAAAGGCCTCGTAACCGCGACTCCTTCCTCAGACACACGCACGTCTTCGTGACTCATGCACACCTACAGCCACAAGCACCGCCTAAACACTTCGTCTTCTCCCTCCCTCAGACCAACCTGCATAGCGCCTGCTGCAGCGTTCACCCCGCCATCAGGAAAAGCAGCAAGAGCCGGTTTGCAGACGACTTAGAAGCACCTACCTCCTGTCCGCCTATACTGGGAGAGATGTCAGATCAAGCGCCAGCCTGGGTGTGTGCCAGAGGAGGAGTCCGGCTTTCTGGGCAGCGTTTGAGCAAAGAAGAGGCAGAAGCATGCATGGACCCCATGCAGTCTGTAGACTGCTGCTCAGATGACACTGTCATCCATAATTCAGAGAGAAGACATGCATGCTATTCAAGCCTTTTAAGTAACAAAGCCCATGATGCGGAAAGTACAGGTAAATAGTTACTCATACTTACTACCCAGGTAGTAAATAATTTGAGGTTTTGATTTCCCCTATTTTGAGGAAGTTTTCATGTTGTGTCAGTCTTTTTTTTAAAAAAAAAACATATTCTATTTTCTTTTAACTTGCAATGCTTGTGAAAGTAAAAATACTAGCACTGGAGTGACACAAGCGAACTCCACATAAACTTGTAAGCAGATTCCTACAAACACTTCTTCAGCCCCGCCTGAAATACCCCCGCTGATCCCATGCAAAAACTGCCAGTTTCATACAACTGCCTGCTGTTGATGTGACCTTTCAAAGATGTTGGAGTCGAAGTGAATTACAGAAGAGTTCAGTATGCCTCAAACAGGCACTAGGAAGAAAGCACAGTGGTGTGTGCTGTTCAGGAAAGAGGAAAGCGCTCTTATACATGTGCCTTGCTGGAAACCACTTCTGTCTAACAACAGGGTCTCCCATTCTGTGTTCATTTCTGCAAGGAGTATACATTGGTTTGTTTGGTAACAGCGTAAGCAACAAACAAAAAAGGGGAACTTTCACTCCTTTTTTGGTTTTGCCCTTTCCCACCCCTCCCCAGCCTTGTGTGCATATGTGAGATTTTTTTCCCCTCTATTGCCTTGAATCAATTTCAGCATGATGCCTCTTAATCAAAGAGGTGCTGAGGTTGACAGGGACCCTTTGCAGGTCATCTAGTCTACCCCCTGCTTTTCTGCAGATTTCTAATCTCTGTGTTACGAGCACGTAAAAGCAGAACACGGGCAGGAAGCATTCATCCATGCACTTTTCAAAGGACTCAAAAGCCTATCCTATCCTATTAATTTTTCCATACATCATCCTTTTTTTTTTTCCCCACCAGACAAAAAAAGGTGTCCTTGTACGGCACTGTGAGAAACAGGGAATGGGCCATTGCAGAAAATGCCCAGGAACACAAGGTGGGGATTGCCCCTTGACAGCGAACATGCAGAGGCAGACACAAATGAAGCCTTCCTAAATTCAGAATCTATTAGCACAGCCTATTGCCAATGGTAAAACTGTCGAGAAGGTCGTACTTCCACTAGGTGTCATCTCCCAGAAACTGCCACGTTTGAAGTAACTTTAGCTGTAAATGCAAATACACCATTTCCCGCTCCAACTCCTTCCCCTGCGGTACTTTGATACAGCCTGTAAAAACAGCCCCCACGTAAGATATGTTTCCTTTATATCTGCTCACGCAAGCATGGGCTGAAGCTCTCCTTTGCAGAGGTGCTTGGTGGGGTAAAGAAGGGAGAGCGCTCATCTGTGAAATTTTGGAGGGGATTGATGGATTTTTTTATTTTCAAGCCCAGCAAAACATTTTGTAGCATTAAGCTGATACGCAAACACTATACCAGCCTGTGGTAAAAAAGGAGAGTAGGTGGGCAACATCAGTATAAGCTGAGTCTGAAAAACGTGCTGGTGCAGATGGGCTGAGGCCAGGTTACAAGACTTCCCCCTCGCACACAGCAGAGGGCTGTGTTGGGCTTAGCAGAGCCGGGACTGACAGCTGGAGACTTAGTCATAGCTGCAGGAAAAACACAGGCCCTAAGCAGAGAGAAATCCCTGAGTCACTGTAGGATGGGGAAGAGTCAGGAAGGACCAGTCTGACCTCCTCGTCTTCCCTCCTCAGAGCGCCGGAGGTCCTGCCATCACTTCTGCTCCATCCCAGTAACTCGCAGTACAACAGGAGCTTTCGGCCGTGCAACCCATCTTCCCCCGGAACAAGCTTACCTCTCCTTTGGTCTCGCCCAGTGTTAATTCCAAACATTAAATTATTTTGCTACACACATTTATTCCAGGAGAGAGTGGCTCCTTTGCTGCCGCTGTATAATTCAATTGTTCACCCTTTGCCAGAGAAGTACACGCGGTTCTGCTCGCTCCATTACAAAAGGGATGTATCAGCACTGGGAGCGTTTCTGGGACAATCGTTATGGATTATTAGAAACCCAGCAAGTATAGAGCAAGCGCAATGAAACGGGGCTGTTACCTAAGAAAGGAGGTAGGTGTTTCAAGACATCCTTTAAAACAACACAGATACTGTGTACCTGATAGGAGACAAAATATTTTATTTCAGCGATATAATGTGGGATATTCTGAGATATATAGTATGTATTGTTGCTATAACAACCTGTCAAGGGTGCTACCGCCATAGCATTAAAACTGCAGCTATTTGTAATGGAGTTTGATTCATAACCAAAGAGACAGAAGCCTGGAAGGCTGTAATGAGCAGAAGCTTAAGGTCAGATCAAATACTTTTACTTTTCGAGGAGGAGGGGGAAAATAAAGAACTGCAGGATTTGAACGAACAAAAAACAGCGTTAGACAGTTGTAATGACCACTCAGCCTGAACAACTGCCTAGCACCAACGCTGCTTCTCCGTAACGGATTCAGTTTTGCTGTAATGACAAAAAATGGCCCGTGTCAATACAAGGAAGAGCTCTTTTTCACCTCTCGTATGACTAAGCACACGAGGCTGACCTACCATCTAAGAGGCACTCATTTAAGGATGAGCTTTTCTGTTCCTGGCATATCGTGGAAAAGATCAGTTTGCTCTCATTTTGCTCACTGTGATGTGTCAATAGTCTAGAGAAATGACAAGTAGTGTGGTCTAGACAAATCTATTGATGAGCAGCTGCCTCTCATGTTTTTTTGAGAAGTAATAGTTTTGGTGTCTCCTGGAGTTTTATCAAGGGAGCTTTTTCCTAGCAATAACGTATGAGGGAGAACATCAACAGAGAGGAGTTCAGTCTTTATGGCACTTACTGTTCAGCAGGCTCGGTACCCCATTGCTATTTTCATTGTTTGAGTCACCCAAGCACTGAGTGACTTTGCACAGGAACAATTTGTATAGGAACCTATTTTGAGGAGGAAAAGGCTCACTCTCGTAGGTACAGCGATTGCACATTGGACAACTCAGCTTGTTCTCAAATGAGTCACAAAAATCTCCTCATCAGGGTAAATGCCATGAGTCACAGCTGTCATCCTCCATTTTAAAAAAATTTGAATCCTTATGAACTGTTAGTGGGATCAAGACAGAAGCATGATGATGCTGACCTTGAAACACTGGAATTGTTTCCACCATCATTTAGACCGGTCTGTCCTGTAGCATTATTTCAGGTGACTGAGGTAGCACCTGGACCAGAAAGGAGAGAATTTTTATATATAGGAAAGAGCAAGAA
Source organism: Calonectris borealis (assembly GCF_964195595.1). Taxonomy (NCBI): domain Eukaryota; kingdom Metazoa; phylum Chordata; class Aves; order Procellariiformes; family Procellariidae; genus Calonectris; species Calonectris borealis. The sequence goes on along the minus strand of NC_134316.1, from coordinate 29,404,178 downwards.
CTGTCAGAAACTCCAGAAAGTCAGCATCTCACCTAAGCAGTATATTTTAAGTCTCAGGAGTTATATGCGATAAATCTCATTTAAAGGTTGTGAGTTACTGTCTCCCATTTTGTCTTCCTGTATGTCCAGTACAACCTAGGTATGGGGATTACTCTGAATATAAACAATCTTATCAAAGTAAAAATTAGGCAGCGAGCACTGTGTAAGAAATTGCCAAAAAGCTTATACGTATCTTTCCACCATGTGAAAAAATGGTGGGTCTCATTCAAGAGGTACAAATCAACAACTGAAGCCAAATTTAGGAAAGCACTGTCTGTGTTTTCAGACAAAACCAGTCCATTCATGCCAGCCTGATAAACACAGTGATGTACTAATACAAACAAACTAATCTCACTGTCACATCGTTTACGGTTTTTTAAACATTCACAACTAAATTCATTGTCACTTTACAATGAAGCTTAATCAGCTGTAGATTATCACATTGTCTTTTATATACCTGGCTTTGTTGTAATTTCAATTAACATTGCTGACACTGTAACCTCATTATTATTATTATGCTGACAAGGAACAAGTTTGCACGCGTTGTCTATCTGCCTCCAGAAGATCAGCTTTATGATGCTGTGAGGTTCACCATTACTGAGCTAACCATCCCAAAATATTAAAGTTCAGAAAGCAGTAAAGATCTAAAATCATGGCATCTGGCCAGCGCAGATTCAACCTACTCTTTGCAATGCTGAGAGCTAACTCCACAGGGTGTACGATGCGAGCGCCGCAGCTGGGCCACCCGCGTGCGGCATCAGCACCCGTCCTCGGGGACCACAGGACGGACCTACAAGAGGTATGCACTGCCCTGGCACGGTATGGCCCCAGCCTGCTTCCCTTCTCCATGGCCATTGCCGCAGGCAAAATCCAAGAGGTGGTGACAGTGGAGTCACTAAGGTGCGTTTATCCATTCATTAATTTAAAGTATGCAATTCCCACAGGCAAAGGAATAGCCTGCGCCGGGATGCTCGGAAATCGCCACCACTGGTGAGCTCTCAGGTTAGGCAGACGTCCGTCTAGCTCAGCATAGCGGATGCTGCTGATCCGCATAGCTGGTCCTGCGCTTGGCCGGGAGATGGGTAACTTTGTAAAGCAACGTCCAGCCTCATTTTTTCTATGGATCTCATAGAATTTGCTATCCTAACATTGCCTTCACTCTTCTTTTTTTGCCTATTCATCAAAACAAACATCTTTTTTACTTAAAAACTCACAAACGGGCAGAGAAGCGAGAGTTGCCCCCCCTTACAGCAGTCTAACTGGTTTTGACCATTAGTACACTGACCATTACACTGTCTTGGAAAACTGTCACCCTTCTGAGCGGAGGGAAACAGAAAAGGGGCATTGCACCGGCCCATCTGCTCAAAATCACCTCACCACCAAAAGTGCTCGTCACAAGATGCAACGGTATCACTTACTGTCCCCTCTGTCCAAATATGTGGATGTATTGCCCAAGAGTAGCTGGAATACTTAACATCAAGCAGTCAATTAAAAACCTTCTAGATTAGACATAAAACCACAGTGCAACTAGAGGTGTGGTAGGAGCATACCCGAGCTGGCTCTGGTGGAGCTAGCTCAGGTGGAGCAGCGAGGGGACGGCACCGAGTCAGTATGGACCAAGTACGCACATAAACTACCTGCATCTCCCCAGCGATGCTAAGACACATTTTAGATTAAACTACCCATTTGTCAACATCAGGGTAAGTAACCTGACACAAAGCTGAGGGATCCCCCCTCAGCAGCTCTTTCCCCCAGCGTTGTTTAGCTTCCCTCCTAAAGACTGATCATAACTCTACCTTCTTCTGGGGTTGCAACCAGTCACTCTCTAAAAACCACTGCCTCAGGTTGCTCTGAATCGCCCATCAAGCAGGGTCCTCCAAAAGAGCAGTCCACAGAGGCTTCGTCACCTCCTGGGACAGGAGCAGAGCTGCCAGGGGCTAGTCCATATTTGTTTTTACCATATTTGATACGGTAAAACCACATACTCCTGCCAGGTTTCACCACAGAGCTAAGATTTATACAGGCTTTTGCAAAGCTACAAAAGCAGGTGTTTGTTCCTTCCTCATACCAACCACTTCTGATAACAACAGTCGGCAACCTGGTTGTACAAGCCTTCCCTGACAACGAGGGGAAACCTCCATTAGCATCCAAAAGCTGTGGGCTGGAGTAGGCAGTAAGTAATAATCAGGAGTCATTCTACGGCAGACGAAGGCAGGACACCGTACTGGAAACTGTTTGGCTCCCCAGCTGAGCTCCTAGGTAATCTGTAACTAGCACTCCACACTTCTTTCCAAATCACAGTATCTACAGCTGCTCTACGGAAACAACCTCAGCAAGTAACTACAACTTACGAAGATGTTGAGAAAGCTCAGAGAGCACTGGGTAAGCAAACAGGAAAAGTTGTTATTCTATAGGGTATGTTAAAATCAGACCAAATAAAACTGGAACAGTAATAAACATGGAAAGGGTATTATCCATCTACTAAAATACTGATGTCCTTGCCTCAAAAGCCTTAAAACAAGGAAATGGATAACCAACCAAAGCCTTAGAAAATGGGAACAAGGAAACAGACTTTCAGTAAACCAGAAAGGGCATAAACTTAAAACAGTATACGAACTGAAAGGGAACAGAGTAAGCAAAGAGGGGATGAGGGAGGACTGCAGATCGAAAGTAGGAGGACAACAGAAAAGAGCAGTCTTGTCAACTTTCATCTTCCTAAAAATAAGGATTCGGGCTCAAAAATGTTATGAAATGAGGAAAAAGAAAAAAACCTGCAGGATTTGAAGACTGAAAGGACTTCCCACCTCCCCTTTTTTTTTAAATAAAGAATGGACTTAACCTCATTTTGTTTATTAAAGATTTTGACTGTGTGCAGAGCCTGAGCTTGGGTGTGCCTTGTTTGGCACTGAGTCGCAATATAAACAAACTCCAGCTGTGGTGCATGAAAAGCCTAGGAGCGGTGGGGGGCTGAATGTCTCTACTTAATGTCTGTTTGGACCTAAAATGAGGCATTGGAGACTCCAGATAAACTTTGGCACGTAACGCATTTCTAAGGGGAATTAGGAACTGGATAAATAAGAGTTTGTCACTGCTGTGCTCTGGATATATTTGCAAAATGGAGATGGTGATGAGATCAGACTATTTCTTTCCATGCTGTGCGCAGTCATCCTTGTGTCACCTTTTCACTGGCAAGAGCTATGGCAGGTCAGGAAAAGGAGAGAGATGTGAAAGAATATTATGTTTAACTTACCTTCAGGCCTACCCTTTAAGCACTGCAGCTATGTCCGGATTTGACTTGAAACACAAACCACCAGAACTATGGGTTCGTGCCATTGTAACATAGATAGGTTTTTCAACATAGATAAGCTTTTCAAACAAAAAAGTAAGTGTCTGAAAGTCAGCTTTGAGTGGGGATAAACAAGACCACTTTCATTAAACCCACGAGCCAGAAAAGAATCACAACCTTCCTGCTCTCTGTGCATCACAAGAAGAAAACACATGGGGAGCACGCTCCTGCTGCTGGAAAGCTGAGTGCATTTGTGGGCACCAGCCATCCCCACTCAGCTCCACTGTTCTCAGAGCACAGAGCTTTACTCGACTCTGTATTTCCCTGCTGAGGTTTCACAGGCTGAGATAAAAGCACAATTAAAGATAGTGTATAAATCCCACATGTGTGAACTTGCAGTCAAGAAGCCAGGATATTTACTCTTCGCCTCGGTACTACTCCTTACCAGGCAATGCGACGTACTTCTATGCTGTTGTTTCGTTACCTAGGCTCTTGTAGTGCCTACTTGCCCAGGCTTGACCACAACTACTTAGATCCATAATAAAAAGACATCTAACTCACCACACTGTTGTGCAGCATACCTCCCACCCTTCACAAACGTCAAGAAAACATCACAACAGGTCTGGTGCTCAGGCCACCGGTTTGGGGCTGCAGAGACTGGCACAGACACCGACCCCGTGCGTCCCAGTCCCAAAGACCAGTTGGAGCCAGTTCTGGAAGACAAAACAGGAGTTGAGGCTGACCAGGGGCAGTGAGATGGTAGTGGCAATGAGGTCAGCTACCTAAGAAGTAAGGCCCTATAAAAAAAGAATTCTTTCAGCTTCTCGTGCATAAGAAAAGACCTAAGACACCCAGAACACAGAAAAGTTGCTTTTTTCCACAAGTACATGAATAGGATATATCATAGGACCAGGATGCTCATAGACAGCAAAAATCAATTATCACAGTAACAACAAAATATATATATACGCACACACAGACGCACTTTCTGGGAAAAGTCAATGTAAAACAGAAAGGCAGTTCCCTCTGTTCCCAAAGCAAAGCATAATACTGTGGACATCTACAAACCCTCTAGCCCAAACTGCCCATAACAGGCCTGTCTCTAACCCAGCATGTCCAGTTAACTGGCTTCCTCAGCTGCCTATTTTCAGGCCAGGTCAAGGCCTTCAGAAGTGGCTTCTAGCAAACAGGAGTTAGTAACACCTTGTGCAAGGCTCCATCTCCCTTCAGAAACACTTTGTGAACCAGAACTTTGTTTAACCCAGTTTCCCGTGGTCTTCAGACACAGATGATCACTGCAATTACCTATCTAGTGGCTCCTAATGAAAACAGTAATTAATAATCAAAATTTTGAAATGCAGGTATCCAGTATTACGGGCATAATTATGAGTTTCCATTGAGTAAGACATGAACATTCAATACCAGGCAATCCCATCTTTCAGGTTATTATCAATCTTTCAATACTGTGTAATGTAAGATGACCCTCACTTCAAGTCAGGATTGACTCATCCTATCATCCTACGAAAAGCAGTGAAAATTAAGATGTATGGATTTTTACCACTGCCAATCACTTACCAAGTATGATATAAGGTTAATTCTGAATATTTAGTTTCTGTCTCCAAAATATAAGGCATTAGGAAAATGCATTTTTTTTACGAAATACTTGGATTTCCACAGGCCAATAAAAACGAAGAAGTCCATATGAAAGATACGTTCACACAAAGTACCAAAAATTTATTCTATCCTTTAGAAATGCCTTTGTTCCTTGGAGGAAACTTTTGAATACTACTCAGCCTGATGTCCTGCTTTAACCCAACCCAGAACACAGTTAGTATCAGCAGAAGGAAAGAAGGCGTGGAACTAACTTGACTGGATTACCCAACATCGGGAGAAATTTTTGGCCCTTCATTATGCCAAAACAGATTGTGTTTAGCACCGGTATAGGTCTGTAGGAATTAAAAATCTCTGATGTTTTTCCTTCTCAGTTATCCCTGGTTACCTTCGGGTTCTTCAGCTGTTGCCTCAGCTGGGAATCGATCTGCAGAAGGTGGTAAGCAGTGGAAACCTTTCTCCCTAAATTTCTAGGGCACGCCCCTATCTCACCCGTCATGTTCTGCTTGTGTTGCACAGTGCCAATGGGGTAGCACCATCACCACTGGTGGAGCATGGAGCAGGCGGTGCAATAAATGCCAAGCTGAATAAGGACAAGGTGGAGTTTCGTATGGCTTTGAGAGGTCTGAAACAGTATCACAAAGCTAATGGAAGTAAGTCCTACTTGAACATCTCTCGAGGGAAGGCAAAGAGCCTTTTCCACCCAACTCCCTAAGCACAGCCTAAAGTGCAGGCTAAACTGTGAGAAGCTTTTTAGGCAGTTCGCCAGCAATATACTCATTACGAAGTAGAGCAAATAGACTTTCATCAGAAAACGTATTTTAATTTTATTCTTCACTTAAGTTCAATGCACCTTGGTAAAAAAATCTCACATGGAGCTGCTCTGTGCTGCCACAGACTGAACTATATCCCATGCTGTAGCCAGCTCAGGCTATCTGCGGTTCTCGGTCCTGTGCAGAGCTGAACCGTTCAGCCAAGGGTTTTGCGTCAGCAGTTCCCTGTTGATTTGCGTTGCAGATTGAAGGCTCCGAAGCTGGAAGCCTCTAACAGGCACACTGCATCAACGCTAAGTTCACTTTGCAGAAGCATTTACACTGAGTGCAAGGAAAATACAAGTGTTTATGCTTTGAGAAGAGACTTTTACTTGTTTTTCACAAATATTCAGCTCCACTTCAGTGGATTTAGTTGGCTTAAGGTTTGAATTTTAAGTACCACTTACGGAAGGAGAATAAATAAGTGGTAAATATGCTGCACTCAGCAGACAATACAGCCAGGTAGCATGGTCTCTCCAAACAGACACACCGAGGTGAAATCCTGACACTTGGCATATCAGTGACACCGATCCCACTGTCTTGAACGGGGCTAGGATTCCTCAACATTTTGGCCAGACTGATTACTACTCTAACACCAGGGTTACCTAGTCCCTGCACTATCTGAAGACAACCAGGAAATTGAGAAGAAAAGAAAATAAGAGCACTGGCTCCAGACAAGCAGAGACCTGTCCTCTACTCGCAGCTTGTTGCTATGCCGTTGCCATCAAGGCATGGGGCTCATGAAGTCCGAACCACGAGGTCCCTCACCGCAGCGCAGCTGAGCCTGCAGCCAAGGCGCTGGACCTGCTGCAAGAGCACGCTAAGCGGAAAGAGAAAGGAGCCGAGGGGAGGCAACGGGCTTTACATTTCTTAGAAGCACCTGAAGTAATAGGCTGTACCCCTACCAGCTTCAGCAAAGTTTCAAAATGAGCTACAACATTTTTTCCCCAGCAAGAATCTGAACAAAATCTTTTAAATAAAAGGAAGTGTCACAAAATTATCTGCTGCTATAATCTGTACATCCTCCACTACTGTTTATCTCTCCCTACTCAGTTTCCTTTTAGTCACCAAAAAGGGGGCTTTCACCAGTGAACATCAGAAAACTACCCAGGGTTTCTGTGGAATTCGCTGGCTTTTCAAATTTTGATGACAATCTGACAATTTTCCCAGCCTCAGTGTGCAAAGCGCTGCTCTCCACTTCAGAGACCAGCCCTACCAATATTTTGTGCCCGTCATCTCCCTTCATGACCTGTATTGGGTAGGCCTGGATAGATACCTCTGCATTACTTTGAGTTAAGTAGCACTGAACTGCCTCGTTTATTCAGGTCGAGACGAGCCCCATAGAGAACGTGTTTAGCTCAGGGCTTCTCATCAGCACTCCCTGCTGCCCTCCCTGCAGCCAGCCCGCCTTACCTTCCCACACCACTTTCCATCTCCAGATTCTCCCTGCTCCACAAAGAACACGTGCAACCTCTGGTGATCTCAGCCTTGGCTCTGCCCTCTCCCAGCTTCACCGGCTCAAAGTGAATGCCACACTTCTTAGAATCATAGAATCATAGAAACATTAAGGTTGGAAAAGACCTCTAAGATCATCGAGTCCAACCATCAACCCAACACACCATGCCGACTACACCATGTCCCTAAGCGCCTCATCTACACATCTTTTAAATACTTCCAGGGATGGTGACTCAACCACTTCCCTGGGCAGCCTGTTCCAAGGCTTGACCACTCTTTCAGTAAAGAAATTTCTTCTAATGTCCAATCTAAACCTCCCTTGGTGCAACTTGAGGCCATTTCCTCTCGTCCTATCGCTAGTTACTGGAGAGAAGAGACCAACACCACCTTGCTACAACCTCCTTTCAGGTAGTTGTAGAGCACGATGAGGTCTCCCCTCAGCCTCCTCTTCTCCAGACTAAACAACCCCAGTTCCCTCAGCCGCTCCTCATAAGACTTGTGCTCCAGACCCTTCACCAGCTTCCTTGCCCTTCTCTGGACACGCTCCAGCACCTCCATGTCCTTCTTGTAGTGAGGGGCCCAGAACTGAACACAGTATTCGAGGTGCGGCCTCACCAGTGCCGAGTACAGGGGCACCATCACTTCCCTGCTCCTGCTGGCCACCCTAGTTCTGATAAAGGCCAGGATGCCGTTGGCCTTCTTGGCCACCTGAGCACACTGCCGGCTCATGTTCAGCCGGCTGTCAACCAGCACCCCCAGGTCCTTTTCCTCTGGGCAGCTTTCCAGCCACTCTTCCCCAAGCCTGTAGCGTTGCCTGGGGTTGTGGCCGAAGTGCAGGACCCGGCACTTGGCCCTGTTGAACCTCATACAGTTGGCCTCGGCCCATCGATCCAGCCTGTCCAGGTCCCTCTGCAGAGCCTTCCTGCCCTCCAGCAGATCAACACTCCCGCCCAACTTGGTGTCGTCTGCAAACTTACTGAGGGAGCACTCGATCCCCTCGTCCAGATCGTTGATAAAGATATTGAACAGGACCGGCCCCAGTACTGAGCCCTGGGGAACACCGCTCGTGACCGGCCGCCAGCTGGATTTAACTCCGTTCACCACAGCTCTCTGGGCTCGGCCGTCCAGCCAGTTTTTTACCCAGCGAAGAGTGCACCTGTCTAGGCCGTGAGCCGCCAGCTTCTCTAGGAGAATGCTGTGGGAGACAGTGTCAAAGGCTTTACTGAAGTCCAGGTAGACCACGTCCACAGCCTTTCCCTCATCCACCAGGCAGGTCACCTGCTCATAGAAGGAGATCAGGTTGGTCAAGCAGGACCTGCCTTCCATGAACCTGTGCTGGGTTCATGAATTTACGGCTGCCAGGAGGGACAACCTTTTGGGGAAGAAGAGGGGAGTATTTTCCTGTGGGGAGGGTCTTATTATCTCCTCCAAACATACTTCATAGTCACTCAAACTTCCATTTTGAAAAGTGCTGGTTTAATTCAGGGCCCCTGTCATCCTTTCTTTATGACTGCCATACTGCATCTCCCCTTTAAAAGGGGAGTAAAGTGGCATGGGAAGCATCTACATCTGATCAGAAGCTCTCCTCCATTTCTGTAACAATGCAAACGCTTTACTAGCTCTGGACGTGATTTGCAAAAATTTTAAGTTGCTTTATTTTTCTTCAGCCATTGCATGCAAGATGTTTGCTAGGATGCCTAAGTAGCATCCCGGGTCAGGAAGAAGGGTGCCAATCAATATTTCATACCTCAGTGGCTGCAGTGCTGAGAGCCAGAAATGATCAAGCTTTATAATTATTAGGCCACACAATCCATTTGCTACATATTCAGTGGCCTTATGACACATGTCCTCCCCTCCTTAATAACTGATACGCATCTCTTCCCCACCTTCTACTCCTCCCGTCACCTGGTATGGGTCAACACTGCATATAAGAGCTGTACACGGCTCCACAGGAGCACGGAGCGTCTGTATGGCATCTAGGGAGAGGTACCGATCCACAGGCCATATGGTTTGCACATACAAGTGAATGGGCAGAGTTTCTTCTGGAAGGGTAAGTTAAGGAGAGGAGAAGTTGGTATTTTTTATTTTGAGAATGCTTTGTGGTCTGGACCACTTCAGGAGTTAAACCTGCCCTGTGGTAACAGAGACGACCGAAGAGGAAAACAAACACGAAGATGTCACACCGATTACAGTTACGCGGACGAGGCTTGCTGTGAGCACACCCCCCCTCACTGGGCAACCTCACCCAGAACACGGTAATGGCAGGGAAGCCCCTGCCCAGGCTGCTTTCGGGAGGGGGGCACGGCAAGACGCAGGCCTGCGGAGGGCGGTAACGCACGTGCTTTCTGAGGCAGCGGGAGGGACAGGAACACCAGGAAGCCTGCTGGATTTGGTGCTAACGCGTAGGGAGGAACCAACTGGGGACGTAAAGGTGACGGCAGCCAAGAAATTATAGACTGTGTGATCCTTTGGAAGGCTGGGTAAAAGATAAGAAAATTACCTTCAAGCCAAGGTAAACTCAAAGAAACTTGCCCGTCATGAACTCTTTCTCTGAACTAAGGAAAAAAGGAGAATTAGGGTGCCAATTCCTCAAAGAAATTATACCGAAAATCTGAGCACAATCGGTCCTAAAGCAGAGAAGAAGGTGTATAGCATGAAAGTAATTTAGGTACATCATGAGCTCTTTATTGACCTCAGATAAAAAGGGGGAAGTGTACAGAAAACAATCTAGGTCATACCACTAAAGATGAGTACAGAAGAATAGCAGGAGAGCCTAGGGACAAAATCAGGAATGGCAAGACAAAGTGAGATGTAACTAGAATACTTCAGCAGCTAGAGGAATAGGAAATTTAGAATAGGAATAAGAATTTAGAAAAGAAGAAAAGTTATCAAAATATGGCACAAGTCCAAAACATTTAATGCCATCATATAGGAGTCTTCACTAGAAATGTCAGCAGCATGCAGATGGTTAATACCAACAACAAAAAGACTATGATTACATACAGCACAGTTACTCAAGTATTTCTAAGAAAAATATTTTAAAAGTAAAGAGAAGTCATTAAATAAGAGCAGAGATTCAGAGATAGCTTGAATTTTTAACCCAAAAGCCCCAATAAGAAGAATAGGTTATGATAACTTGGCCATCTTTTTCGTATTGGTTGGGCATGATGTTGTTTGTCCTAGGATAATTCAAAAAAACAGAGGAATCAATATCAGAAGTGTTGATGGTCATCCTGGAGAACTCTCAGAACATAGGCAGTTTCTGGCTGACAGAAGGTCTACTACTCCACAAGGGGAGGAAAAAGAGGAGTTGGAAATTAAAAACCTGTCATGTTCAATTACCAGAAAACTACTAGAATAAATCATACCATCTGTAAACCCACCCAAGGTACTAAAGCAGATGAACAGTAGGGAACAATCATACCAAACCAATCTAATTTCCTTCCACAACAGACTAAGAGGCCTTGTGTACAGAGAAGAAACAATCGATGTCAAAACTCGATTTCAGTAAAGGCCTTTGATGTCACCTAACACGACGGAAGTAAGCTGCAGAAGCAAAGATTAGATCAAACCACCATAGGATGGCTGCAAAAGTCTTCAGACACTATTCCTAAGGGGTAATTATTCACAGTTCCCTGACAAAAAGGAAAGATGCATTGAGCTGGACATTTCATGGATAACTGCACCACCTCCAACTTCATTCAGTGCTTTCACTAATAATTTGGACAATGGAATAAACCACCTTATCATATCTGCTTATGAGAAAGTAGAGAGAACTGCAAGTATACGGGATGGCAGACAGAATTCAAAATAAACAAACTGAGAAGCAATCTGGAAAATGACACAAACTGAGCAGGAACTTATGTCGAGCATTGCATTTTCATAGTAACACCCAAGTGAATGACTTTGTGTCAGGAAATGGCTGGTGAGGTAACAGCTCTTAAGAGGATGGGAAGACAATAGATATCAAGCAGAAGGCAAGTCAATACAATGCCACTGTGAAAAGGCAAACATCAGAACAGGATTATTTCATGTGTCTTTCAGGATACCATTTTTCCACTTTAGTTGGCGCTGATAAGGCCTTAGATGAGATAACATAACATCCAGTTTCAGAAGAGATTGATCTATTAGCTTATAGAAGATTGTTAATTCCCTGCCTCATCCCTCCAGCCTTCAAGTATATGAAAGCCTGTTGCAAAGAGAAAAGGAACAATCAGTCATCTTGGTGGACAGGACAGGTAGCAGTAGGCTTAGATGGAAGCAAGACTATGGTTAGAGATGAGGAAAATCTTTGTAATCAGAAAGGTGACAGCCACACCCCACAACAGATTATCTGGTTTGTTCCTTTATTTGTATAAGCATATGATGCATCCAAAAAGCATCTTGAACAGACACGTAAGGACAAGAACAATCAGAAGACCTTTGGTTCCCAAAACTGTAGATGACCCCACTGACCACAAAAATAGACTCCCTTCTCTTCAAAACCGTGTACGGCTTTTTGCTGTGCTAGCAGTCCCCAAAACGAATCTCTAATTGGAACAGAGCTCTGCAAAAGCGCACAGCTGGGAACAGCTGGGGAATCGCCACTTCCAGACAGACAGATGCCATCTCCTTTTCAGCAGTGCAAACTCCCCCTCTCGCTGACAGCATCCTCGTTAAAGGGTAATTCCTGGGGGGGCCGGGGGGTTGTCGTTGGTTGATGGCTTTGTGAGAAGGTTGATTTGATAGAAACCTTAAACTTACAGCTCATTTAAAAGCATAGCAGTTGTTGTTTGATGTTTGTAATCCACTTGACATTCTGGCTTGTTATACCAGTACATCAAGCTGGTATGACAACCAGGCTAATTAAATGGAGAGCAGGGACTATTTTCACAAGCTTCACCCACACTGTAGAGGTGAGCTCTAATTCCTTGAGTGCTGTCACTCAAAACGTAAGTCACTGCATTTAGAGTCGTTGCCAGGGGCCGGGGGGGGTTGCACGGATCAGGTGTAGTTTCCCTGACTATCAGTTGAGTTGTCAGTGGGAAACCTGTCTCATTCCCCAAGTGAAATTTTCAATCAGGTGTAAAGAAAAGCTGGAAGCTAATGCACTTGGGGCCAAACACATAGTGTGGATCAAGGGATACCTATGCATGTCTGGACATGTGCTAATAAGGAAAGCTACAGTCTCCTTAATACTAAATTCATTTGGACGTGAAGGCAGGGACTGGAAGCTGGGTTCCCCCAAGTGAGTGACCATATGACTGCACTGCAGCTACACAAGTAAAGCTGGCGCTAACTTCAGCTAGCAAGAGTAACCCCATCCCTTACCCTCTAAACTGGACATAGTGACAAGAGAAATGCAAGTTACGTGGATCCTCGTTTTTGCTGAGATCTCAGCGCTCTTATAGTCCAAAGAAGCTACAAATCACCCCTAGCAAGAGCAGAAGCTTCCTCCCACCCTTTTCAACTACTGGAAAAGGACACAAAATAAAGGTCTAGGTTCTGACTGAAGGCTCCGACTGAAGGCTCCTAAGTGGCGGTTTTTAAGTGTTCTCACATCTACAAAAAAAAAGTTCTTTACAAAGTGCTTTTTTCTTGTTGATGATGATCCAGGACTGGGAGAGAACAAAGCATTCCTTTTTAACAATTCTTCTTAACCGCACATCGTTCAGGAATTCACAAAAGAACATCAACAGCAATTCTATAATAACCAAAAGGAAAGAAAAAATTACTCCGTAAGTACTGACTGCAAAAACAGGCTTGTTTTCTCTAGTTTACAGTTTCAGGCCATTCACGAGAACAATCAGCTCCCATAAATAAGCTATTTTCAAGTTCCACAGGGAACAGCCGCAAACTGAATTAGTGGAAATTAGATTCTTCTTTCTGATCTCTTCCAGAACCAATACTTTACAGAAAATGGAGATGAGACATTTTGATTTCTTAACAGCAGAGTCATTCATGACTATGACATGTTAAGTATCAAGTACAAAAGTCCCCAGATGTGGATTAAGATGAATCAGCCTTTGAGCCCAGAAGACAACTCAGGACATGTGTTCCAAGGCAAAGAAAAAGTCACTTTGCTGTTGGTACAACATTAAAGTACAGGGCAAGTCCATGAGACACCTATTCTGGAAACAGAGCTCATGAAAAGGTAAATAATTCTGCTCAGCTCACAAGCTGCTCAGTTTTACAGGAAATGGACTTCCAAGATACTACAGCACATGCCTGTCCTGATTCTTTTTCTCATTTCAAGCTCAGAAGATAGTGCTTTCCATTCTGTTGTTTTCAGTCTCATTAACTATAATTTTTATTGACTAATAATAGCATTGAGGGAAATGCAATGTTGCTGTAGAGATCATCTTGGGACCACGTCACCAGTGTCATCTCAGCACCTTGCCTGTACTTTCACTCTGTCATCCTATGAGTTTCTAACACTTTGGGTTCTGTATAATTCTCCTAATGCCTACTGCTTCAGTTGCTATTATGATCCATGTGAACTTTTTGGTATTGCTCCTTCGCCTGACCTTTTCCTTAGTCTTTAAAGAACGATAGAAAGTTGGTTCAATAGGTCTTCTGGAGATCACCCAGCCCAACCTCCCACTGAAAGCAGGACTATTGCCAGCACTAGTTCCAGTCAGGTTACTCATGGCTTTGTCCAGCCAAGTCTTGAAAACCTTCAAGGACAGAGTTTCACAACCTCTCTAGGAAACCTGCTCCTAACTTCTGAGCATCTTTGTAGCCTCTTGTGGACCCTCTCTAGTTTCTCACCATCCTTCTGGAACCAAAGAGCCCAAAACCAGACACAGCATCACAGCTGCAGCCTCAACAGCATGAAGAGAATAATCATTTCCCTTGATCTGGTGGCCATGTTCTCCTGCTGTAGCCTAGCATACAGGCTGACTTATTTATGTTGTGAAGTCACTGTTGGCTCATGTTCAGCACATGCCACTCTAACTCCCAGGTGTTCTCTCAGCAAAGCTGCATGGGGTTATTCTGCATCAGGTGCAGAACTTGGCACTTCTCCTTGTCAAACTGCATGAGGTTTCTGTCAGCCAAATCCTGAACCAAGGCTCTTATCTTTCAGCTTATTAACTCCCTCGCTCAAAGAGTAATATTATCTAATTATCAGGGTCATCTATGAAGATACTGAACATCGGCCCCAGTATCACCTTACAGAATACTCCACTTTTAACCACCTTACAAATGAACAGTTGTTCAGTGCGATTTGAGTCCAGTGATCCAGCCAGTTCAAACCTCCAAACAGTCCATTCACTTTACTCATATTTCCTCTGGTCCAGATGAAAATGCTGCGGGAGATTGTGTCAAAATTGACACAACTGATTCTAAAGTCAAGGTACAAGAACATCCACCACTGCCCTCATCCACATAACAAGTCATTTAATCGTATACAGCAATCTGTTTGTCTAAGCAATGCTCTTACACATCTCCTTTGTAGCACGTCCTTACTTCTTTCCACTTCTTGCGTGCTCTTTTTTGGCATTCTAGTTCACTAACAAGCACCTTGCTTATATAAGTAAGCCTTTTGCAAAGAAAATTCACCCTCTTCACCCTCGTAGGTAGGAGGTCACAGCAAACCCTCACCACAGCATCATCAGTGCTACTTTCCATGTTTTGTTTTCCTTTGTTATTGTAATGCAGTGCTTTACCCTTGGCAACTCCAGTCTCCAACTATCAAAACACAAGTGGTAACTCACCAGGTGAAACAAAATGGACATGGATCAATTTTTGTTTCTCCTGTCCGTGTTCCCTCTTGTGGCTACTGTCCTACTCTAGATCTGAAACTGTCTGAGAAAGTATATAGTGGTAGAAACCACTCTAATGCACAATGCAAAGGGTTTATCAGTAGCTGTACGAAGAGTTCAGGTGTTGCTGAAATATCATGCAAAAGAGGTTTTCCCAAGAGGACTGCTTCTTGCAGCAGGTAAAGACATCCATAACACTGGTATATCATGGGGTGCACGTATGTTGGCTTTAAAAGGAATAAATATTACCATCATCAATCAACTCGGAGACCACCAATCTGCAGAGCATCTGCTGCCCAGATTGCAGTCACCACTCAAAGAAGGAGGAATGAAAGGCTTGAACTGCGCCTGCCACTCATCTGAACAAGCCTTATGATTTTCAAAAGGCACGAGACAGAACGTTTGTGCACACATGTGCACATCACATTTAGCAGAAACAGTACTGAAAACCAAGATGTCATGCAGATGTCCAAAGGCTGTCCACCTCACGCTGTGCAGCACAGCGCAGAGACCAGAGCTTGCATCTCTGCGTGCTTCAGCTTGTTCTGGATTCCTCGCAAACACTTTTAATCTTTTCAGCGTAAGCATGGCTTAACATAACTCTCTTTCCAAGGAAATGCAGAGAAGTTGCACAAGCCCTTCTGCCGGGTACTTCTGGATCTCAGCATTAGGCACCATCACATTGTGCAGGCATACCCTGCAGCTGCGTCCTGACCCAGAAAGCCTCACTTCCACAGAAGTTGTGGCATATTCTCTGGGTATAGATAGCCCCTTGATCACTTTCCAGTGGAGCCTACCTTTCCATTTGATTAGATACCAGGAGTGCAGCAGACCGTCTAAATATGGTCCCTGTTTCTGTGGTCTTTATCCTCAGTCACTTTGATCTGAGCCCTACTTTTTGTCTAGCCTACTGGAATACTCTACAATCACACGGGAGGGGTTTTGAAGATGTTTTTTTGAAAAAAGGCTAACGACCAAGAGATAATTTCATATAATCACCCACTAATTCAATCCTGAGTTTGGGAATTATCTGCTAATTCTGAGTAAAATTCAGCAAGTATTACCCAAGCATATAAACTTCTTGGGCCCTGGGATGCAATACAGGGGGCTTTCTCTCCAAAACGTTCGTTTTGAGCCGGTAACACAACATAAGCGAAAGAACGAGCTGTCATGAGTCTGGCACCTGTAACTAGATACTCAAATTCAGACCAAGCATGCCTTTGGATAACTCCTCAGGTGATCTGACAGCACAGCTGTATTATGCCAGCAAGAACATAATGCAAAGATGTCTTCCAGAATTTCATAATCTTACTGGTGTGTATTAAACAGCAACTCTGAAAAACGTGTTCTGATGCATCAATTTCTTGCTTTTTGAAGTATACGAAGCAAGAACACCTTGAAGGAAAAACAATCCAAATGGAAGAGAGGACAACAGCTAATCATTACAGAAGCAGGAGAGGAACACAAACCTTGGCGGGAGGATTTTTGGTTTAAATTCTTATGTGATCACAAATACTTAATTTTTTCTCCCCAGGTAGACCCCAAAACAAGCAAACAAACTTCACAGAAAAGACAAATAAGATCAATCATTGCCAAGACAATTTTTTTCCCAAAAAATTATTTTGGGGGCTGTGTAGTACATCTTCTCGTCATCGTGAAATACGGGCCTGAGATACGCTGTCCGTCTCAAATTGCAGGGAGCCCAAAATGCAAGATATGCCAAGGCAATTCCACCTGCAGATATGAGCATGAATAAAAACCAGACGCGTCAGACACGATATTGTAACCATATGAATATTAGTGAAGTGTTGATCATCTTTTAGTTCCAACTATCAGCTAGATCTTCGAGCAGGGAGCTTGTACAGGAACATTCAGGCTTATGAAGATTCACATGCAAGAACTGTCAGTTTTAATGAGAAAGCAACTAGCTACAACTATAAATTGAATCTTGGGCTTCTTCCTCCAACATTATCTGGATAACCTCTTTAATAGGATTAAATAAAAGAAATACTATGATTCATTTTTTTGTGAGAAGATAGTAGTAAGCTGTTTATTAGTCATATAAAGCAATAAAGACTAGAAGAGCTACCTACAAAATCAGTCAACTTTTCACTGTTAAAACACCCTCAATGTAATCCAGCCTAATGAAACCTACTGCTGTGACAAGATTGATGTTGTGCACAGCACACACCCTTCAAGATTAAGAGCGAGCAACAAAAGACAAAAAAGAGAGTCTTCTGTCAACCTACAAAAGCGCCTTTCAGCCAGTAACAGGCTGTGACAGAAAACCACCACCATGATCACCAACACGGAGGACGGCTGTTCCCCACACGGACACACTGTCTTTTCCGAGAGTCTTACGTAGGGTTTGTAGCTGCAACTGGCACATCCTATATCCAATTTAGTGATTACTGCTCCACGATTACCTGTCTGCAACTGGCACGTCCAATATCCAATTTAGCGATTACTGCTCCACGATTATCTGTCTAGCTTAAGACAGGTGTCGAGGCCACAGGGTTTTCCATCAGTTTATTTCATCAAAACATCCGTTTACGTAACACAGATATAACAGTAAAGCCTTTAGGATGATTATTCAGTCTCTAATCCCAAACACCATCAGTCCAAACCTTTAAATAAATAAATAAACCACTGTGACATCCTACCAGTGCTAGCAGGTGCCTTTATGGCATGAAGGATCTCCAACCTAGGTGAAACCATGGGTCCACACATTCCAACCACACAGTCTAAATATGCAGTGGTATTACCAGGGTGGTATTATCATCCCCTTAAACCAACTTTTCTGTAATGTAAGGCTCCTACCTTGGTAATTGTTATATTTACATGAAATATTTACTTTCTTTTGTCTAGTAAGTTTTGGGGTTTAGCACAAGTATCAGCATCCGTTTGAAAACAAGGTTACACTTTCTGTTCAGGGAAACAACTCCTACATTTTTTCAAAACATTAGAAAATCCCATTTTGCTAGAGTTAAAGTTTCACAGAAACCAGAGGCTTTGTAAAAGGATTTTCATCCCTCAGTTCATCCTGTCACTTGTCCAAAGACAACATTTTCATTTCCAATCTCTCTTCTTTTATATCAATTCCATTGTATGCACCGTCCCCATGATTTCTCATAATGAACCAATTTTAGATTAGAATCACTGTAACTCATTTAAAAATTCCTCCAGAATGAAGAATGCCATTAAGAGAGGGTCTTCCCCACACAGGAAAGTGGAATCTCTGTAACAGACTCCAAAATGCCAAGGAGCTGTATGCTTCTGGCGCCACGTGTCTTAGCAAAACATAGGGAGCTGTTGTAAGTGCAAAACAAGACTCTCTGATATTTGACAGGGCTCCTTCCAAAATAAAGCATACTTATAGTAACGTCTAAAGACCATATTATAAGGTCTAAATACCTGATCCATAAACAGACGCAGCTTATAAATTGTACATGTACATCATCATCATCTTATTCACTATTAAAATAAGCAGTACTACCTACAAAATAAAGTGCTAGCCAGTGCCTTAGAGTTAGTTTGGTTTTGGGTTGTGGTTTTTTTTTTTTTAATACAACAGGAACTCCACCCGCAAATAAGCAGAATTCTGTTAAGCGTACATGCTGGATGGCTCGCTAAATCCAGAGAGCACTGTCAAGAGGTCTGTGGCAACACAACCTCGGCAGAGTCTGACTTTCAGCCAAGTCCGCCTCCCAGCTTTTGTACAGTGTGTTAAACATTTAGTGATAAGGTATTGCATAACATAATTCCCCATTTTATTTAACCGTAAGTACTTGTAACATTTGAGATAGAGACCTGCTGCCATTGCAAAATTATTGTAAAAAAAAGCTCGACTAACGATACTTTAGAAATTGGATTTACATCAAGGCCTATTCAGCTCTTATCCAGCCAAACTCTCAGGGAGAGCAGATGATCATAATTTCTTAGTCTTCAATCATGCTAGGACACTCTAGATGTTTTGAGGATCATGTGATGAACATGAAGGTTAAGAAAAGCAGAGGGGTTTCTGCTGAAATCCCACACTGGGATATTTCTGATCTAGAATTTCATCTCTCCCCATTACAGGGGAAGGAAGGTTGATCCAGCTCTATCCAGCTCTGCACTATGATGCCAGATTTTCTCCTTAAACCATCGTTACACAAACAAAAGGCAGAAGAGACAGCAGCTGTTGTGCTCAGTGATGATTACCGTTTAAGGCTGACCTAGCAGATCAGAGAAACAATGCAAACCACATGGACAGCTTCATGCCTTTGTCTTTAAAAACAAAAAAAAAACACACTGGTATCAGGATAACACGTCAGCAAGAGGGAAAGAAACACTTTTCCTACAATAGCATCGTAGAAAACATGAACAAATTAGCAGGTGAAAGGAACTTCTGGCACTGAAAACTTTTATTGGGGTCCCAACTCCAGAGTATGCTGCTCTGGTACTTCAGAGGGTGGCTGCTGTCCCCACAACTTTGTGCACCGCCCACTAACCCCATGCTATCAGATCTTTCCAAGTTGTGTCTCTTCACTTCAATATAAACTTTATTTGTTGTTAGCTAACAGCAGGTACCCCTTCTTCAGTATTTATAATGCACACTTCATTACCGCACCTGAATGCAACATGGCAATGCTTCACGTCATAGCAGCTGCACCAATTGGCAGTAATACAATGCACATCTATCCCAGAAGGCTGAACTTCACAGTGCTGTGCTCCTTTCACACCTATTCCTTTCTAATATTTCATATTTACAAAAATCCACAAACAAATGGTTTTCTTGCTAAATTTTGCCAAGAAAGTCTCGATTTAGGATTCTCTGGTGTTTTCCTCACAAGGTAGTTAAGAAACCAGAAAAAAAAACAACAACCAACCAACCCACAGCCTATCTCCAAACTAATTACTACATAATAATTTCTGACAAGAAATAAACAGGCTATATATATATGCATATATATATATAAAAAAAAGAAATAAACAGCATATATATACATACACATACACACAAACATCACTGATCCAGGACATACATACACACGTCCTGGATCCGTTTCTGGCTCCAGACTGACTTTCTGCAATACTATGCCTCAGTTTCCTCTTTTGGTTATGGCAGCTCCTACTGCAAAGGCTTTTAATTATTATTTCTACAGCACCCAGCCCTCCTGTCAGCCAGGGTGGCTCTGCGGAGCTGGCTCTGGAAGCCACCACGGCCGCAGGCTACGCGGGCTCCTGCCAGGGCGACCAGCGCAGCAAGTCATCCCACCGGGCGGGATGCCCCGGCCACACCTTTTGCCAGCCTCAGGCGGGGGCTGGCTGATGGAGCTGGTATTAGCAGTTGTGCCGCAGCACACTTAATGCATTTTTAAAAGCTTATTTCTGATTACTCAATCTAAACCCCAAGACCTATTACTATTAAAAGACTAACATAAAGCCACTTGCAGGGCTCTCAAATTTTTTTTTTTCCTTATTTCTCACAATTATTTTTTCCAACTTTAACTAAAGCATTGATGGCTCAATTACTGTCACCTTTTTAAACAGAAGCATAGCTGACCAGCTGCCTCCAAATGGTATTTAAATTGCTTTTGACCTCCAGCTTACACAGAAAAAGCTTAGTTATATGGTAAGAAGGATACGATCCCCCAACTAACGTAACAATAAAGCAGGCTGCAGTGGGAAAACAGCTTGATAGCCTTATGATTCATTTATTATTCAAATTTAATGATTAATTAAATCCTTACCAATACCCTTATGTTAAAGAAGAAAACTTACTCTGCTTCGTAATTATCATCCCTTGAACCATCTCTTCACTAGATTAGCTTTATGAAAAGGACACGTTGCAGAAACTTTCTTCTAGAAATTCAAACTCTAGTAACATATAGCATATTATTAATGAAACTATTCCATCTTTAACAAAGTATCTGGAATCTAAAAGAACAGTCCAAGACTATAAGATTCTTGACTTATAATTAAAAAAAGAAATACTGAAAAAGACTGTACGCAAATTAGCAAATTGAATTCACGTATGATATCAATCAAGCCCACTCCCACGTACCCCAAGTTACTGGAGATTATGGTTATTCTTTTTTTCTCAACAAAAAGCAGACAGATAATAAAAGTCAGTATATCAAAGCCCTTTTATAAAACCTTTCACAATTAAAAATCATGTTTACATTCCTAATGCCACTGCACAGAAGGGCTTTTTTCCCCGCCTCATACAACTGAAACCCTTTCTCAGCAGTAGATGTGTATCAATCATGGTAGTAGTTCACAAAGAAACATCACAGTACCAATTTAATCCATGGACAGCAGGAATTTATGCTATATTACTTCAAAAAGTGTACGTTAACTTATCGTTATCTCCATATATATTTAAAATACTCATGTACAACTCTGGATACATTAAAAAAACCAAAACAAAAACACCACCCTAAAACCCACCTATGTTTAGATAGCCAGTTTTTATTAAGCAAAGGCACTAATTTAGGGGGAGACTCCTACCAACTTCAGTAAAGCTAGGGTTCACCTAGGAAGTTTAATGGCCACTGTTTATAGCTCCAAGACGACAACGGAGTTTTTAATCAGATACCTGTGAAGTTCTTAAATATGGGGGAAAAAAACTCTTTTCTCATGCGTATGCATTTGAGAAAATCAAATAAACCTGAAAGACAACAATTTAGTTGTACAACTTAGGTATAGTTCCTGATTTCAATAAAGTTGCATAAAAGAGGTAACAGTACCTATTATTACTAGCCCATTAAAAATCACAATTTGTTGGTCAAGTATCATTTTTCACCTTTTGAAAAGTTCTGAAAAAAACAAGCAGCATTCAGAAACACATTAACTTCTCAAAGAAAGTTTTGCATCAAAGCTCTGCTTTTAAACTTTTATTTTTTAAACAACAACAAAAAAAAATCCTCCACTTAGGAAAGTTAAGTTGTCACCATCTTACATTTCAGAATACAAAACTGAAAAAAATCCCTGTTAAAAAAAAAGACAGGACTTCAGCCAAGTATTCAGCTACTTATTGCTGTAGTTGTAACTCAAGTCCATTTAAACCCCTACGTTTTGGTCGTTTGTAGCGAGAACATGTTTGGAACAATAGCAGCAATAGAAAACCCCTTTAAAACCTAGACATAGTTACACTGTTGAGTGAAAATTAGCAGAAACCATAACCACTGGAACATAATACATAGTTGTAAAAGTACAATTGAATTGGTAGCTAGAAAAAAAGGGTTGATTTAAAGTGCTATCCCAAGCCTTATGTGGGCCTGTGTCAGTAAAGAAAAGTCCTTTTTTCCCCACTAGCTAAAGCCCAGAACCACAGCACTACTCCAAACATAACGAATGGAGTCTTCACGCTGTCTCAATGCCTCACCTCCCCCGCCCTCCTCCAACAGGTGGAATACAGAAACTTGAAATAATTGCTAATTCCAAATTTAGGTGATATGCACAAATATACTGTTGAGCAGAGTCTGGACAGCAAACAGTACACCTGAGTTCAGTCATACAAACTAACTTTTGTAAATAGCGTTAGACGAATATATCCGTGTCTCTAATATGAATCTAGATGTATTTTCTTACAAAACGCATTAATAGAAATATTCAGGCAAATACATACCATACAATAGCAAAAGCTTTAAGCCCCATTTAATAAGATGACTTTCCGATTAAAAATAGAAGGCAATTAAGATTTACTCAAAATTACAATTAAGAAAAGCTTTCACAGTGCCATATTGAAACTGTCACAAAGTTAAGAAAATACTGATATCAAAGTACAATCACAATGTTAAAGTAGACAAAACTACTATACAAGGGCATATCTTGTAAAATTAAAAGGAATGAACACAACATAGGGGACATCTCACGTCCCTGCTCTACATATCTCATTTCCTAGTCTTCAGAGTCATAATTGTGTCTTTCTGACATCGGCAGAAGTCTTGTTAAAACTAAGAGGTTCATTCTTCTTTGCAGACCAGATTTCAGAGCCCGATTACTTCTTGAAAATAGGTTCTTCATCACTGCACAATTTCAAAGTAGTGCAATATTGCCATGATGTGCTGAGGCATGAACACATAGCCCGTGTACAGTGCCATTCCAACAATGGAAACTAGCATGGAATCTGAATTACAGTTGAGGAAAAAAGCATTTGAAATAGTAAGTGCATTAGACATCACATAACTATAGCATTAAAACTTTTCTGGTAACTATCTTGTAACATTACATTTTTAAATCAGACGGGGTCAACTGCATTCAACAATTACAGCTGCAGGAAAAAATGACGGAACACTGAAAACTGGTAGGAGCGATTTATAGCTGAATTATGGGAGGATGCCCTGCAAAGTTATCCACTGCCTTGTCATGGACACAAGAGGACATGCTGAAGTGTGGGAACGGTGATGGAGGAACAGAAAACAGGCACTGAGAATATACAAGTTTTTACATGCATCTTCCCAGCTGTTGAGCAAGTCTTGCAGAAGCCAGCCCCATTCAGCCAAGCAGAAAAAAGTCAACCATCACAAAAAAACCCAAACCAAAACAAAAACACAGTATGAGTAGCTGTACTGAATAAGAGTTCTTAGTTGTGGATGAACTACTCATTTTTAAGCAGACAGCATTAGATGCTGACCTCAACTTCTTGGAATAGTATGACCTAATAGATTTAATTTATGATGCACAAAATACATCTGGTGTGAAAGTTGTACTGTTAGCGTAATAAAGTCAGGAAACCTCAAATCCATTTCTAGCTGCCTGTGTCCTCTATGCTTTAAGTCACTACATTATTTGGTCCGTTTCTCCATCTGCATGTCATGCTCAGACCCTTCCTCATGGGCAAGCAGCTCAATTTATGTGTCATTTGACAGTACTTCGGAAATAGAAACTGCAGGAAGAATGAAAAGCATGAGTAACACTGTGACACCCACCTTTCTAACACTATTTCACTCACAAAGCCTCAGAGCATCAGCATGGCCTGGAGTCAACTTGCGTATTTAAACAAATAGATACTCATTATTCGTGTCCTCCATCACGGCTTCCCTGCGCTTCGACGGGGCCCTGAATGTCGACCTGACGGAGTTCCAGACTAGTACTTTACTATAGTGGATCACACTGCAAAACAAACTTCACGTAAAGCTATCTGCTAAACAATCTTAAGACGACCACTTTTTTAGTTGAACTCCTAACAGGGACCTTTTGTAAAACTTATATAGAGAAGTGAGATGACAGCTTATAATGCATATACAGCTGGACCTCTGCCGAGCTCTAGGGTTCACAAAGCTTCATCTACAGAAATTATGGCATCAGCTTACCGAAAGATTATGCCATTCGAAGTTTAAAGTTTCAGAAATTCAAAAGAAGTACTCTAAATTAATAATAACCTGTTGACTTCATCCAACTACCTGCAGAGATTCAGTAAACTTAGACAGAAACACTACAAAAAGCACTGGAGATTAACAAGCGTGATAACACTGGACTCAGTTTCCACAGGTGAAACCAGAGGAGCTGCACATGCTCTGTGTCTTCGAGAAATCAAGTCACCGCAGCACACGTGTAACAAATGCTCTACGACCAACTTCCCCGTGGCAGAGCAGAGGTATTAGCTGCGCTTATTAGAGCATACTAGCTTCTTGGTGTATTTTTAGTCCCAGAAGATTATACAGTATAAGATACTAAAATGAAGGTCAACTCATAAATCCACATTTCCGTACCAGCGCTCACTTCTGATTCTGGAGCACAAGCAGCAGCGAGACGCAGCAGAGCCACACGCCGTTAGCTCCCAAGGCCGCTGTGTCCGCGCCGCATCTGTACAGCACCCAGCAGACCTGGCCCACCTACGGCGAAAGCGTCCAGTTTGAGGACAAAAAACAGTTTTGCTGACCCACGATTGCAAGCGATACTTGTGCCACTTATGACGTTTGTAAGTTCAGCGGCAATTACTTCACCCCAATATAAGTATTTTATAAAAGTAAACATACACACACACTTTGATTTACTTAAATATTTTGCACAAGTTAAAAAGCTGCATGGTTAACACAAAGGGGAAAAAAATACCCATAACTAATATAATTGCAACGAAAGCAAAGATGAGGTTTCCTCAGGATACAGACATGGCATAAAAAGAGGAAGGTATGTTAGCAGGGAACATAGTATTTTGAAAATAAGAACTCCTACCTAAATAACTGTGCACAGTAAGTCTATCAATACTAGAAAAGAGAAATAGTAAGTTATCTCCACTTTGACTGACTTTACACAGGAAAAAATGTCTAATTGCACAGCTGTAACTCGGGCAACCGAGTTTTATATAACAAAACTGACCAGTATGTCAGTAAAAGCAGGTTCTCACTACTACTTACACCCTTCTCTTTGTTAATTTCCCTCTTTGCCTCTCAACATTAATTGGAGATGGCTCAGGGTCATGCACATGAGACATCATTTTAAGTCAAGATCAAAACAGCCACACTTAAGAGAAAAATATTTGTGATGCCAAAACAACACTTGAGAGAATATACTGCCTGTATGAAAGCGCTGGGTAAAGAAGCAAACCTATAAATAGTCTTTATATAGATGCCTTCACATTAGCATCTATCAAGCTCTTCCACTCCAAAAGAGCCAAGCAAACTTACCAGCTCGAGGATTAAATACTCATCTAATAAAAATCATGTGACAAAGCACCATGCAAACGTACGCTTGCAAGGTTTTGCAGCGTGCACATTTACTTTCCACTAGGCAAAAATGCAGAAGAATTCATGAAAGGCACCTGTCCTTAACACAAACCTTGAGATGGCAGTGCAAAAGACAGGAGAAAGAACTACCGTAACTCTACAGAAGAGAAACTGAAGGAGAAACAACTTCGAGATACAAACTGACGCCGAGGAGCAGCGGAGGCGATCGCCGGACGCCCAGGGGCAGGATGCGGAACGCCCGCACGAGGACCGTTCCCCTCCCCGGGCAGCTCGTTAGTTGTGACGAGGCTGCCGCTCCCCTGCCCGCCGCGGGCACCCGCCGCGCTCGGCGCCTCGGGCCAGCTGCCCCCCGCCGCGGCCCGGCCCTCCTCCCGCCGCCCCTCGCCCCGCCGAAAGCCCCGCCGGCGGCCAGCCGCCCTCAGCGCGGCCACGGCCCAGGCGCTTCCCCGGCACCGGGTGGCCCGCCCGGCACCGCACCCGCCGGGGAGGCGGCGGCACGGCCGGCGGGGCCGCCACACCCGCCCGGCGGCCTCGGGGCGGCCCCGGAGCCGCCGCCGAGCACGACGCGGCAGGGGAGGGCAGCCCCCCGGCCCCCAGCGCCGCGCACACACACGCCCGGCCCGCCCCGCCAGGCCCCGCCGGCAGAAGGATACTGAAGACGGTGCGCTCCCAGGGCTCCAGCATGTAGAGCGCGGTGACCAGCAGGTACTGGTAGTACAGCCACGACATCTGCTTCCAGGCCGAGCCCAGCGCCATGGCGCGCCCCGCGCTCTGCCCGCCCGCCAGCGGCCCTGCGCCCGGCCCAGCCCGAGCGGAGACGGGGGGCGGTGGCAGCCCGGGGCCCGCCCTCCCGCCGCCGCCGCCGCCGCCGCCGCCGAGCCTGGCCCCGCCCCGCGCCCGCCCGGCCGCGGCCCCCCGAAATGGAGGCGGCGAGGCCCGGGGCCTCAGGCGGAGGGTGCTGCGC
The DNA here is from genome assembly GCF_964195595.1 of Calonectris borealis. Lineage (NCBI taxonomy): Eukaryota > Metazoa > Chordata > Aves > Procellariiformes > Procellariidae > Calonectris > Calonectris borealis. The sequence goes on along the minus strand of NC_134316.1, from coordinate 29,377,590 downwards.
TGCGCAGCCACAGCGAAGCTCCTCCGTCCAGCGGTGCACGGCGGAGGCGCAGAGCGGCACAGCGGCGCTGGCGTGCCCCGCAGAACCTTAAAACCCAGCGGTGTGTGCCAGTGTGTGTCCGAGCTGATTAAATTACACGGCTGACCATGAACTTGGAGTAAGCTGCCGGCCCGAGTCATACCGAGGAAGATGGTGCTGCAGCCGATTTTCCCTCATCCTATTTAATGTGAATTGACGTTCTGGGAATCACGGAAGACCCGAAGACTGTGCTGGGCTGGGCCCGCGGGGAGCGCGGCAAAAATGCTCTGCAGGAGCCTTCAGTGGCTTCAGTTGTCCGAGGGTCAAGCCCAGTCAGAAACATGGCTCAGGTAAATGAGACCTTAACATCGGCAACTCTGACTAGATTAATCCCGAATGAATGGGAAAAATAAAGAGGCGATAGACCAACTGTTTACTGTAACTGTTGCTAACTTGGCACTTCCCTAAGGCACTTGGGGCCAGAAACCAGAGGGTGTGGGACACCCCTGCCCTGAGTGCTAATTGACCCAAGATAAGGAGAAATTCCCAGAGGTTGGCCTGGGACTGCACGATTAGAAAGTTTATACTGGCAACCTAGTTTAGAAGGCACTAGTTGAAAGTCTGCTGGAAGTGGTGGTAATCACTTTATCTATGCAGATTTATTTCAGCACAAGAAGAAGAAATGAGAGCATTCACATGATTAATACCCCCACACAGCTGGCTACAGGAGCTGTTGTCCCTGTCCAAGACCACTGTTGCTTGTTGCAATTGCTGCTGGAGGAGTCTTGTGTTGGTGTTGCTGCTTGAAAAAGTGGTGGTAATCATGAAAGCTTCCTTTCTATATAAACACATACAAAGTCCAAGGCCAAGTGGGGTATTCAGCGCAGCTAAAGCATTACTCCCGTTCAAAGCTGCAGGAACATTATCAATATGGGGCAAACGAGTCCCAGCCCTGCCTGCTCCAATGCTTCCTAAGAAGCAGCTCTGCAATTCAAGTGATAGGGCAAGCCAGAAGCAGCAGCAAGAAAGTACCTGAGATGAGAGGAAAGGTAATGTTGGGGCATGCCAGCTTCAAAATCTCCTGCTACATCTGCCCAAACCCACCAGGTGGTGCCCAGGCCCCTTACACCTTTTCAGAATGGTGCATTTTCATGGGACAGTTTTTTTGCTAGTTAGCCCCTTAAGAAAATTAACAATACTCGTCTCTATAGTTTCTCCTCCTTCGCCAGCTCCATTCTACCCCTGCTTAGGGACTGCCATCACTTACTGTTCCTCCTACCACCTTGGCACTTGAGCCCTTGAACTACACTCCCGCATGCTCATGTTTCCAGTAGCTCAGTGCAAAGACCCTTAACCTGGCACTAGACAGAGCCTTCGGGCTTCACCTGGAACGTGAAGACAGCTGCATCGAGGCCAGCATGGCCCACAGCACAGGCTATTATCTTCCATCACATCTGCTCCTCCACACTTCTACTAAGAAGAAACAGTTCTCTGTATGTTCCATGTTTTCCTTACACACCTCCTGGCTATGGCACACAGTAACAATTTATCCCGCTTCAGATGATCCCATAGCTGTCAATATGCAAGTCAGACACTCCACTGATCAGTCTGACTGTAGGTAGCAAAGACGACATTGAGATCTTACCTCAGGCAGATCCCAAGCCTCAAAACAAGTATGGCTCAATGCTGATCGTGGGTTGCACGTGCAGAGGAAGGCATACCGTGCTAACCAACCAGGCGGTCAGCAGCTGCCTCAGCAGTTCTCCACTTCGTCAAGCAGAGGTTAAGTTTCTGCTGACTTGAAAACAGGAAGTCAGTGTTCTCTTCATGCAATCCTGACAGAAGAACCAATGTATTTTTTTCTTCCTAATCCCACGTAACACTGTGTAGAATGAGTGTGTGTAGTTTAGTAAAATACAGCACCAGGGACTACAAAAGGTAACCAAAGAGTCTCAAGATTTTATTATCATCTAAGGCACAAAAGAAGTATGTTCTTCAGGTTCCTACCTCCTAAGTTTAAATATTTCTGACAATTTCTCAAAGCACATGTAACAAATTATTCCTAGTACTAGTAAAAGAAAAAGCATAAAGATGAGATTTTTTTCAGACAGACCCTTGTCAAAGTGAAGTGTTAAAAAATATCAGGCTATAAAGAGGAGACGTTGCTTACTAATAAAAAACAAGAGTTCACCTCTTGGGAGCATGCCTGGAGGAAGAGAGGGAAGGATCCATTGCTAACATTGCAGTGGCTTCATGGACTAAGCACGAAGTCTAAATATCAAGTAGCAGAAACTCTTTATGCTTCAATAAAAAAGCTATAGAAGTACTAAAGAAACAGAAAAAGCACACAAACTACTGCTATGATAATAGATCTGACCATAAATTTCTTCTTAAAACTTGTCGTAAGGAAAAAGGACGATAGAAAAAAAGTCCAGTATTTTCTTCATATATTTACATTAAAAACTCTTAACTGTATTACTAAGCATCAATATGTTGATTTAAATGATCCATGCCAGAATGATCCATGCCAGCAAACTCGATACTAATCTTCCACTCTGTATAAATAAAAATTTCCATTTTAGAGATCTTAATGGGCCAAAAATCCAAATGCGATGACAATTCCTTCTTTATCAAACCTACCGGTGTGCAAATCTACCAAGAATACCAGCCTAAAGAAGCCCAACATCCCAACTGAGAGTTTTTACCACATGCCATAGTGAGCCACATGCCAACTGAGCCTGCGCAAGAACAAAAGGTTACTAGCGGTGATGAAGAGGAACCACTAACCTTCATCCCCACGACCCCCGACGACCACCACTAGGAGGCAATGCGCAAGCGCGGATAGGAGGGGTCTATGGAAATGACTTCTTGGAACTCATTTTAATACAAAGCGGGGACAGGTCATGCATATGTATAGGCGTATTATGAAACTCTATGAATATGTAATGTTTTACTGTATATATTTATGGTAAGTGCCGCGTTGAGGCGCGCACGACTTTGGTGGGACTATCCCCCGTGCTGCCCAGCGCTGAATAAACATACCTACTTTACAATCTCATAGACTGTGGAGTCCGGTTTCCGCAAGTCAACAGAAATGACCAATGCAGCTATGGAGAACCAGTTACTATACAGTATTTATTCTAAGCAGCAGTTCTAATACATATTGAGATAATGGGTAGTATATATACAGGGAATGATCATAATACACAGATCTTACATTATATTTACAAAATTGTAAATCCTCAATGATGCAACCACCTGACAGTGTGAAAGAATATTGCTCTCAAATGCACGCAGTTAACTGTATTCCTTTCGTAAACTTTGCAAAAATCCAACCATTACAAAGTTCTCCAACAAAAATGTACATTTAAAAGACCATATTTAAAAAAGGCTAACATGCCTGCATTTCTGATACTTCACACAGTATCAAACAGTGCAGGATTTTTTTCCCCTGCTTTTGCACATTAGCAGTGGCTGGCTAGAACATTGAAGAAGTGAAAAACTTCATCTTTATCCATTACGGCCACTTCAGTTGAGCATTCAGTACATAATACGGGATGATACACTTCCTCCTCTTCTTGATTTGATTGCATAGAGGTAGTTTCTTTGCTGTACTTCATTTTCTTACTTCTTTTCTTTAGCTTCTTTCTGTATTTCAGAATTTCCTCTTTGTTAACAACACAGTTCATCACAAACATTGCTCTATACTGTGTTTTGTAAGATTCATGTCTACGGAGAAGGGGAGAAAATGCAAGTCATACCATTGGTAAAACTCTGCTTCCAAGAAATCAGTTACCGTCACTGGAAATGGGATTAAAGATAGGAAGTACCATGCCAAAGGGCTGAAAGCCAAATAAATACGAGGTTTTATAAACAGAACAAAAGTCACAACTACAAAAATCATAAAAAAATAGAATTGTAGCCATCTGTCTTGTTTTTAAGGCGTTTTTAAAAACACGCTGGTTCTGGCCAAAATAAACACCCCAGAGTACAATGGTATTGGTACTACAGAATTATGCATTGCTACATATAGCTGATGATAGGGAAAAGATCATGAAGTTGTGAGTGCAAATGACTCAAATACTGGCATTTATGTCCTAAAATGTCTTGCAAGCCTGAAATTCCTTATTTATAAATAACAAACATGGACACATCCCGCTTCAAAAAGCACGTCTATTAGAAAATATAAAATGTATTTTCAGCTGTCGTCAGTATAACAACTCTATAGCTGGAGTACATAGCAAAATTCAGGGCTGCAGTTCAATTCAATTCAACACAGCATCCCTCAGGCTGCAGTTTTACAGCAGCCTAAACCAACATAACAGGTGGCTGCAGAAGTCCTATCTCGACTTCTGCTGGCTTTACTGCTTGTATAATTCTGTGCTGAGCTATTTCAGTTTATTAAAACAAAAGACTAGTCTGACAATAAAAATGGACAGTTTTCTGTCAGCTTGGCAAACTGAAATACTTAACTATAGAACAGGGTCAAGGAATACCATAGCCAGCAAAGGGAAGAGAGCGAGAAACAGCACCCAGTACTTAGATGATTTTAGGCTCCTGTGGAATTTCATCCTCAATCACCAAAAGCACTCAATAAATGAGAGGTAGTTTATTCCTCATTTCACAAGATTTCTTTCTCCTTTATTCCCAGTTCAAGAGTCCTCTCCTTAGCACAGGTTAGCAGTACTAACTAGGTTTGCAGTGCAGTCAAGATACTAGAGAGCTGCACATTCTCATCTAAATGCTTTCCAGGCACTTTTTAATATAACTGTACTCAAAATCACAACTGCTAAAACTCAAACCAAGTAAGAATACACTATCTTGATTTTGCTTAATCTTCCCCAGAACAGGGACTTTCACGGAAAAATAATGGTTAACCTGGAATAATTCTATGCCTCTAAACATCAAGCCAACATATTTTTCAAAAAAAACCCAAAAAACATCACCCATAACTCACTCTGAACTTCTTGTTTAGTCTCCGTGTAATTTTTTTTTTTATAGTTTACCTTCTCCACTATGCTAAAGTTCTACCCCGTTCTTCCTCATCTCCATGTTACAGGTTAAGCTGATCATCATTCTTACAAACTAGCATTCACCCCTAAATCTGATTCACATATACCTGCCTTCTCTTTCATTAGCTCCACCTCGCAAGACAGACTTGATCAAATCAATTGATCAAATTGAAACACTAAAAATTCAACTGACCAAAAAATAGACATTCCAAAAGACCCCTTACTGTTCACCACTTACCTCTGACAGTCCAGGCATAATGTCGTCATGCAAGCAGGGCAATTCAAAACAGCATCACTATTTGGAACAGCTGAAGGTCTTGCCTGCTGCTGCTGCGGCACTCTTCTTTGATTACGGTACCTACCAATTCAGGGAAGGAGGAAGGAGAGACAAAAAGTGAAATTACGTGCTCTTGTTGTCAGATATATCAATTCAACTTCCAAACCTTTTTTATGGTAAAATACACCAGTAAATGTTTGTCTCCTTCTGGACACCTTTTTCACTAACTCAAAGCACATAAATAAATACACTGGGGGAAAAAACACATACCGGTATCTTCATTTACTTTGTACAGAGGATTCTTATCTGGTGAAACAAATACATCTAGCATGAGAATTTGTGCCTAATAACCCCCTCCTCTGATGAGGCAGTTGTCTCAAATGCAATCTCGGCAGGCAACATGCATTAATGTTATCTTTTTCAACAGACTTACATGGAGAATTTTACTTCTGCTGCAGCAACCATTTTTCTCCTTCACCCATCAAAAAACTCTCAGTAAAACTGCTTTGTGCTGTTCCTATTTTATCTGAACATTTTGTGGCTTGCTAAATTCAAAGTTTTCCAAAACCATAAATACAATATTTAACAGGAACGGATATTAATTTAGTATCGTAGGGCATTAAAAATCAAAATTAGCAAATCTTACAACCTTTTCAACCACGATATGGTGGTTTAGATGAGATCTACAGACAAAACTAGCTTACCAAACTAGGAAATTTTCATTTTAAAAAATTGCAAGTTTTTGAATTGTGTCATTTTGAAGACTCAACTTCCATTATATACACGTAAAAATTTTACAGGCTTTTACATTTCTATGCTGTAAATTCTAAAAAAAAAAAATATTTTCATTACATAGACTTCTTCTCTATATTCAGCATTTTCATTTAAATTTTTCATTTTATGTTAAGCATCCTACAATTCAAATATTTATGGTCTCTTACCCCCTCCTCTGTGTGTCTACCCACTCTTGGTCTCGACTGTCTTCTTCTGGGTCATATAGCAATTCATCATTGGAAAGAATCCGACGCTGCTGCTGTTTTCTGTTTTTCCGGACATCCTGTGTAACTGGAAAGATTTGTGCACGCACATGTTACATCCATCAGACATATGATAATTCTCCGCTTAGATAATCAAAATACCGATTTTTCATTTTTCTTTTTCCATACTCACAATAAATCTAAACTAAAACATAAAGGTCTAGCACATCTCTCCTCCAAATGCACCACCCCAAAGCATTAATGCGCCTTACATACATTGGGATACATCACAAAGTTGCAGGAACTACATTGAGATGATATAGGCTGGTAATTCCCCCCAAAAAGGCCACCTTCAGGAACAGCCCTTTGATCCCCCCCAAGAGGACTCTACAGGATCTGAGAGTTCTATTGTAAAGGTGTCCTCCTCCCTCCTCTCCTCAGCCATTTACCTATTTTATCTTCATCCTCTGAATCAGAATCAAAGTAAATGTCATCATAGTATTTTGAAGTGGTGGCAGGTCCAGTCTGCCCACTACTTGAGGAAGTACCTATGTGTGAAATTAGAGAGAGAAGTGGTAAGAACACCCCACCAAAAGGACAGCAAGCGTACAGGCCAGAACAAACCTTCGTTTTCAAGTTACTCTGTCCAGAAGTGCTCTGCTTTATCTGGGTGTGTTAAGTAACAGCTCTCCCAATTTATTCCCACATCCTGATCATCCACATCGCTTGTGTTATTTCACTTAGAGCTGCTCTCTCAGAGCAAAGCTGCTCACTCCCTCCGAGATGAACCTCAGGTACAGTTCAAGGGAAACTTTCTCCCGTAGGCATAGAGGACACCGCATCAAATATGCCTGCCACACAATCTCAGACACTCCATAAATCTTCAGTCATGCGAAAGAAATACAGGTGTGGCACATTGTTTCACAATGTATTACAATAAAATTCACTAAAAAAATCCCCCAAAATTTCAGGGCCACGGAAGTTCAAAAAAGACGCAGATGAATTGCCAAGCACATCTGTCACAGCCTCTACACCAAAAATCCTATTCTGATGCTGGATGGATGTGGTGGTATTACTATCGCTACATCTTCTTAATTGCACACTAAAACGTACAGATCAGATTTGCCCACTAAGATAGATAAAACTATTAAACCTGCTGAATGCAGAGTGAAGTCCCTACATTAAAGTGAACACTACGTTGATTGTCCAGGAAATTAAGAACACTTTACTAGGTGTTTTGTAATAGGTAAAAAGAACATATGCTTTTCAAATGCCAAAGCAATCCATCTCTTGCACCCATAGCACACAAACACCAACACACATATATCTTTAGTACAGTTTTACTATTTGATGTAACATGTAATTTTAAGCAGGTAAGGGAGGGAGAGATTAATACTCTTCCTGACTTTTTCCCCTAACTGATTTGGGATCTCAATCTACCATACACTATTCCTTTCTTCAAGAAAGGGCTCCAAACGTTGATAGCATCCGGAGCCACTAGACAAAGTACAGGAGACCACAACCGGCTCAAGAGGCTTCTAAATACATGTGAAAGAACAACTTAAAACAGAAGTTATAGAGATATTGGAAAAAAGGCGACTGATCCAACAAAGAGAAATCATATTAAAGCAGGAAATCAGAAGTTCAGAAACACCAAAATCGAAGTCTTAGAAAGATGAAACAGACGCATTCGCTGAAGTGGCACCTGGTGACCGTTTCTGCAGATCAGCCATTTTAAGATTTTCTGTAGGCTTCAAACGGCACTCGACTGTCACCACACATGCCGCTAGCCACAAGATTAATATATTAACTTCACATCTTAAATGGACACCACTTAACTCACGATTTCATATGCAAGCAGATGTTAAGTGTGATTTACCCATTTCTGGTGATTTCCATTTGCCTTCTATAGTCCTCATGGTGGTGTTCAGTTCCGCTTCCATCTCCTTTTGGAACTCATCGTCACTGGAAGACTCGCTCTCCCCAGTCAGGCATTCCCGTATCAGCTTCCGCTTCTGGTCAGGAGTGCCATGTAAGAGCACATCCACCTCATCCTCTGAGCTACAAATATTTAAGCGTTACACACCTAATTACGATAACCAGCTTAAAACATTGACCGAGTCATTTGGAGAACGAACATCTGAATTGTGTGGGTGCACCAGGAAGCACTTATTCGAGTGTTTATGGGAAGTGTATTTATTAAAATGTTTTATTATCTTGTTGGTGTGAAAACTCTGGTTTTAATGCAAAGGAGCTTCAGCGGGCCGGCTGCGGCCTGCCGCGAGGCCTCTGCAGCGCTGGTCAGCGAGCCTCCCTGCAGGGGCAGGACCCGTTTACACACTGGTACTTGCAGGGCTAGAAATGCAAATACTCCGCTTTCACGGAAGAGGATCGCCGCGGCTGTTGCGAAGCGATCCTCCCACAACCGCCCGCCCGGCACGCCGGGGCCCTGCCCAGCGCCCGGGCCGTGAGGGAGCCCCGCCGCGCACCGCAGGGCACCGCCGGCCCCGCCACCTGCGGAGCCCAGCACCCCGGCCTGCCGTCCCGCCGGGCCCCGCGGCGCCTCCCCGGACTCCGGCCAGGAGACGCCAGGCGACAGCGGGGAGCGGAGGGAAGCGGCGGCCCGCTGCCGCCGGGACGAGGCACCGCCGGCCGGCCGGCCCGCCCGCCTCAAGCAGGGCAGCGACGGGCCTCCCCGGGCCCGCCCGCGGCCGGGGCCCTCCAGCACCTGCTGAGCGCTCGCTCCTCGTCGCTGGGCTCCTCCACCACGTACGGGTCGTCCTCCTCCCGCAGGCAGCTCATGGCGGCGCCCGACGACCCGCCCGCCGCCGCCCGCGCACCGCCACTTCCGGGCGCCCCGCCGGCTTCCGGCAGCCGAGCCCCTCCCGCCCCGCCCCGCGCCTCCGCCCCCGCCGGGGGAAGCCGCCCCCGCCGCCTCGTCCCGGCTCCGCCCGCGGCGAGGCCCCAGCGGCTCCCGGGCAGCCCGCCTGCAGGGGCGGCCCCCGCGCTCCCCTCCTCTCCCCCCGCCGGGGCCGGTACCGGCCGCCCGGCCCGGCGGTGCTCCTCCTTTTTCCCCGTGGAGTTGCAAGTCCTCGGGTCACGTTTTAAGTATTTTTCTTCACCGTTAGCCAGCCAGGGGTTCGAGCTGTAAGAGACACACCCAATACCGAGAGGCTTGGAAAAAATTTAATGAGGTGGTAACACCGAACAACGAGGACTAATCTAAAAACGGTTCCCACATCCTACTTAAAATATTTACAATTCTGTTAACTGTATATACATTGTAATCTTTGTCCCTTATAGTCTACTTATAGATTAGTTCCTTAGGAATTAAACCTGTTATAGCTGGAAGATGAACAGCACAGTATTACTGTAGCAGTCACTGCTGGAAAATACTACGTATCCTAGACGAGCTGCTAATAGCCACTGGTAATCAAAGTCTGAGGCTATGCGTACGCAACTCAATGCACAATGCAAACAGCACGTTCAGCTGAGAAACTTCTCTGCCTTTGAAATGTTCCGATGTGGCAGCGGCAGTGTAAGTACCCTATTTGAGGGGAAAAAAAAACCCCACCCACCCAAACCAAACCGCACACCTCTGTGCGGCAGTACAGGGAGTCTGCAATCACAGAGACATTGACTTACATCGATCCCCACCTCCAAATACCCCATTCACCCAGAATTCTGCTGCTCCATTGAAGGTCTACATACCCATAAAAAGCAGCAATCCCACTGTGAAGAGGAATTCCTCAAGTAAAGCCTAATTTTATGACATCCTGAAATTACACAACAGAACAGCACCCTCTTGGAAAAGTTTCATGGTTCAAGTAAGAGAGACAAAGCAATACAACAAATAAAGCGGATTCATAGCTCTAAGTTTCAAGTCCACTTAGCAGAATGAGATCCTTTTCAGGCATTCGTTTATTGGGTATACCTTTACTTTTTATATTCTGAAGCAAAGCTTCTTACCTGTATCAAAGTGGGGCACAGTATTACCTTTCACTGATATTTTACGCACTTTCTGAACTCCCTTCTGCTACTTTATTTCCCCTTCCTGGGAAGAAACCCAAGAAGTTCTCAGAAAAGCATTTCTGCCAAAGAAATTGCAGAGTCAGCCACCAAGCTCAAAACAATTTAAGTACACTGGATAGGAAAGTCACAGACAAATGGATAGGCAAGCGGATAAACCTGAGAATGCAAGTGAAAAATTACTGGGTGAGTATTTAGTGTCAGAACAATCCAATACTTACTCAATGGCTTTACAGGATGAATAGAGAAAAAGCTAATTAAATTAATCTGATTTACTAGAAAATATTAAGCTTACAGATGATACAATGTCTGCATAATTTTAGAAAAATCATCGATTTCATGGTTTATTTTACAATAATTGGATTAGTCTACAAGTTAAGGCAAACATACTAATGCATTTGCTTTTCTTTTCAAATCATAGTTATAAAGGTTACACAAAGTTCTCCAAAATTTCTAAGAAACGTTCACAATTGAAAAAAAGATTAAGTTTCTTGATATCAGTACATGGAAAAAAACTAAGACAGTGTATACAATCCATTATAGTAACAATATTCAAATATCTAATGGTATATTTAGGCCATTTGAACAATGTGCTTCAAATGGTGAACTTCAGAAATTACTTACAAAGGTAAATAAGATTGGCAGCCATATTGTAGTATTCATAACATGAACATAATTATATTGGCTATTTTCACAAAAACAGAGCATTTGGTTTCTGAACAATGAAAGCATATAGTGATTAAATAAACATGAATATGTACGTATAACAAGTATGCTGTTGCTTCATTATAGTCTGGAGCTACTTTCAGGTGTTTGTTTTAATTCTTTTGAAAGAAGGAGCTTCCTTATGCACACTTTGTCAAATGTTTTCTGTAAAATGCCTATTTAAAGTCATGAAAACAAAATCCAGAGGAGGGCAGCCCTTGTTAGTGGGAGGACGGAGCGTAGCTTATGTGTCACCATTTAACACTGCCAGGCAGCTCTGCAGCAGCTGTAAGTTACCCTGCAAAAGTAAAGAAAAATATGACCACATTTCCCTACTTTCTTTTACACTTCTGGCAAAAAGACGTTTTTCAAATATCAATGACACTACTAAAGAAGAACAGACAGGTATTAAGCTTACGTAGAAATATTTATGTAAGTAACTTTTATCTCAAAGAGTTTTTTGAATGTAGGAGCATTGTGCCACGGAACTAAACAGAGCCCACTTAAAAGTCGAAAATAAGCGTTTAGTACCCTTTCCATGTTTCTTCACAAGTTTCTTACTAAAGATCTAGTCTGGCCACAAAAACTATTCACTGTAGAGCACTCTCTCAGCAATGAAGTTCAAAGTTACAAAGTTTTAATTTTGTATATAGTATTGCCATTACTCTGTCACTAGAATATTATTCCCAAAGCAGAAGTATTCATATATTATACTGCATACTGAATTCATCAAGAAGTGTTAACCAATTCACAGCACTCAGTATCTCCTCGCTATAACAGCCACCTAAGCTCGTAGCTCTGTTCAGGACAGGCCTTGTTTGCAAGACCACAGACTGATTAACATGCTTAGCCAGGGGATTTAGCCATCAAAGTTGAGTTTAGCCATTAGAGCCAGAGCTACAAAGTGATTATCAGAACATTATCAGAAGCTGTGATTTGCATGTCCTTGATAAACAGTCCACACAAGTACTAAAGAATTTGTATTTCTTACTTTTTCAGTTGAAAGCATTCCAAGTGACCTGTGGTAGACAGGCAGAAGGACACTCATCCCTCAGCCCAAGAAGGTAAGAAATCATAATTCTATCCCCCATTAAGGTTTTTATAATCCAGATTAAGCAATTAACTAATTCAAGGCTTCAAAGTAGAAGATTCCCAGTTGTGTCTACTGAATCCTATTCAGTCTTCTCCAGAAGACAACGATTTCAGTTATGGCTTCAACAGCTTTTTGTCCTTTTATGCCTATACTGGCAGAGGACAGTCACAAGCTATTTAAAAGGCTTGTAATTCTGCAATATGAACAAGTTCAATACACGAGATGCATGGGGACTTGGTAGCCCATCTTTGTAGTGTAGAAGATTCATAAATTTAAGGTCTCCATTACTGAACAGCTGACTACTGGCTGTAATGAAGTAATGAATGAAAAGGAATACATCAGTCTTCAAACGGAATACTTCAGTCTGAAGTATAATTGTGGACCGCACGCATGCTACCTATAACAAAAGTGTGACAGTGATCTTTTGGCCATCTCTTTATAGCCCATCAGCAGCATGAAGTATATTTGCAATTCAGAGGCCTATGCAATTCAGACTACGTAGCACTCTAAAGAAAAGACAGTACCAAGACCTCCTTTGTACATTAGTCATCTGCAGACTCAGCCAGCCAGTCTACTGAAATTTTCCAAATAAGCAAATAATTCATTTTCATTAGATCAAATTTACAAAGTTCACAAGAACCTTATTTAAATTATAATAAATCAAGGACAATAGAGCTTGTCAGCCATTACTCTTTCTGGCTGCAACGTCTGACATACTTGACTTACATCAGCATAGCTCGAGAAAGTCCTATAAATTCAGATTCAGAAAAGCGTTTCTTGCCAACTCAGACTCCTAAACTCTAGATATTACAATTATTGGCAGAACCATGATGACAGAAACATCCTTCTCAGGAAAGAGAGAATTACTGACAAAGCATTTAACCAAATCCCTTAGCATTGGATTTTGCTTCATCTGTCAGTTCCAAACAGACATCTGTTGCTAGTAATGCAACAAATTCTTTCTCCACAAAGACCCATAGAGGCAACAGCATATATATTAGCATTTGTGGAAAGAGATGTTTACATTTTTTTATTTTTTATTTGAAGGAAGTGGCTATCTTAGTTACAATTCATTTGTCAAAAGACTCTAAAAGTATAGCCAAGGCTATAAATGCTGTAAGTATATGATCGTAACACCTTAGCAGTTTCACCAGCTATCAAACCTCCCCTCTTGAACATGAAGTCCAACACAAGAACACCTCAAAATCCAACTGTTTAAAATACTGAATAGGTTTAAATGCAGCTTTTGCACTAAATGCCCAAACACTTAATCAGGTCTTACGTTAGGTATAGTTGCATGAAGTCATGAAGAAACACAGAGCTAGCAAAACAGAAGCTAAACACTACACCTAGAGGGATAGTCAGACAGAATGGCCATAGAAAAAGAAGTATCAATCTGTTTAGCATAGGTCAGAGACCAAGCAGAATCTAAAGCTGCAGTTTGGCAGCTATTTCAAGTAAATCTAGGGTACATGCTGCTGATAAGGTGTCAGTGCTCTCTTATTCTCAGACCCTCCCAGCCAAAACTTTGACACAAGGGATGCTGTGAAAACAAGACTGAAAGTAAAGCTTAGAAAAACCCAGAGCAACTCTTAGCTCCATCTTACTACACAGCTGCACACATAATAGTGCCAACATAAGGGAAAGGAACAGAGTCATGCATCATCATCCTTCCTGGCAGTAGTCTGCGCTTGCATCAACTTAAAGCAATCTCAACCCACAGTCTGATTTTTAGCTTTTTCAAAAGTCTTGAGCTGCAACCAGGAAAGGATAAGAGGATATCAGCAGATTAAAACAAGTACTTTATAAGGAAGTAGTATAAACATAACTGGGCAGAGAGAGTGTATTTAGTATTTGTATATACAGTGTCCTTGGTTTACTAAAAGCTTGATTTCCTTATCACTCTCCAGTCTTCTAGAGCCACACAGCCTGATATAGCTCAGGAAATGTGAGCTGTCTCTCAGAAGCTTCTCTCAATACTTTAGTCATTCTGACTTCTTCAGTGCAGCAATCTCTGTGTTTTGGGATTTGTGTTTTTCTTTCTGCACAGAGCAAACAACTTTTAACAGCAAGTCATGTAGCAGCCTTCACTGTGGCTGAATTCCTCCCACAGACAGCCTCTCAGGTGAGTTCCAGCACCCATTGCTGCATCGGATTTCACCTCCATGCTTTCAGTGCCAGGCAACTCCAAGTCCAGAAGACACATGGCTAGACCGATCCAGACACAGATGCATCTGCAAGACATCTAGTCTGGAGGTACTTGTTTCAGCAGAAAAAAAAAAACACAACAGAAGACTTGTAGCAAAAAGCCTGCAGCAGTGTTATCTGTTGCCCCCAGCCCCGCTCCCCAGTTAGCTTTTTTTGCTGGAAAGAGCACTTAGACCTGAATAACAGCTCATGTTGCAAAGTGTGGGAGAGCTGTGCTCCATATGCCATTGACAGGCCAAGCCATTTCCAGTTTGGGGATGCTAAAACTTCACGTGCCTCCAGTAGCTGCAAAAGCATGAAGACAGGGACTGCTGCAGCATCAGGCAAAGTATTTTGTCTAGAACCTTAAAGCAAGGGGCTTTTGATCCAACTTCATTAATTTATTGCCTACATGAAAAAGTAGCTTTCTTTTTGCTTGTACCAGCCCTTTTTTTGGCTCTACTGCAAGAGGAATTAGGTGTCTACAAACACCCCAGCTTAGCCCAACCAAAACCAGGGCTACTTAGCCTCCCTGTTCATGATTTGCATTGCAACAAGTATAAAAATGTTCTCTCCGGGACAAGGAGAAACCTTCATATTCCCCTAACATTGCTCTTCACACATAAGGGCACAATGCTATCTCAAAAAAAACCCAAGTCTTTTCATATCTTCTTTCTTCCTTTTATGGAATTACCTCAGAAAGTCTCCACCAAACCATTTCATCCTTCAATACTCTGTACAGACTAATAAAAACCTACCCATAAGACTACCCTCAAATACACAGGTTATAGCATTAATAAGAAAATTTCCCATTATATAAAATTGAAAAATATGATCTATTGCTCTTGTAAATTCTGTAATAATCGAACTCAGAATCTGTAGAAACAAAAGCACAGCAACCAAACTGATCCATCTGTAGTAGCTCCTTTTGAATAAATATGAAACACAGGCTTTGAGAAAACAGAACTTTCAAATCTAGTGAGAAACAAAATATCCTTTCATTCAACAAGTCACAACATTTGTTAACATTTCAAGAACTGTCACCATTAGTCAAAATGGCCTTTTAGACTCTACAGCTTTAAATATTCAAAACCGTCAAGGGTCAGCAAGGGTCAGTTACAAGAGGTGATCATGAGTCAATGACTGAAGCAGGACAGAAGGGCTGTGGATTCATTCCCTTATTACAATATGATATGGCAAATCAATAAAAACTGTTGCAAGTATAACTGTTAGGACTATTAATTTCACTAAAACCCGTAACCAGTACATTCATTACCAAACAGGGGGATTTCTGGGAGACTCAGGGCTGGATATATAGACAGCTGTTACACACAGAGAAGTAGGAAGGCTGAATAGTGCCAAGTATTATGAGAAGTTTTAAGACTTCAGGGGAAATACAGCTGAATTTCTGATATAGCGCATTAAAGTAAGCACTGTTTATCTGAAAAAGAAGTCGAGTATTCCAGACTTTACTGATTACTTTACCAGCTAAATATCCCATCACACTGAACTTACACCTACAAAGATTTAAAAAAAATAAAAAAGAGTCCCCAAAACAACCCTTTTTACAGTGCGTTAGTTTTACAAACAATGGGTTTGATGACACTGTCAACACTACTGAGAAGAGTGTAAAGCAGCAATAAGTTAACCCAGCAACGCTATACACCTCTTAACTAGTCCTTTCAAGGAGTTCCGAGTTAATTCAAAGCTTAGTAGTCAACGCACTTTCAGATTTGTGATGAGAATGAGAAATGCTAGAGTTGACTTTTAAAAGAAAGCTACCTCCTGCTATAGGACTGTTAAAGTAAACGACTGTTGTAATTGTCTGTGAAATCAGAGCAGCTAACCTGATTTAACCAAACCCATTCATTTCATACAGATTAAAAGAATCAAATACATTGTGAAATTTAAGGACAGTACAGGCCCTTTGAAGTTTTCTTCCTGCAAAAATTTATTTTACTGAAAAGGCTATCTGCAACATTCCTCTTTTGTTAGCACTTTATAGTTTAAAGGCAAAAAGATTCAAAAAGCATACTCAGAATAACACTGATCTGACTTCAGACAGGCCTGGGTGATCTCATGCTTAATAGTTAGTTTATCCTATACATCAAGTCCCCAACATCTGGATAACAGGAGAAACCACTTCCTATCTCACAGTAAAGTGGTGAAATGAGGTTTTAAAAATAGGCAGGTATTCAAACTCTGCAGCTATAAATATCAAACGGCTAGAGAAACATAAAACTGAAGCCAAAATTGTCTTCAAGAAGTTGAGTTTTCCAAAAGCACCCCAGTCCATCGGAGATATTTCACCTATACTTCCCCCCCCCCCCCCTTTATTATTCAAGAAAGTTCACCTTTCTGGATGATGCTTACCTTCAAATTCCCCTTCCTGAATGTGAAGTGTGTATCACACAACAAATGTAGCCATTTCAGTTATTCAAGCATATAATATTTAAAATGAGTTGAAATACAGGCCAAAAAGGATCACAATTACCTTAGCATGCTTTAATTCCAGTTCTGCTAGTTCCACCAGATTTTTTCTGAATGCTGCAACTCTTCTTGTCTTAAAGTCTATCAGTTCTATAGAAAATAAAAATGGATTAATTAACAGTATTATTGCCAGTGCCCTCAACTGTTAACAGACTTTCCTTCAGGATGGCAGAGGTAAAGGGTAAGACAAGGCAACAGGAAAAAACTCAAGTTTAATCTCAGCACGTTCCAGGCTCAAAGATACTGCTACACTGTTGGATGAAAGCAAACCATCATTGCAGTTCCTCATCTCTAGCTAGCCTTTTGTGGACACAAAGTTCTTTTGAAAAAAGACTGCAATGTGGATGCTTTTAAACATTTAGTTCTCTTACTCCATGTGCACTGTTCTTTCAAGGCTGATACATAAAAGTATCTAGGGAAGATACTAAGCTAAAACTAGCATGAAGAACAGAGGAAGCAAGTATGCTTCATGGATATACCTTTGTGGCTAACAGGATCGCTCATTCTCCACTGTCTCATTTATAGGAGTCATTAGCCAGATTTACAGGGTCAAACAACACTTAAGTGATAAAAACAGAAGAGCATGGTGTTTAGACCTTGAACAAATCTGCCCCAAATAATGAGTCAGATGACTACTAACTAACAACAATCTTAGCCTAAAAAAAAAGAGTAAGTTTCCAGGAAAAAGGCAACATGTAAATAAGGTTTCTTTTCTCTAGAGCTACTGTAACACTGCAACTTCAATGAAATCTCATTTCATGATCTCTGCCTTTTCTAATGTAGTATCATCTCTGCAACGGACTGCTGCCTTCACAGTAGAATGCATAAAACCAAAAGGGGAATTTCAACAATAGTTTAAAAGATTAGGTTTGCCTCTACTGCTAGCAATTATCATTTTGTATCCTATCCTATTCATATAAAAAAAGTGGTTAACAAGTAATTTGCACTTAGACTTTGCTTTGCCTGATGGACCTATGAGGAGCCAAAGGAAAATATCATTTGAGCTTTCTAAAATAAGTAAATACTGATTAAAAGATAATAGTTCAGCTTAGGAAACAGAACAAAAATCTATTCTCATTAATAATATCCTAAATCTGTTAATTTTCAAGTAGTATCATAGGATCAAAGACCACCCAAATACCTTGTTTTGCCGATTCAGATATTTTCTCAAATTTCTGACAGCATATTTGCTGAGTAGTTTCAGCTTGCAGCACATCTTTATTTTTTGCTCTTGCTTTATCCAATGCCTTATTAGCATTTTCATAATCCACTAGTGACCTAGATCTTCTATATAGGAGATCCTATTTAAAAAAACATAAAGAATGTATAGAGTTTACAAGAATCTACCCAAGAATTTCCATATATACCAAGTAATAAAAAAAATTCAGATTAATTTTAGTCTTTCTTGCTGTATTTCAGTTCTTACTAAATTATTTGCATTCACTTTACTTCATCCTGCAAGTCACAGGAACGTCCATACTGGATCAGACACACAATTTAATATTGTTTGGTCTGCATCTTGTTTGACAGAGGCTAGCAACAGATGGCTTAGATGATACTCCAAAAAGCCCAAGAAGGGGCAATCATGGGAAATTTAACAGCTTCTTAAATTAGAAACAAACTATATTTAGATTATGTATTTGAAATACACACAGGGCCCAAGAAACAGTAGGGGCATTTTTTGTGCAAGTTATTGCTGTGATCTTCTAACTACAGACGTTTTCTGTCAAATGCTTCCTCACTCTGTCATGTTACTTAATCACCTTACATCAAACAGCACTAAAATGAAATTTTCTGTAGATACAGAATATCAAATTTGGCCCATATGTTTTTGTATCACCACTTGCAGATCATCTGGAGTATGCATTTTGAATATTAAAAAAAAGTAGAATTGCTTGCAGTCTACCAGCAGCAAACACACTGCAAACACATGAACAATTCACCAACAGCTCTTCCACCGTTTTTAATTATCGAGGCCAAATCATACAGCAGAAGTGGATCACACAGTTCCAAATAGTCAGTCACACAGTCAGCAACTCCTTACATACAACAGAGATCCAGTTTTTACAGCTGAGGGAGAAATTGCGGGCTAGAGGCAGCGTTTTAACCTATCTGCTGTGTATTTCTCAAGATGATCCCTTACCTCTTTTTTTTTTTTTTTTTTTTGCTTCTTTCTTTGCTTAAAGAAACACTATTTCACTGAACAAAAAACCATAAATTCACCTTAGCAGCTTGAGATTCCCTTAGGTAATATTTCAGAAGATCAGAAAGTTTAAGATCTTCATCAGCAGATACCCGGGCCTCTATTTTCTGTAAAAAGGGTAAGTAAAAGCATCAATTTAAAAACATCCAGACTTTGGGTATTCACTTGTGTGATGTAAATACAACATAAAATATAAAACAGTACCTGACAGATTGTCTTTTTCAAAAACTAAGATCATGCATTTGTGACAGAATACTTAAAGATGCAACATGAGAAGCAGTATTAGGATTTTGTATTAAAATGCAAGCAATAACCTACTGTGAGAGCAGTAATTGACAACTAGCTTTCTATTTTACACAATGCTTTCTTCCCAATTTCAATTATATGTATCATACACTAGGAAAACAGCAGAGAAACAAAAACTTATCTAGTATAAAGAGCTGCACAAGAAGTTTTGTGTTGTTTTTGAGATCAAAGGAAAACAAATCTTTAAGGCACCTTTGCAGACTAGTTGTGTAACTGCATGTATTAAATGGTCCAAAAGCCCAATAAACTTATTTGCTTGTATTTGAAGCAGACATTTCTGTGAATTTAGAAAACAGAGTCTGCAAGTGTATTTTTTAAATCTTAATTTAAAAAAAAAATTCTAAAAAGCAACATTTTAGGTCAAAGCAAGTAATTCTGTTAACTTCATTTTCTTTAAAGGACGTATGCAGATATAACTAACTGTGTTTAAGAAATGCACACATTTTTCATTCAAAAGTTTTCCTGATACATGGCATGCATCTTCTGCTCTACCAAGCCAAGCAAATAAGGCAAAAGAGACAAGATATTTGAAAATCTGGTTAGAAGCACCAGCAATAGTATTTCTGAGTCAAATAGTTGCAGAAACAGATCTTGGTTCCAGAAAAAAGCAGCATGACGGGCATTTTTTGGATTAAGGATTACATTTCTTTATTTCTTTTTTCTACGACAGGTTCTGCGATACCCAGTAACAAGTATGGAAGGCCTCTAAGCATTTTAGAGAACAGCAGCTTTGCTAGTGTATTACACAGAAGACAGGAAAACTGCCTAGAAATGTTTAGTAGACTGAAGACTCCTAAGGATCAATCATTTTACAAAACAGATGACTGAAATCTTACGCTTTTTCATTCCCTACCACACACTGCTTAAATGCTTCATATAGAAGCATCCATAAAACGTCCACATATTAATGTCCTGACACTTCCAGGATGTACACAAAGAATGTATCTAAAAAGGTTTCATAGTACATACCCTTGTTTTGTCAAATAACTCTGATACCTTCAGAAAAAACCTGCACAAAGGAAACAGCTTATATTACAACATTCATTTGAACAGTCTAATTACTTTCTAGAACTCAAAATATAATCTGTGTCTGGCAATAAAGACTGTAAAGGCACTGCTTAGAATTGTAATTCACAGAACTTGGAGAACATAATAGTTTCAAATTGTAGCACTTCAAACATCTGGAACCGTACAACTTAAAGAAAAGGTAAGGGACAAATGAAGCAAAACGGATGATGTTTTTTACTTTACTTTTTTACTTTTTTTTTTAAAGAATAACTGCACAGCTCCTCAGGGATTCTTTGTGCTTCTGTGAATTAAACCCCAAACACTACCACCCTGGTTAACGGTCCTCTGCTATTATCAAGTGTCCTTCACTCAAATTTGAATGTACTTTTCTTCGCACAGTAAACATGATGCATGCCCTACTTTGAATTCAGGGAGGTTGAGCAACAATGTGGCACATCTTCATCACAGAAGACAATACAGAGGTTCAGTATACCACCAGACTGAATTACAGTCAAATCATACTATTTTGACAGATGGCAGGCGCAATTCCTGACAGACTCTAATAGACTACATCAAATCTCAATACTATAATCAAAGTAATCGATATGTAAGCTATCATCACATTTGAAAGTATATCACTGTAATTCAGGTAAATTAATAAAAACAAGTTAACTTTCATACTCCTCTCCTACCTGTCATCACACTAACTCTAAGTAGTGTACATGTTCACAAGCATCAACATCTTTAAGCTAGTTAACTAAGTTTTACTTTCAGATACACCAAACTTCATATTCAAGCAAATGACTTAAAGATTAAAGGACAAACATCTGTACATAGAGACTCTCTTCTATTTTCACAGTTTTAGGAATCTCTGTAGATTCCTTTCTTTTCCTAAAGGCATTAAAACTGCCAGAACAGTAAAACTATTTTTCAAGGTGTTGGGACAGGGAACACTGACAAAAATCAGTGTACTCAGACTGAGACCTGTTCTTGCTGCACATGTCAAAGCACTTAACACACTTTAAAAAAACCTGGTGAGAGAGTTGGGGTTTTTCCTTATTCTATGACGAATTTTCCATCTCATCTATGTAATTTTCTACAAACTGCAGAAAACAGCTTTTTTTTCCAGACAAATATTAAAGCAAAAATATTAGAGCAGCCTGTTACAGAAATGAAACACTAGAGAAGAAAATTTCTTAATGCGATATAACTATAATAAATTCTGTTTTTCTCATAACAGGAAAGCTACCGATCTCAGCAGGTCACCGTTAAGACTGCTACGTAGCAAATTCCCCCGTAAGTTATTCATATCTTACTTGCATATATCTGTGGAGTCCTGCGTTCCTAATGCATATAATGAAGAACCAATTCTATTATAGTCATCCGCCACATCTAGAAAAACAAACAAGCACTTGTTTTACTATTTCATTCCTCTTCTTTCTGAAAATTTTGACGTTCCTCTCTTTCTTCAAGAGTAGATGTTTTTCTAAAAGGAACATGCTTTAACACAAAAGCAGAAATAAAATTTCAATCATGTCACTTATTATGAAGGATAGCTTCACACAATAAACATGGCGCTTTCACCAAATCGTGAAGTCTGTAATTTATCTAGGAATATTTCATACAGTTAGCACCTGCTGGGTAAATTTATTGTGCAACTTTGTTAGCTTTTATTTTGGTGGAAGATGTACAAACTTAATGGACTATTCAGACTAAAGTCTGAATTAAAATCTGAATTTAAAGTCTAAAGCTATCTGAAAAAAAAAAATCAGAGTCTAACAATAACGAAGAGTAAGTTTGTGTGCTTGAGAGCAGTAAATTGAATACAAACTCCAAACTATCAAAATGAAGCGCTATATACACAACACCTTTCTAGCACACACCTAATTTTCAGGAAACCCTTACCTCATCAACAAGTGGTCACTGACTGAAATAGTATTAGCGTTAAAGCATTTTAAACAATGAAATTAGAAGCAGGGTTTGTAAAGAAGGCTGCATAATTTGACTTGTGAGGTATTGCTATATAGTAATTATAAAGATCAAATCTTTGCACAGATGGCTTTTTTAAAGAGCTTTTAGTATAAACTCAATGGATGATGAAAACGCTAACAGATCCAAGCAATGAACAGGAAAATATATTTGCTTGTTATTTTTGAAGTTTATATGCCTTTAAGCAGAATTTTTTTTTTTTTAAATAACACAATCTTGTTTTAACAGATTGAGTGGGTCACCTTCCACCCAATTCATTACTCCATATATCCCAAGGGAATCACTGCAGTTGGTTACAGTGAAGAATGGTATTAGAAAGCCATTAACCTCCCCTTCTATTCCTCCCATTTAAACATAAAAATAGATTTTCTGCTGGAAATAGGAAGTTACTATCTTTGCAAGCCCTACAGCTCTCTGTCAATCATAAGTTATCCATAAACTACAGATTGCCCACTTCCAAAACAGGCTTCCCAGGTCATTGCTCTACTCCTCTAGCCAGAATTTCAAAAGGTGCCATTTGTCCCAGTTTGCAGTTTGATAAAAGTTGTCAATAAAAATGCTAGGTGATTTGAGTCTGAAAACCAGGGAAGCTTTGTCACGAGTTTGATCAATCCTTTCCCATCAGATCCTCTACAGCCTCATTTCTAACAATTTTCCTGGTTCTACAATGAACGTGAAAGGCTCTCTCACTATCTAAAGTTTGGCACCTAACTATCATGACTGAAGTTCAGTTTTCATTTTAAGAAAGCAAACAAAACACCAGAAACCATTCCAGATGGGAACTGAATGAAGACACAGGGTCCCTTAGTACTTCATTAAGCCCTAACTGACTCTCCCCATCTCCTAGCACAGATACTAAAGCTACAAAAGACTCAGTCTTCATACAACGGCAAGAGAAGCATCTGAAGAGCTCACTAAATTCTTGGTTTAATGTCTCATTCAATATCCACTTTAGAGTCCTTACCAATGGAGATTCATAAAAAGTTTGTGGCCTGGTTTTGCGTGAACTGTATTACTGTAGATAGCAAAGACGGAATCCGTGAATCAGACACGAACTTCAAGAAAGTAGATAGAATCTAGTAGTTCAATTTTGATTTATCTAGTCACAAAAACTTAAAATCAAGGGCAATAAAGGTCAACTTTTTTCTGAGCTTCTCAAAACACAGTAATCCTAAATCAAACACAGTAGTCCTAAACTAAAGATTTTTCATTTTCTCAAATAAATGCACTGCACTTGAGAAGACTACCTAGAGCTTTCAGAAATCACATTAGCTAGCACTCAGCTCAGGAAGAGAAATCAATAGCTAAGTGGAAAATCTCACCTCAGTAAGAAAAGGGGTCCTGCAAACCAAGCTACTGAATGTACACATTCCAGTCTCCATTCTAAAAGGCTGAAAAACAGAAACCTGATTTCCCGGTCTAGAACTAACGGCCCAAATAGGAGTTTGCTGCTCAGCAAGGTAATGCAATGCCTTGTGTGCCAAGAAATTGCACTCTGATGAATGCAAGCTCATCCAATCAAGAGCAACTTCATTAGGAGTAAAATCACATATACTGCTATATTACCCACCTTTACACTTTAAAGACTAAGAATCAGACTTCAAAAAAACGTTATTACATAAAGCGTGTTTCTTTTCAAAGGGACAGCATGAATAATCAAGATCTCTTCAGTGTTGCATCAGGCTGTTCTTAATCCATCTAGTCTATTACAGCAAAGGCTAAACTTTGAAAGTCAGATTAAACTTCTTTAGACTACCCAAAGACTACTTGGAGAAATTAATTAACTTTTCACATGCAAAAAGAAAACTAAAAATTACTGCTCCTCACGAACCACTTCTATACACTTTAACTAGTACTGTTTTCACTCTGGAAAAAGAACTCACTTTTATGTGATCTTGTCATTTTATCAGATTTAGCAGAGGCATCTTTGACTCGGTTGTGATATTCTACAAGGAATGTTCTTTCATGTTCAAAGAAGTCATCCACATCCTACACAAAAAAAGAACAATTTAAAAAACAGAATTTCACTCACTCTGTGCAGAGCAATTGCAGAGTAAATTTGCATATATTGGTGTTGCTGTGACATGAAATGCAATCTATTTTTATTGTCTAAAACACCATTTATGTAAACCGATTTCTTCTTCACTTATTTTATCATGATCTGAAGTTTTATTAAGAATTTATTAAGTGTGAAATATGTTCATCTGATTCGTGTGATGAAGTGTGACCTTCTGTCCTACATAGCCTTGTATGACCACAAGCCTAAGTCTAGCAGAGTGGTTAATGTATATAGTATGTATATAGTTCCTGCTTCTTGCAAAAGCCACTTAGTGAACATTCTGGTATAGTAAATGAATTTACTAACTTTTTAGAAAAGGGGGGATTGATAGTGGGAACTAACACTTAAGGGTTAATAACAGAGCCATTGTCTAGCCTAAGCCATAAATTAACTAACAATTCCTGACTGAGATTTCACCATGGTACATCCTCCCACTTGATAAGGGCGGACAGGCCTTGAGCTGGCTTGTTAGGCCTCCTATGTAACAGCTGTGATGAGATAGTGTCCTATGTAAATCACTAATAACGAACACCTGTGAAAGGATAAGTGTTAAAGGACAAGATAACCCAATGCCTTGTTACATTACAAGAGTCGAGGAACGGATGAGTTAATTAAATGACCATATATAGACAAAGGAAGCCCAGAGTTCAACTAACGGACACAGTGAAGAAGACTATGAACGACCACCGGAGAGGAAAAGACCCTAACCCTAATTTTACTGCGCATGCTTGGACTATGTAAATGACTTTTGGAACTCATTTTAATACGAAGCGGGGACAGGTCATGCATATGTATAGGCATATTACAAAATTATATGAATATGTAATGTTTTACTGTATATATTTATGATGAGTGCCGCGTTATGGTGTGTGTCCTGGTGGAGCGGAGACTCCCGGCACACCCAGCGCTGTTTGCTTGCCTCTATTCATTTAATAAATTGTAAACTTTAATTGGAACCTTCTTTGGGGTTCAGTCATTTATCACATTAAGAATTAAGAATTTGTAACAAGCATCTTAAAGATCTAGATAAGTAAACCTGAAGTGAAGGAAATAACTACCACTTCGGTGACAGAAAAATAGAATAAATGTTAAGTACTTAATAGGACATCTACCTAAAAAAAGGGGAGGGGGGAAGAAAGACACCCAGTTGCACAAATGCTGCAGTCATAGCAGAGACTACATGAACTCCTAGCTCAGGAATGCTGACCTTGATGACAGATTTCTTTCAAGTTGGTAAATGTAGGTAAATTTTAATATTTTCTGTATTACAATTTGAGATACTTGGTTTATATTTATTTTAAAAAACCTTCTAAAATAGCACAGATGCTCAATACCATGGAATAGCCTACAACATGGGCTTTGAGCAATGTGCTTATGAAAACTACTGATTATTTGGACCTTATCTTTTTCTACACGTCATAATTAATCCATTGTTATATCCACTTTCCAGCAGTTTCAAAACTCAAGATTTTACAATTAGGAACTTTAGCTCCTCTAATTTGCTTGCAAATGGAAAGTTACCACTAAACACAAAGGAGATCAAAACCACCTTCTGCAGAATTTATGCTTGTTATAAAACCAATCTTTCAACTTTTTCAAAAGTTGAAATGTAATTGAATTTTCATTAAAATTCTTTTTTTTTTTTTTTTTTGACTCAGTTACATTCTTGCATCTGTTGGGAAAAAATGTATCTCCTCTACTGTTGTTCTTAGCTTTGAAACAGTAGAAGGATGTTACAAGGCTGGTAAAATTCACACTGCATTAGTAACTCCTGAGCTGTAGCAGTTGTCAAAGCTAGTGCACCTTCCCACTATATAAAATGACAGGCCAGAACAAAAAAACAGATTATCAATTATGGATTAAAAAAATGCTTAATTTCATAAAGCAGGGGAAAGAGTGCTGAAAGCTCTCTTTTACAGAAGCAGTCAGATAACTCTCAGTTGTCTTGCATCCAGGGTCACAGGTTCCTCTGCCTCTAATTCTGAAGTTAGATATTGGTACAAAAATCCCTTTTTTGTAGCGATGTAAAATTCTGCTTCATTAAAAAAAGGGGACAACAATGTTAATACATTTTAAATCTTGATATGTTAAGCAGTAATCACCTTTACTCCTGAAACAATGACACCATCTGCTGATTTAACCATATTTTTGAAGAAGTCTTCAAGTTTCTCTTTCTTATTTTTCCCACGAACACTCAACTGAAAAACAAATGTATTTATCAAGTTAGTTCATTTCCTGGAGGCAATAAAAGCTTTTTAAAAAGAAAAAAAAAAAAAAAGAACTTCATACCACAACTTGCTACTCCTAAACCAGCTTTCCTGCTCTCTGCTTAATCTTTTACTCTGCATTAATAGGGACAGAGCACCATGCACCCAGAATGACAGACTACCTCATTTACTAGACTGTTCTTTATCACCTAAAATACTATTCCAGGAAAAAAAAAAAAATCAGTAACATTCTAGCACCTGCAGATAATACCAAATGTACAAGGTGTACATTTCAGTTATCAATAATAGAGTATTTATCACATACAGTATAGCTGTTAACCTAATATAACCAGGTATGCTCTTTTAAGTGTAGAATGGCACACCTTTGACATTCAGAAACTACAGAAGCATTCACCCCTCTCTGCACTGAGGATAATGAGGTTTCAGCCTCCTCACACTCTTCCTGTCCATCTAAATTTGCCCAGTTTGGGTAAACTGAGTTCCTGAACCAGTAAGCATTTCTACATCAAGCAACAAGAGGATCCTCTGTAACATATTTTGAAGTTAAGCATGTACTCAGTTGAGCCAATCTTTGTCATGATTTCTTCAACATTCAATGCTGATTTCTGCAATTTTAAAAAGCAACTAAAAACTGTTTGCAGAATATGAACAACCACTTACTCCAACACCAAAGAGTTATTATGAATCCAGAAAGTCCTCTCCATTAACTTAAAATTAGATAGCAACTCAGTATGTAACATGTGGATAGCCACACTAGTCCAGTATCTAGAAAAAAATTAACCAACTTTTCACCTACATTATTAACAAAAAAGCTTTACTTATCAGAACATTTCATTAGAAAGCCTCTCTAGTTTTGTTAGCAATAGACTTTAAACCACAGTTCCAAACCCTAAAAATGACTGTTCTGTCTTTGTTGCACCATCCTTCCCTACAAAAAAAAAATATTCAAAGGGTGGACAAGTATAATGTAATGCGAAATCACCATGCCCTGGTTTCGGCTGGGATAGAGTTAATTTTCTTCCTAGTAACTGGGATAGTGCTGTGTTTTGGATTTAGGATGAGAATAATGTTGATAACACACTGATGTTTTAGATGTTGCTAACTCAAGGACTTTTCAGCTTCCCATGCTCTGCCAGGTGCATAAGAAGCTGGGAGGGAGCATAGCCAGGACAGCTGACCCAAACTGACCAACGGGGTATTCCGTAAGCCCTGCTTTCCTGGAGATGGCTGAACACCTGCCTGCCGATGGGAAGCTAATCTTTTTAATCCAAAACATATTGGATTCCCATTAATATTTTTGATGCTGAGGCTAGAGCACATAGTGCATTTGATTCCCCAGGTGGCAGCAAAATGAACTACTACAGACTAAATGAATTTCTAACTTTTACAATACAAATATGTCTGGTATGAAGGAATTGATGCAATTTGCTCCAGGAGGTAAAGCCCTCTTAATCAATTTTCCATCCTACCATAAAAGTACATCTTGATTTCTCTTGCCAGCAACTCAGTTTTCAATACTCACATCCTGATTATATTCCAAGAATACATGGAAATTTAAATCCTTTCTCAAAATAGGATGTGCTGCCACGCGACACAAAAACACTTCATGCATTGCAACTGTCTTCTTGAATATTGCCAAATATTCACTGAAAACAAGAAGTTAGACTGACATAAGAATTTCATATGAAGCAATTAAATTTGAGACAAGCCTAATGAGCAGCTTTAAGAGATCCTCAGTAAGTATACAAAATTATACGCTGATATAGTAGAGGTTATCACTCTAATATTTGATACATACATAAATAAATAATACAATGTTAATACTAGGGGGAAATTTGAAGCCCTAACATATTACAGAGAGACATTTAATGAACACTCAACAAATACATTCTAACTTTTAAGGCTAGCTAACACAGACTGGTTTGCTGAAAGTGTAACCTCACGTAATTGTCCCTTCCCCAACTCCCCAAATTCAAGAAATTGAGATACAGGCTACAGTCACTAGGCACTATGTAGCTGATGTGCAAATTCCTTCCTCCCCATCTCCATCCCCTTACCTATTTGCACCCTCCTTACTTGTTTAAACATTCATGTAGTTTTGTTAGCTCTTTAGATAGTAGTCTTTTATTCCATGTAAAAGCACCTAGCCTTTTTGGGCTGAAGCTTACGTGGACATCTTGCTTCATAGTGGTTCTAAAAGTGAAATTAAGTGCTGCATTTGGTAGGTACAACCGAAAAAGTCACGTTGAACCATGACAATCGCATAGTTGCCCAGTTCAGCCAACTCAACTTTAAAGCAATTACTCATTTGTGATTTAATTAAGAGGAAGGCATTCTTATCAAAACAAGTTTGCTAGAATTCATTTTGCTTTGCAAATTCAATTAATAAGATGTTACTTCTCTAGAAATGAGAAGGGGCTCTTTTCCCCATTCTGAGGTCAAATGGTGAAATGATAATCAACACTTTTGCTTCCACTATGTGCAAGGAGGTTAAGATTTACATACCAGCAAACCAGCAGGGCCAGTGTTGGGAGATGTTTGATCTCAGTGAGAGTAGTAGTCATTCAGTGAAGACAAAAAAGGAGGATGCAGAGGATGGAGGTGGCAGTAGAAGAAACCCAAAGTTTTCTGTGTTATCCAACCCCTAACCAGACCACAAGAGAATCATGATCAGGGCCGCTGGAAAACCACAGATTCTTTAAAATCTATAGTGTTTTGCTAATTTCCAGTTTTCTGCATGTGAAGTGTATATCTACTCTGCTATAAATTATGTTGTACATAACACTGATACAGAGCTTTTTAAGACATTTGCTCACAGCAGCTGGAGTTCGGAGAGAAAGCAGCAGTTCTAAGAGTTCTATGTACTTTTCTTGCCAATTCAGAGCTCTTGATAGAAGCAGTCTAGAAGCAGCGTAAATATACACTTGAAAACTGAAACCAACGACAGGAAAAAGATCAAAGAAGTGAATGCATGATAAGTAAAGTGGATGAAGCAAGGAGAAACTTCACTGTGTAACTCGATATGGAACAAAAAGCCTTAGAGCAGATATTTCAATACACACTAAATTCACAGTAAGGGAAAATACTATTTTCAGGAAGTATATTCTCCTTGTGCAAAAAAAAAAAAGCAGCGTCAAAAAAAAGTACTTTCTAGTAATCTCCATACTTCTTGGGAAACAGAAAGTTGGCATTTATGTTTACAGTACCAACCACATGCAAAAATCCCTAGCTCAAACACTACATGTATAAACCTTAAAGTTTCATTACGGTTATAAAATATGGAACACCAGAACTAAAAAAGGTAGAGGTTACCTCCTCCCTTTGCAGGTGTTCTGTGAACACAAGAATCTAACTAGTTTTTTCCTTATAAAAGAATGCTCAAGAACAAGCTGATTTTTCTTCCTGTTTCAGAAGATCTTCTATGAAATTATTTCTACAATTTTCCTAATGGCTCTGATCATGATCACCAAGACAACCCTGGTTATGTAGCAACTGGATTCTCAAGCCTATATCTCACAGAGAACCAATACAGTGAAACCAGAAACATGGGACAGCAAACAGCATTAAAAGTTGAGGGATTTTTTTAAAAAAAAAAAAAAAAAAAGTAGTAATCAAGTCTACATACGCCTCCAGTTCTTGTTTCATCTTGGTGAATTCTTCTTTAGTCATTGATCCTTCCCCTTCTCCAAGTTTCTGCAATTTCTCCCTTGAGGCATCAAAGTCAGGCCTGGGTGGTGCTGGCGGAATCTGGAATTGAATCAAATTTTTTTTAATTGCTCATCTTCTCAGTCAAACAACATCCATTCAGTACAGGAACTGTAAACTGCCTGCAGCTTTTTAATATATGGCTCGCTCTTTCATCATTCATTACAGCATTTATGGATAAATTCTCTCATTCATGAGTTAGACATGCTGCATTACTATACCAATTTTGGCCAAGTGTCCTTGAAGATTACTAAAGAATTAACTAATGGCTTCAGTAGTTTAATTACAACAGAAACCAAATAATACCTAGCTTTCCCAATACAATTAAAATTTGAAATAATTATTTTATAATTAGTTTTGTTTTAGCTTATTTGGTAAGGATTGTTTCTTGTTTGAAGAAAAAAAAGAATTCCACAATTGTTTTCACACCATCAATTTATAACTCCCCAAAACTTTAAACCAAAAAAACCATTCCATATTGTTTGCAGGCACTAGTTCTTTCTTGCAGCACTGTTGACATTAAAGATACCTCTGTTGAAATAACAAAGCACACAGTAAACAAGTCTCTAGGTTAATCTTGTAATATAGTATATTAACATTGAAAGAGAAAACACCACAGTCATACTAATCCTGAATTGCTATCAGTAAAGGGACACAGAACAAAGGTAAGCTACGCTTAAATTTTAGTTCACTGATATTTGCCCATTACATTAATGCATTACAAAAAACAAAAATCCAGCATCTATGCAGTCAACTCTCTGAAACTAGTTATTACCACACTGAAGGTCTAGTCACTTCAAATAGCTTTTCTGACTAAAAAAAAGACTAGCTCAAGAATGGCATGACACATCACAGATCATATTCGTCATAATGTACCCACTAGTCAATTACAAATATATGTTTACCTTCTGAATCAGTAGACACCCCTCCAAACACAAAATGAGTACCTAACTTTCACACCAAGATGACAAATATTCCTATTTGTAATTAAAGTATGAATAGCAGCACCCATTTTTAATAGGCAGTATCGTAAGGTGAATATTTTGGGACCTCTGTTCCCTGGTGGCCTGAAATAAACTTCAAACCATAAGTTGTTGTGTATTAAGGTTCTCTGTAGTTCTAGACGGTATTTGCGTTGTTTTTTTCCCCCTCCACCTGATTAATGGTAAAATGATTCTCATCTTCGTAATGAAAACTGGAAAAGTCTAATTACTAGAGCTCAGTTACTGCACTCTGCCATTCCAGCTAAAACAAAGGCAACATGAAACTTGTAGCTAAGTTAAACATTAGCTTGCAAAAACAATACCACCAAGTTACACAGTTCATGTATCTCCCACACTTTTAACACAGTGGACTAAAAATACACTTGGATACAGATTAAACTACTCACTCCTTAGGAGTGAAAGGCAAGAAAGTATGACAACTACAGTAACTTTCCTCCAAGCTTGCTTCAACCGTTGATTTTGTATAATTGCATAAAATGAAGTATTAGAGCATCTGATCTGATTTTAGAAGGAATGAAAATCTGCTGTTTCCATTGCATTTAAAAGCAGTCACAAGTACTTTTGATAGAGTCCACGGAAAACAGTGCACATAAACCAAAAGAACTGTAATACTTACGATATAGCCAGCATAGTCCTCATTCTCAACAAAAGAATCATGAAGCCAAATAAACTCTTCATGTTGCCGGACAACAGAAAATTCATTTTGTTTGAAATTTGGTAAGGAACTCTAGAAAGAGAAAATGAGGAAGAATTATGAGAAAGAAAAAAAAAAATCCACCACAAAAAAACCAAAAACACCTCCTCCCTCCCGCCCCTCCCCAAAAAAAGTTTTTCATTACTATATGAAAAACACCTTGAAGGAACAACAAAAATATCCCTGTAAAAATAATCCAAGTAAGGATTTGACCAAAAAAGGTTCATACAGCAATAATTACCCCTGACTTAATTAGTGCAGCAATCAGTTGGAACGGGTTGTCCAAAGAGGTTGTGGAGTCTCCGCCCCTGGAGATATCCAAAACCCAAACGGACAAGTCCTGAGCAATGTGCTCTGGTTCATCCTGATTTAATGGTAGGAGTGAGGGAGGAGATGGGGCTAAATGATCTCCAGAAATTTTATTCAACCTCAACTATTCTGTGATTCTGTGATCAATAAACATTCAAATCTAAAAAAAAGAAAAGCCATAAACATGCAATAACTAAAAATGATTCATGAATGTAATTCCACTATGAAAAATATTTTTAGAATCTGAAACCATGGCTAATCTAATAAAAAACTATACTGAAGAATATTGAGATATATTAAAGATTCTACCTGCAAATAGGCCAATTAATAAGCACGGGAATGACATGACAACGCATCATACAAAAAACTGAACGTCACTTTTTTCTAAACAGTTTTTTAACTTCTTAACTTTTTAGCCATCTTTTTCTTAAGCACTCTAGCTACACAGACTCTTAAACATAAGATAATGCTACTTTCTCATTTCCTTTGGATTATGTTACACTTGTTTCAATAAACAGTTTAAGCAAACTTTCCTTTCCATATAATTAAGAAAATGTTCAGTGTACAAACCCAGGCTTTTACCTTTGTATGGACAGTGAATTTCACTTTGTCCCTCTCACTGAGTGCATCTGAGATATCCACTTGCAGAGCAGCATCAGTCTGGAGATCTACATTTATTGCTCTAAGCTAAACAAAGAAAAATCTATTTAGCTTAAATTTTTTTTAAAAAAGTTAATTATATTTCCCTTATTCTTCCCTTGAGAAGAACTCTGATCCCGCAATGCTGAACATCCTTAAAAGACTGAAGATAGATTACAAAAAAAAACAACATTGAAAGATTATTTCCAGCGGAAAAAGAAATTCCAGTAGTACTCCTTATAGCACACATGACTATACAAATAATTTCCTTTTCAGTACTCCTTGTTAGTGCACTATTGTAATTTCTGTGTATTCTTAACTTGCTAGTAACTGAGATGGTCAAGACAAAGTATATTTACAGACAGCAGCAAGTTTGGTAGGTTTTTCTCTTCCTTTTTCTCTTCATTCCCCCCGCTTCCCCAAACCGACAACCTGCTCTAAGTAAATGTACTTGTAAAGGTAATTATAAAGGCACTAACAGTTGGAAAGATACTTTCAAGGAGAAAAGTGGTCCTATACTTCAAAGAAGCAAGAGCTATTAAAGACCTGGTTTACTCACATTGTCTTACACTATTCTTCTGCTTAACATTTCCCATGATATACTGAAAAAGCTTAAAAAAAAAAAAAAAATCCTGAACTTCGCAGAGCTAAGTCTCCTTGGAAATATTTTTCTGGGGGGGTGGGGGGGAAACAAACTCCAAACCCAAGATTTCAATCTCTTCAAAATCAGCATGAGAAATGGCAAAAGTGCAAGGAATACGCATCTTTTTTTCCACAAGATGTGAAACCTGAACTCTCTCACAAAATAATTCCAAAGTCACATCGAAAAGAAAATGAGACCATGATCAAATATAGAAAAATTGGAAGATTATCTGAGCACTGCAATGTTTGGCAGTAACTGGACCAAAGGCTTCAACAGTACTTGGTGAAACTATAACCTCATCTAGACCTCAGCCGGAAATTTGAGTCCCCTCACCCTTGCACCCTTGTTGTTCTAGAGCAATTTGTCCCATGACAATTTAATCATCATGATCAACAGACATTCAGAATATTTTTACAAGTACTAAGACTAACTCTGAAATCTTCTCCAATCGAATTGTCAAAAAATATTTCAATGTCATGCTCATGAGGTTTACTTTTTACTCAGACACCGTGTTTTCTTTGATGCTGCTTTTTTTCTAGAAATATCACATTCTACAATATGAAAAGGCTTTGCCATACAAAGATATAGACTTTTTCCTGCAAAATTTTTCAGGACTGCATTTTGAAGTCCATACTCACGTACAAAAATGCTTTAAGTATCAGCAACACACAGTACAAAGGTTACACACGAGCAGATTTTGAAGGTAATGCTGCAAGGCACTGGAACAGCACTAGGAGAGAAGCATCAACTGTCACATCTTCTTTTCCACCAGTTATCTTAATCCTTGTCTTAAATCATAGTGGTCAGCTCCCTAGTTACTCTAGTTTTCTTGTTAACCTCAATGCACGGACAACTCTGCTGCTTATGTAGCACCAACCAGATTAATATAACTTAGAATTAGCGTATTAAAGTAAACCAAAATGATGCAGTCTAGCATATTTTGCTAGGCTAGCAAAATATAACACTTCAATAGCTATTACACAAATAGTAATAGCTTTTCCTTACAGCAAAGTTGGAAATCATTAAAACCACCGCACAGTAACATATTCACATGTGTGATTCAAGCATCGCTTTTTGTTTTGTTTTCCCAAGGTTTAGGGGGTCACTGCCTCACACAAAGGCATATTGTCATGCAACGATCCATTGCAGATCACTTCTCAGAGGCAGAATCTCCTAGCTCCTACTGAGTTCCCAATGTGCTTAACATCTAATTTAGGAAAGAAAAATATAATCTGACATACCAATGTCTGCTTTATGTCATGACACCACATTTTTCAGCTTGTAGTTTTTAGTGGTTACACTGTCTGGAGTGCTGTTTTTTCTCCGGTCCCCCAGAATGCATTAAGAGACAGAGTAATCTCAGCAAATAATCTGGATTATCTAAATGGTATTTCTGTAGTCTTCCAGGGGTCACAAAAATTTCTACTAAAATGCTTTTTTCCCCTCCCTTTTTTAAAAAGTGGTACAATACAAAATTCTAAGATTCAGCATAACAGCTGTTCAAGTCTGTTGCATACGCAGTCCTGGCCATATGCACTATTCACAACTTTACAAACAAAATGCTTATCTGTGCTGAGAAAATTAAGAACTACCTAAACATGACAACTTCACTCATGACATACAACTGTAAAGGACTATTTGTCTGATTTATACTGAGTTAAGTTTGCAACAGTTTTGAAGAGTTTAATCGTATGTTAAATTATGCTGTGTAGCCTGACTGCCAACAGGGAACATTTTCATCTGCAATGGTAATGAAGCATTTATGAAAGGTGTCAAAGACAATCAGAAAGTTGAAGGACTTCAAATGCGTTCATGTGACACAATGGTTCACGTTGCATTACTGGGAATTAAATTCACAAACATCATCATCACGCAACAAGCTTAAGCAATCTCCTCATCACTACTTCCAAAAGAGAACCTCCACCAATGGATGTTTTTCTAGTCATGAACGGAGTAGAAAATGAAAAAATGAAATGCTACAAACACCGACTTGGATGAAAACTGAAATGTAAGTACCTTAAATTCTGGAAAAAATGGAGGTGGGATACAGTCCCTTTTTATCTTGCCCCCCCCTCCCCTCAATCTAATACATACAACATAGCACAATAATTTTATGCTTAGATATATGCCCTACACCCATGCTGAACAACTTGCAAAACAAAAGCTAACTTAATTTAGCTGCTTTACAGTTTCCTATGCTATACCAAGTCCGTCCCTGTTTTATTCAAAGGGTCTAGAAAATACCAGAAGCCAAAACCAGGGCTAAGCGATGTTACAGTACTAAAAGAGAACACAATGCAAGGAGAGGATTTAGCACCTAAGCTCTTGCTCAAGGATCAATTATACTTCAAATGATAATGGAAGGAAGCTGGTAGAGACAAGGGAAACAACCAAATCTTACATTCCTAGATAATGTCATCCTTTAACAACAGTAACTTTTTTTTTATACTCTAAGCGCTTTCAAAAATGTTACAGAAAAAGGATCCTTTCTTCAGCGAGTTCTTTACAGGCAGGTAAATACACAGAGCAAGGGAAACAAACAATGCTTTTACAACAAAAGATTACAAAGTTTCATCACAGCATTAAGTTTCTAGCAGACCTTTTCTAAGGGATAGCTCATTTCCCCTCAATGAATAGACAAGAGCATTAGCCAAGTCAGCTAAAGTTTGTATAGATATAAAACACAAGACAGTACTAGTAGAGCAATACTATACCACCTTTCAGAGCACGTATTGTTTACATTAGAGAGACCACAAAAAAGCCCAGCAGGAACTGAGTTACTCCAAGCGAACTCAATAGTATCTTCCTAAGTGATATTTAGAAAAGCAATTCCCACAAGTTCATTTTATGCAGACCATTTATAAGAAGTTCCTTCTACAGACCACCCACTGCTACTTCCTCAAAGATGATTCTCAGTGCTCCGTTTTACAATTTTCCGGAAAAGGCTCCATAAGGTATAACACAATTGTTTGAAAATTACTGTTTTATGTGGCATCAGCATAATTTCCAGCCCTCTTTTCATCCCATCACCCCCATGTTAAACTTAACACAACTGTAGCTGACCAACATGATTCTGAAGTTAAAAGTACAGTTGTCATAGCAATATCTGAATTATAGAGAGGAAAGAGTACTGATTTTCAAAACTAAAAGCTCAATTACTCTAACCAGAAGTTGCCATCCATGCTTTCAATAAAGGCTTAACCTACTCGGTTTTTAGTCGCAGAGGAAGGCAACAAATAAGAATCAGGGAAACACTTTATGAAAAGCTGTTTATTTTTACTACTGCTACTAAGAAAAAAAAAGTTATGGTTTTGAAGATTAAAGCACAGCAAATCCATTCATGAACAGACTGCCAGTATTGCTTTTGATTAGATTTTCTGTATCACAATCAAAATCATGCAGATAACAACCTGTGATTTAATCCCAAGAATTTACACAGCAGTGAAAAAATTAAAAACCCAGAGTCATTGAAAATAAGAAACCTAAAAAAATCAGGGAAAGGAGAAGGACACTGTTCTGGTTTAATTCCTCAGTGCTGGATGAAGATGGGGGAGGAGGGGAAAAAAAAAAAAAAAAAAAAGACGACTGCACTGGGCCAACTGAGATGATGTAAGTAGTCCAACAGCACAAACAAGCCTGCTAAGAGATTTCTTAAGGCTTTCAAATTACCTTGTGAACTCTGACTACCTGTAGCCTTAGAGGGAAAACTAATAACCAAACAAACAAACAAACAAGTTTCACACAGGATCAGATCTGCATTGTTATGTTCTACCTGCGCCTTCAGATAAAGACAACTTAACTGTGCACTTCAATGTCTGTTCCTAAATATCAGGGACAACCTATGTAAAATACAACTCCATAATTAACAAGTTCTTCAGCTCTTGTTCTGAAGACACTCAAAGGACAACAATTTCCACTTCCTCTCTTTTTTATCCAGTATTCTTACTAAAGTAGCGGTATAATTAAAGGCAAAAGCTCTACAGTGGCTAGAATTAGCCTAATACAATCCTAGAATTCCTTTTTAAATTTCTGGTCATAAATTGGAACATAAAATGCACTGAATTCCTACCATGTGCATACAGTAAGAAATCACTTAGTACTTAACATTATATTTGACACTTGAATATGGCATGCGTGATAAAAGGGTATACCAATGTTTTTCAGATTTTGTATTTTTAGTAATATACAGGACGTAGCCACTTTAATAACCAGCAATAGCCAAGGCAACCAAAGCAACCCAGAAGCTGCTCTCCTACCTTGCTCAGAGTCAGTCTTTCCCAAGATACTAACCAATAGGGGTAATCGGTCTGAATAAGTTATACTAGATTAGCCAATTTGTTGCTTAAGTGAGACAGGCAAGTTAAAGAAAGATGGAGCAGCTGTTCGAATAGAAATGAAGGCCAGAAACAGCAGGGCAGAGAAAAAGGTTTTTTCAGTAAGAAACATAATCATGGCATCCTGTCCCAACAACAGAACTTCTTTTCAATAAAGAGTTTATTATGCAGCGCGTGCGCCTGCCGTGTAAACGTCCCATTGTTATCTATGGGACAACCTCTGGGGCCTAAAGCGAGAAGAGAGGGCAGGACTATTCCACCTAGGCCCTGGCTCAGGATTAAAGATGGAACCTGGTGCTCTCCACACGGCTGGTCAACCTGGTCAGGACCACGGCACAACCTGGGTGTATGCGGGGGGAGAGGGCACGTATCGGGGCAGGGAAGGACACAGAGAGAGTATGAATCTCTAGCAACATACACAAACCCCTCTCAAGCTATTCCAACAAAAGCACGAAGGAACTGCCCTTCCAAAACTTGGGTGAAAGAACAATGAAAAATTCGAGGCAAAACACACGCACGTAGACACTAATTTCAGAGGGAGGCGGTGCTGTTTCCACATTAGCAGATCCCGGCAGACAAACACCCCGCACCCTAACTGCCTGCCGCCCCCCGGCATCCCGCGTCCCCCCCGGTACCCACGCAGCGGGCTCGGGCCAGGCAGCAGCTGGAGTGCCGCCTGGGAGAGGGCCCCCTGGGAGGGGGCCAACCCTGCCCTCCCCCACCCAACCCCCCGGCGCCGGGGTCCCTAACGCCTCCCCGCGGCACTTACCCCTCGGTCCTCCTCCGAGAGGAAATCTGGGCCGTCGTCCGAGCCTTCCTGCTGGGGGCGAAGGGGAGGAGGCGGAGCGGGCCGGGGGGACGCGGAGGGGCACGGCCGGCAGCGGGCAGGGTGAGGGGGAGACAAAGCGCACACGTTAGCGACCCGGCCGCACACGCCCGCCCCGCCCCGGCACCACGGCCGCCCCGAGACCCACCATCATGGCTGCTCGCAGCGCTCCGCGCCCGCCGGCCCTCCCCCCGCCAGCCCGCCCGGAGCCCAGCGGCGAGGCGGGGCTGCGGCGCGCGGGGGCGGGGCGGGGCGCGCGGGGCGGCGGCGGCGGCGGAGAGCTGCACCTCTCGCGAGGGAGCGGCGGGCGCGGGCCGCGCGCGGGTAGCCCTCCCTCCCCGCCCCGCCCTTCCCCGCCAACGCGCGCTCGGCGGCCGTTGAGGGGAGGGCGCGAAGCCTGACAGGGGCGGCGGGAGCTTCGGCTGCGGGCCCTCGCCGAGGCCGTGGCGAGGCCCGGTGCCTGCGGGATGGGGCTCTCCGCGGCGCGGGGAGAGGGGGGACCCGCCCCCGGCGGGAAGGCTGCGGCCGTGGCCGCGTGTGTCGCAGCCGCCTCGGTTTTCCCCTTTGCTCCGTGGGTGTGCCCTGGCCCGTGCTGCCGCAGCAGCGCTCCCGGGGCTTACTGGTGGGCCTGGCGAGCTGCGAGACCCTGGTGTTCAAAGTGCATCCACGCTTCGGTGGTGAATATTTCCCGTGCGCGGTTTGCAGGAGCGAGAGTGGCTTTGTTCATGCATACAGAAGGCGAACGCTTGGCGCACTGAGAGCAAGCGTGCAAAACCTCTGAAAATGCGCCTAACAGGCAGAACTCTGCTGCCATCCCTGACCTTTATTCATAACGGATCACTTCCATGCTGTCCTGCTCTTCTTTCCATCAGTTCTGTGCGAGATGGGCTTTGCAGCATCAGCCCTTCTCCACATGCATTTTTACAAGTGGGTGTATGAAACAGACTATGCAATTACACAGTGCTAGGAATTAAGTGGTTTGTAATATGCCTTTGATTTATGGGCAGTTACGTGGCTAAGATTGATGACTGCCTTTCATTCAGACTAAGAAATGGAGCCATTAAATGCCCCTTTGTCTAATGACAGTGGAAAACATCAGCATCCGCAGACTAAACGGAATACATGCATGGAAGGTAGGGAGTCCATGGCTGAGACAGCATTTGTCTGTGAATCAGAGCTAGAACAGCCGAGAAACAGCCTCAGGGTGGGGTTTCATGATCAGCATAAACCCGTCTAAGTGGGTGCCGTTGCTGAGAGATGGTGGCAGGCGTGGACAGCAGCACTCCCATGGGCGCACAGTCAGACAGATGAGGGCATTGATCCAGCTGCAAATTAATCCTGCAACACAGATGTTAGTTTCCATCTGAGTTGGCTCTATAATCCAGCCACGCCCATAGTTAGTGACACAAGCACTGGTGGGACAGGACCACCGCTTGCCACAGTAGCACCATGGATTTAGATGGGACTAAGCCGATCAGGAAACTACACCTTGAGAAATACTACTCATGCAGCCTCAAGATAAGTGAAGAGAAAGCTTCCTGAGCTCTGTACTGCTTAGAAGTGTGCTTTGGAATTCGGAAATGGAAATTGTCTCTTGGAAATTGTTCTTAGTACAGCTGTGGAAAGAGGCCTTTGAATACGCATTTTGTAAATAATTTAAAAAGCTGTTCTTTAAACAATTTCCATGTACGCAGTCTGTTTCTGTCTTGATACAGACACATGCAACATCATCTAAAGTACTGATTTACTACTGGAGTCAAGACAAGTAAAAATATTTTACAAGATACTGAGAAAGAGTGTGTGACCTCTGTTTAAACACCGACCTTGTCATGCTGAAGGGGTAAAGACAAAGTCACACAGAAAACTGATTTCTGGGGGTTCACTTGCATGCATTAGCATCCTGTTCTGTGCACAGTCTGGGCTCAGTACCGTACTACCACTCCAGCTAGCAAACATCTGTTTTTCTGGAAAAACTAAAATCAGTGACAGAATGAGCTTTTTTTTTTTAATTGTTTATTATTTATTGTTAATACATTTTTGAAGGACCGAAGAACCCAAGTCAAAGAGTTGAGAAAAGGCTTCACAAGTAATAAAGAGACCGTTCCCTCTTCCAGGGGACAGCTAAGTAGTCCAGCTGACTGGCATGAATCCGGCAGGATGACCATCTCAGGTGCATCTACCAAAAAATAAGGTTATATGGCTTTCCAGTGTGGCTCTGGGAGCAGTTCAGTCATGTTTTGGATGGCATGGAGGCTCATGAGGGACATACTCCAAAACAACAGCAGTACTGTGGCTCTAGAGGTGCTCTGTACCAAATGGTACCAAAACTGCTAAGCAGCAATACTATCCATGATACTAATCTTTCATCCTGCCCTGATCAACTTATTCCAGCTCCATGTCTTGCCCTACTTTTGTGCCGATGCTCCTCCCCGCTGGCAGAGCAATGTTTGCTGCACGTTGTTTCTGCTTCAGTGGCTGAGAGACAGATCATATATGCCATGGGGACATCCTAGCTAGTAGGTGGGAGAAGAGCACTACCTCTTCTCAGTGCTCTTCTGTCAAGACTCAGTTTAATAAGCCTGCTCTGAAGCTGCAGGATCACATTCAGTTTCCTTTGAGAGCTGAGCTCACCCCAAGTAAGGAGTTTCCATCTTGGCTGTTCGCACACTCTCCTCTATGTCTACGTAACAATAATAAACCAGGTCAATGAACTAGATAAAACCCAGCAAGAATGAAATCAGATGTTGTAACTGAGGCAATCTGACAGCCTTTTGGTACCATCACATTCCTCCCCTCTCCACACACCTGGCTGTCTACTTTACACCAGCTCTGGTCTTCAGCAAGCCCTGACTCCAGTCAACCTCTCTCACCAGCAGAAAAATCACACGGGCTAAAGGGAGGGAAAACTGCTTTGTCGGGTGAGTTGCATTGACTCTGATAAGCTGTATGGAGGGCCCAGAGGAGGATGCAGGAGTTTGAAGCCAGAAGAAAGGAAAGTCTTGGGGCTCT
Source organism: Calonectris borealis (assembly GCF_964195595.1). Lineage (NCBI taxonomy): Eukaryota > Metazoa > Chordata > Aves > Procellariiformes > Procellariidae > Calonectris > Calonectris borealis. The sequence goes on along the minus strand of NC_134316.1, from coordinate 29,335,846 downwards.
CAAATGACATCCTGAGAAATTATTCCCTTTACCAACAACATCTCACTTTTGCTCCAGGACACGCTCTGACTCACTCAGCTACTCATTTTTTCTTTCATTTTTCGTCTCATTTTTCCTCCCTTTTTTCTTAAGTTTTTCTTTTTGGCTACCATGTTTTATTTTGTCTCATTTTTAGCTGCTAAACTCTTGAGGCAAGGATCATCATTATTGTGAGTTTACAGAGCCGTAAGTAGAAAGAGGGATCCTCCGCCGTTTAGGGGAAAACTGCTGCACTATTGTACCCCGTAGGTCTTCAGATTTTTTAAAAACATTCCCCTGCAAAGACTCATAGTGTCAGTAGATGGTGCTATATACATATTTTTAGGAATGCTTCTCGGCCGAGGTTTAACCAACCAGTAACATTTCCTTTGTGTTTGAGTGTGATATCCCTGGAAATCTAGAAGCCACAACATTTAAGAAATATTTGGCTTTTTTCGGGGAATCACTGCAGAGATCTAAAGGCTTTCCACTCCATGGCATCATGTCATATAGTACTACCTGTACTGTATGACTAATCATGGAGTGATTCAATGAATGCAAGCGTTGGATGTATGCAAGTGCTGTAGTTCTGATACTTCATTAGCTGACATATTTTTAAAAAGTGTGAGGAACTATTCTTCATGCACTTTTCTCTTTTGAGAAATCTCTCGACTTCCCTCTCTAAACTTAATTACTCTCAGTTTCCTTCAAACAACCTCATGTATTGTTCACGTGGAGCTCAAATACAACATCTTGCAGACAAACTGTGGTCATCAGGACCAGCTTTCCTGTATCTCAGTGCCAGATTGATTTCTCCTTTCGTTTCATCTTTGAGATGAAAATATTTTATTCCCTTACATACTTCATTTAAATTTTCCCTACTGCTGCTAACTGAAACTGTATTAAGGAACCATATCATTAAAGCTATATTGCAAGGCTTTTTTCTGGCAGAGCAGATAATTACATTTAAAAAAGATAAATCAATATTTACCTTTTATTTCTGTGGAAAATTAGAGCTTTTAACTGTAATGTTTTCAGAAGATTCAGGCTGAGGGAGAAAAAGGCTTCAAAATCTTATTATAAAACCAGTCTAAAAAGCTCAATTAGCAATTAGAGGCTTTTTACTTGTTATGGGGATAGATCACTTTACAGCAAAAAATGGCTATCAAACTGATCATATTCCTTTAGGAACACAAAGAGGATGTGAGCTGTAGGATTAAAAGAACGGAGGGAAAAAAATGTATAATATTCTAGAGAAGAAAGCAAAATGCAGCTTAGTACAGCATGTGCCTAGTAACTTCTAGCCACTCTGAAGAACAATAATTTCCATCAGAAAAAAAAAATCTGTTTCTCAGTGTGGAATAGACTTCTGTGAATTCCAAAGCATAATGGGGCCATATGCAGATAATAAGGATGTGTGGGTTTCTATTCAGACTGCAGGGACCCTGAAAAGGCTCACTCTGCAGTTTTAAAAATCCTGATCTCCTTATGCCAGATGCTGAGTATACGTATGCATATACATTGTAATGCAATTCAGCACAGTTCTTCCCTAGGAAAGAATCAAATTTTTTCTTTTTGCCTTTTTAAAATTCATTTACATGGCATTGTAGACACATTCTGTCTTTGTCTGCCATGAATGACTTAATGCTTGTATACAGCTAGACCGCTGCAGAAAGTTGAACTATCTAAAGCCTCATTTTCCACCATGCCATGAACTAATGCCAAGAAGCTGTAAGGAGAAGAATATATTACCCCGTAAACAGAGGTAAAAATCACTTATTCTGAGCTCTGAACCTTTTGAAGGTTTTTTTTCTTCTTTGGATTGCATACTGTTATTAACCTAATTGTCATATTTCTGTAGCACATTGTAGGCAATCATTGTTCTACACAAATACTTCATCACAAATGGGTGCGCAAGGAGGCTGCATTTCCCATAGCTCCTATAAGATTGTCTCGGAAAGAGCCTATAAAGAAGCTCTCTCCTTTGCACAGGGATGCATAGAAATGTTTATAAATAAAATCACAGACTGATAAGCGTTTCAGCTGCCTACTCTGGATTTAAAGCCATTGAACTCATCTCTTTTCCTAAACTCCAGTCCCTTCTCCTTTATAAACTAGCTGAAACACAAGCACTTCAGAGAATATTCTGAGAGAATCCTTTTTTATCACTCTTCCCAATTCTTCATATGTCTGTCTTTAAGAGAAAGCCAGAATTTCTGGCCTCATCTTTGTTCCAGACTAAGCACCAAGTACTAGCACAAAATTCTTTAAATTATTGTAACAGAAATTATAACAGAAACAGAAAAACCTTTTTGTTGATGTCATAGCTGAAACCAGGGAGATTCTTTTCCCACCTTGCTTCTCAGGTTTTTAATTTTAGAGCTGCCTGGTTTAACCCCTGGGTTGTGGAGGGCAATAGGAATGCTTTGGGATATCAGCCTCACAGTAGTCTTAACTCTATCAATCAGTAACTGCAATGGTAGGAGCATTATGGGAGACTTCTCTGAAGCATTTTTATTACTCTTTTCATGTCAGATGTTGACGAGTCTGAGGTAAAAATACCTTTTAGGCCATTTACAGTAGTGCTTTCATCAGGGCTAGCACTGATGATTCTTGTCAGGGCTAGGGAATAGTAAAATAGATTCAGGAAAAAACCTCAGTATAAATAAGGCCTTGTTGATGAAAGTGTGACCAAGAAGGATAAAATGCAGATTTGCTAACACTGACCTCATACACGTCATTCCTCAAAGGCCAGCTCTGCCCCAGCAGGGCAGCACCAGGCAGGGCAGACAAAGCAGTTCTTGTCATGTCTTGTCACATACAATAATGCGTACAATAATGGGTATCAGGAAGGACTGCACAATGCTGCTTATTTTGCCAGAACAGACGGAATGACACTTTCTGCCTAATTCGGTAGATACCTATTGTTGGGGACTGTTAGTCATTATTCTTTATCTTTTGCTCCCTGTTACCTTATTTCCTTTTCTCTTAATACTGTTTTGTTTGCTTTTCAATTATTTTTCCCTCTTTTTTAATATTTAGCATTTTTCCTTCCTAATCTCTCATTCCCCTTCCAACCTGTCTCTTCCTTTCTCTTTGTTAGACCACCCCGTTCCGTGCCCCGATTTCCTTTGGTCTGCCTGTTCTCTCCAGCTCATCACAAAATGACACCTCTCCCCTCTCTCCCAAGCCTTCAGGTCCTCTCTGTAATCAATCCCAGCTCATTCCATTTTTGTCTCTTCTTACTCTCAGTCTTACATTCAGTCTTCCGTTCTAATGTGCTCCTCACTGGCTTCTTGCTCACTTGAATTTCATTGTTGCCCTCTTTCATGTCTGGCAGGTAGCCACACTCTTCTGAGTTCACTCCTGAAAACCTTGGGTGTCTCCTAGCCCATCCTATGAATGCCGTTAGTATTAGAGCGTCACTTGCAGCATGAGAGAATGTGATGACCACTAACCTGGTCTGCTTGAGGCAACATTCGCAAGCTTGCCAAACAATAACCAGGTGTCCTTTATCTTCCTACACATATCAGGTGAGCCTTACCTGACCAGCATCCTAAAGACTTTCTGACCAAAGGGGTCTCATTCAAAATGATCCAAGGTAAGCCAAGGGGAAAAAAAAAACAAACCCACGTTATTTCTGATATATGTTTACCAGAGAAAAAGCTGAGTTTGATAGATGCCATCAACCAGCATTAAAACAACAATCAGCTGAGACATTGTTTAATGACCAGGGGCAGCTCTTCAAACATGATGATGTCTGACTCAAAACCAAAGCTGGTTCCATCTCCAGGTGAATCTGTTGTGAGACTCATATTACAGCACAGCTGCATGGGAGCAGCCGCTCTAAGACACATCCTATGTTTCATTCACTGTCTCAAATGCCTGCTTGCCCAGTGGTCCAGCTCCCCCCCCAAAAAATTCTATGCTGCATCCAAATGTGTTCCTTTCTATATAGTATCTTCAGAGCCAGAGGCCTTAGGACTGACTTGAGGGGTAGCAGAAAAAAAAAAAAATTGGGCCACATAGACATTGGCTGGCCAAGCATATCACCCTCTTGGTTCTCTTTTCCTGACTTAACAGCTATGGAGGTACAGATGCTTGTTAATTTTAAATTGGGTTGGATAGCCAGTTGCAGTAAGAGGCATGGGTTAAGATGCAGCCCCACAGAGCACTCACTGCTAGGCTTCACTGCAGTTTTACTTCCAGCTGTCTGCTTTTGAGTTAACATCTCCTGAGACAGCTTGACTTGACTGATGGTGCTCACTGCAAAACCGCCAAGGTGTACAGGGCGATCGTAACCGCTGCACTGAATAACCGATTCCCACAGTGTGACCGCCAGCACTTGAGCTGCAGCCCACGCTTCCACACAGGCCAGTTCTGTCTGGTTCATCACACCGTCTCTCTGGATCTGGAGATGCTGAATGAGAAACAACCATAGAGCACAGTTTGGATTAAGCCCATCAAAGGCCATGCTGCTGCTGGAGGGGAAGTCACACCTCCCCCTCTGCCGTGCCCCCTCTGCAGTCCCAGCACTCCCTCAGTGAAGCCCCAGGGGCAGACAGATGAGGGAGCTGACCCCATTTACCTGCTTTTCTTGCAGGATCAGTTTCCAGCTGGTTCACTTGAGCCAGCACGATAGGAACATAGGGAGAGTGTGAAGGGTAGCACCCCGCTTTTCAGCAGCAGTGCAGTTCTAGATTGGCTTAAACCAATCGGGAAACCTTTTGTGGCATTACTAATGGATTATTTCAACCTGCACTTCAGCGAAGATGAGCCCACAGGTACATTACAATAAAACACCCTGTGAAAACCCAGTGGGCACACCAGGAAAAATTAATGTGGCTCCTGCTATGGTGTTTTAGAGTAGTGTGGTGGTTTTCACTGATGGACAGGACATACCATCGGGCAAACACACCGAGCCTGTCTCAGCGCAAGTTCAGCTGGGATAGCTTGCATCACCACGGACGTCTGCACAAAGCATGCGTGGCTACAGATAACAAAAGCACTTGTCCATCAGCCTCTAGCCAGCACAACTTTGTGATGTTAACCAGGCCAGGCTATAATCTGGAATGAAGGCTAATGGAATAGCGTTTGAATCTCCATTGGCACTTTATTGAGCTGCAATAGTCCCGTGGTCAAGGCAAAGATAATGTGGTACTATGAGAGGTTATATGTTTGTAGGCAGAAATTAGAACTGTAATTCTGTATTTGAGAGCAAACAAGCTTTGTGTTGCAATGTGGGGAACTGAAGCATTAGGTATTTGAGCCACTGACCTGTACTGCATGTGGTCAGAAAGAGAAATACTTGTGATGTTCATGAGCAGGTCCAGGATCAGCTCTTCAGAGAAGACCTGAGCACTGTTACAGGATCAGGTCTTCAGAGAAAAACCGAGCAGCGTTACGGATGCTTTTTGTCCCAGCTGGTGAGCGTATGGTGGAAGGAAGAAAGGAAAGCACTAGTGCTTTGACTTTGTTTTTTCTTTTTCCACACCTGTGCCTTTTGACTTATGGATTTTTGCATCTGAGTGGATGGATCTGACAGTGAACAGGTGAACCAGCCTCACTGAGAATTTTACATGTGGCCAAAGGGAATGCTGGGCCACATGGGTGGCTCTGCGAATGGGAACTGAGCAATGGGAACCAGCCTAGGAAATGCTTCCAGTCCTCCCGCTGGGATCAAGCTCTCTCCTTCCCAAGGTACAAAAACAAATCCAGAACATTAGTTTGGGTTTGGGAAGGTCAGCTGTGTTATCATAGCTGCTGTGTTCACAGATCTGTCCACAATTATCACAGCAACCGTGACATGTAGGGCCAAATCCTGCTGATACATGGAATAACATGGGCACCAAAAATTCTTCTATCAGGGCAGTGTTTGACTCCATGCAAAAGGCAGGGGGTTCAGTGTCCTGTTCATTGCTGCTGAGTTCCCAGGCCTCTGTGTTAGCTCGCTGCCCTTGTAGTAGACACTGTACAAGTTCACAAAGCAACGCATACCAGGAGCGGAGCAGGGAGCTGTGCCTCCGGACCGGTGAGGCATCCTCTCCAGGCCAGGGAAAAAAAGGGAATACATTCAGACCCTTCTCTGGAGTGGGTTCCTTGCACTTTGTGCACTAGGGCTGTTAAAGACAGCTTTGGCTAAGGACCTGCAGAATGGAGCTACTAAAGAAACACAGACCCTTAATAATCTTTATTTTTGAGAATTATGTCAGGGAGATTACCCACATGAGCAAGACAGTCAGGAATGCACCTCCTTCCACTCAGCTCTTCTGCTAGTGCAAATCAATGTTTTTCCATTAAAGTCAATGGAGCTTTGCTGATTGAATGAAGTCAAGACCATTATGGACAATTTATTGGCTCTAGTCATTTGATAATACCCTACAATGGGAAACCTTTTACCTCTGCTTCTTTTATAAAACACAAAGGACCCATACAGTTTCAGATCATTATATTTTGCTCTCGTTCCACCTTCTCAAAAAAATTCCTTTTGTTATTTCTCACTTGAGGGGGCAGCTATGATTAAGTGGCTGAACAAAACCTTCAGATTTACCAAACCTGCAATGCAGCTCATTTCCCACCATTTAAGGCAATGCTATTCTTGGAATTCGCACTTTGAAATCTCCCCACCCAGAGAATCAGTGCTTTAGGACAAAGGTAGGCAGCAGTGTAAAGCCCAATTGCAAATGCACCAAAAAAAAGTTTTAGGTTAAATTTTGCCTTTCACATCCCATAGAAAATTAGTTTCTTTGCTGTATTTCTTATTTTACATCTCCATATAATCACCCAACTGTAGCACTGAAGACCAAGGAGTTCCAGTAATACGTCCTGGCAGTGGATTCCCCCTCCAGTCTGGACTGACCTTTCTTAGCTCTGGACTTCATGTAATCCTGTTTCCCAGTCATACAGTCACCAAATCAGCTCTGAGCCACCAACAGCTAAGACTTTTGCTTAATCATGACTACTTTATCTTAGAATGTACATTAATTTTTGCTCCATAGGACACCCCAGTGTGCTGTAGTGGTACAATACTGTACCAAATCCTGGAACACAATAGAATTGAGTTACACCAAGTCGGTACCTGTGGGACAAGCTTATGGGAAAGGAGAGCAAAAAGTGTCGTGATTCATTAGGTGATGCTCTTCCCTCTGCAACGATTCTGAACCAATGCCCTAAGGTACACGGCATGACTTCCGCATGAATCATAAAATGTTTTGGCTGCTTGAGATGTGATTGTGTGTGACATGCATAATCTTTGTGATGAGCTAAAGCAAATAACAAGAGCACGTAAGGTTCAATCAGGTTCAGTAAGACTCTGTTAAATCTACACATTTTCAGCTCAAGTCCCCTCCTAGCATTCTAGCAATTCTTCTGACCCCCTCCTCTTTGGGTCACCTGCAGTTCACATCTGGTTCTGAATCTAAAACACATCAATGCTGAAATTTATTTTAAGGATGTGCAACGTCACAGCTTAGTCTGAAGTGCTGCCAGCTTTTGATTCATATCAGGCAACAAGGGTGTCATGTAGGGCTCCACAGTGAGATAACAGCATGCCCCACAGCTGAAAGTTGGCTAAATGATGCTTATAGAATTTGTGAATGCCACCCACCATAAAGTTTATAGCTGTTTCATTGTTTTCATATTTCCCCTCTTTTGTACATTTCCGAGGATTATTTATAGAATATTAGAAAATCACTTAATTTGTTCTAATTCGTAGCATTTTTGTTTTGAATGAAGTACCAAATATTTGGGGCTTAATTTATTAACAATAAAAGTGAGATACTGATCTCTTAATATTAATTTTTAGATATATTCAAGAAAGGGAATAAGTGAACTAGGCAGCTGCCAAAGCATGTATGTCTGAGCTGAATAATGATCAGGATTTTATGACACATTTGGAAGGGAAACGTAATAAAAGATAAAGAGGGATATGGAAGTGGGATAAAAATATCCACTTATCATTGATAAATTATTCTATACTTGTTTGATGTATTTATTTGAAAAAATGATTGCCTGTTCTTTACAGACATAGACACTAGACCTAATCTTGCTGGACTCCTGAATGTATTCTGTATAACATTAATTAAGATGAAAATCAAGACTGGCATATGAACTGTAAAGCATATAAGAAACTGACTGAAGAGGAGTCTTCTGTTAGGAGAAAGGGGAATTATTAATGGAGTTTCCTAGATTCACTCTGGGAACAATCTTATTTAATCTTCTCATTAATGACCTTGGCACAAAAAATAGGAAGTAAATGAGCTAATGAAATCTGCTGATAACACAAAACTGGAAGGTACTACTGGTACAGAAGAGGACTGGAGTATCATGCAGGAAGACCTTCATGACCTTGAGGACTGCAGTAACAGAAATAGGATGGAATTTCGTAGTGAATAATGCAAAGTGATGATCTTAGGGGCCAAAAGAAATTTCTATAAGCATGAGGAAAGTGCAGAGGAGGAGAAAGAAACAGATGTATCAGTCACATGATATCTATCAGACTTTAATGGAAGAAGTCATAGGATCCTGCGATGCAGAGAAAGGAATGCATTAATATCTTCATAACACGTAGTGATAAGGCCTGGTCAAACATGTTCAGGAAAGATAGATTCAAAATGGACCAGGTATCAAGAGGTGCTAGGACAATTAACGGGATGAAGAAGGCTATCTTACCAGCAATATCTTAGTGTGAACAAATAAAAGAAGAGAATATAACATCAGGGGATAAAAAAGGGAAAGGGAAGGCTATTCAAAGTAAAGAACAGTACAGGTACAAGATAAAATGCCCAAGAATATAATTAGGCTGGAATTAAAATAAGGCTTCAAAACGTCAAAGCAGGATTCTGGAACATCATCTCCATCGTAGTAGTAGAAAGAAAAAAATTAATTCATTTTAAGGTGAACTTGCTACATTTGGGGAAAAAAAAAAGGGGGGGGGGGCTATATGGCTTGATAGCTGGCAATAGCAAGTGGTTGGAATGAAAGCCCCATTGGGTGGCATCAGGTTCCATTCCCTGTCAGCCAGATTTGCATAGAAAAATTATGTGCAGGCTTTCACATGCACAGCATGGAGTCCTGACCCATACCACATCTGCTTACTGCAGGTTTGGAGCTCTGTGATCAGCCTCGCAGACATTTCAGGTGCTGTGGAACATCATGGGCAGGGGAAGTCTGTATTCCTTTGGCTGTGGCAGCCCTATGCTTCAGCAATGCATAAGACCAAACAGTTCCCACGTGGGAAGAAGTGAACAAAAGAGCTTTGACCTGTTCAGTGAGTCCACTCTGCAAGCCCTGGCAACATGGGTAGTGCTGTATTTGCAGCAGGACTTGATTTTTATAGAAGTAGCTTACAGGGACACCTCTCTCGCTTCCCAGACTGTGAATATGTGGAAATATTTCTTGGCATCTCATCATTGGAGCTTAGGCTGAGAAAAACACATTCACCTCTGATCAAAGACTGTCATCAAGAGATGATTTCTGGAAGAAGTAAATTAAACACAGAGCGATGTTATGCCATAAAAATAAATAAAGAATTCTGACAACTGAATTTGATTCTTCAAAAAAACCCACCAGGCTTATTAAAGAGAAGTACTAAACAGACAAATAACATGAGCATGTGTTAGATGTGGACATGTTCGTGTTATAATCTCTAAGAGCTGAATTTACAAAGAGTGAAGTGAGCTGGATGTGATGATACATCATCACCACGATGATACAGACACCACCATGTCTGATTTCTAGATGTCTGCTCCCTAATCACTAACTAGTGACTTCTTCATACAAAACATTTGTAGTGTTCTGGAGGCAGAAACCAGGCAAACAAGACCCTAACCAGTAACCAGTGTCCTTCAAGATGTAAAGTTCTGCTGCATTCAGTGTGAGGGTGACTGTGTTGAAGCACTTGAGAGGGTGACGTTTGTACCTTGGCAGCGTCAAAGGATGAGTCTCGGCCATCAGGCCAGGCTGACACACGGGAATACCAGTGAAACCCCTAACCCCTCTGCAGTCCAAACAGAGACTGGAGTCCACAGACCTGGTTAGGGCACTAACATGTGAATTAGAACCATAACTAGTCGAGAGAGAGGTGAATTCAGGCTTCTTCCATAATGGGTGGATTTTCTAATGGTTTTTCTTATGGTTTTGTATAAAAAATGGAGGGGACTCACCCATTTTCTAATTAATATGGCAATAAGACTGGGCTGTGCAATGTTTGTGCTGAATCTAGTGCTGTCGGTGTATGCTAGTCACATTTAAAGTACCCTTCCTACACTGGGCCACCGGGAAGACTCAGACAGGAAAGCCCAGCTTCTGCCTTGCAAACGGGCCTCGACATCAATGCTGCTTTCTGAACTTAAATTCCAAAAAATGAGGTGCGCTTCTGTGCACGTACAGAACGCGAGGAGACAGTACATGGATGCTGATCCAAAAAGGTCATAATAGATATAAATGGCCATATGATAAAACAACAGCTTTTATCATTGTATTTCGTGCATTTAAAAAGTGAGCGCTATTAGGTTAAATTAATAATGCCTATTTAAAATAAACTTTTGATTAAAAGAATCATGGCTGAATTTCTTGTATATGTTGAGACCCATCACATTTCAGTCTGGACTATATTATCTTTGTTGTCTAAAGCTGCAAATCTGTGATGAATGCTCTGAAATACACATAATGCTGGTAAAATATTTGTCTTCATCTACTATACACCCAGAGCATTCCCCTGCTGCCATTAACATCACACCATACCGTTCTAATGATTCCAGACACTGATGAACTTGTAATAGCATTTCTAACTTCCACCGATTTTAATGGAGCTACCCCTGATTATGCCTGGATTACATCAATCCTGACAAAAAAAAACCCAACTTCATATATACTTAGCGCATGTGTGCAGCTGTTGAATTCCAAATACACATCAGGTGAGCTATTTTGCCTATTACTCTTGTTTTCTAACTAGTCTGTAGTAAACTCATAATTGACTTTTCCACTGAAAACACCACTAGATACAATTCACCTGGAATGCTAAATGAAAGCTGAGTTGAGCAAACCAAGTTTGTCTCACTAAATGAACAAAGCAAAACCCAAACTGTCTACAAGTGCCGGCCCTTGGATATTCAAAGCTCTGTGACGTGCTGTACATGGAGCATGCTTGCCTACACCCTTAGGAATACTATGGCATGGCAGGACTCCCAGTCTCTGAAAAGCTTGCAGTCAGGACTTCAGAATCTGAGGAATTCAGTTAATTCATATCACGGATCTTCATGGGGGAAGGGTGGCCAGAGCACTGTTAAAAGGAGTGAGATTGCCTGAGATTTGCCTGAGATTTGCCAGCAGAGACACATTTGACGGTTGGACACGATGATCTTAGAGGTCTTTTCCAACCTTAATGATTCTATGATTCTATGACTATGTCAGAATCACTCACTACCTACCAGAGACCCAAACATCTGATGCTTCTGATCTATGTTAAATATATTTCGAGTGTACATATCTGCTGTGTAATGTATGGACAGAGAACGTTCAATTCTTCCTGCAAGAGCTGCACTTACTGTACAAGACGTGTGTAATACCATAGCCCGGCGTCGCCTGGCAATGCACAGAGCAACACGCAGGAGCACGGTGGCTGTCATGAACACAAAGTAAGTTTAGCTCCTCCACAGACACCCTGCATACCGTACACTGAACTACCAAGACCGAGGCAATTCTCAGAAACATCTGAAACATTTCAGGCATTGTGCCTTCCTAAACAAGCAAAAAAATAACCTTTCCAAAATAAGTGAGAAGTGTAGAGTCCTAAATTCACTGCCTGGTCAGGCAGGTATAAGCACCAGCAGAAAAGAGGGGGAGCATTCAGCCCAGCTTCTGCAGGAATCCCCCTCTCCTCCCACGTGTCATTCGATTGCCTTCACTATGTTGTCGAACAGCACCCTCAGATGGCCCTACTTCATATATCTCTTCATCAGACTTTTTTTCTTTTCTTTTTAAAATCAGGAAAAGGAAATAAATCCTCACTGCAGCGCTGTCAGTTTCTAGTGCTTGTGACCGCAGAGAAGAGCCCAAGGAGCTGAACAAGCATAATACAAGGTTTCAGAAAAGGAAGCAGATGAAAACTCTTAAGAGATACTATATTAATATAACTTCTGATTATATGAAAGGCTACTTCATGATTTATTGAAACTCTTTTTTATTTTTTCAACGTGTAATGTTGTAATATGGCCTTTAATCCTTGTAGCAGTTTTGTATAAATTTTATAATACTGAGATTTTCTTGATTTGACTATGAAGTAGTGCATTTGACTATGAAACAATGAGCCGTGCAATTAACTTTCAGGTTTCTATGGTGATACACAGTTTATTTCATACTACTTCTACAGCTTCAATTTTCAATATACCATAAATTCATGCATCCATAGCATTTCCCCACACTTCAAGTACTTACCACTTTTGTGGAAGTTAACAGCTGAAACCAGGTGCTTTAATGATTGCAAAAAAGGACAGTTCAGACTTCTGGCACAGAGGAAAGCATTAAAAAAACCAATACGGCAATTCCCCATCTAAATGGTAGAGTCTGGATTTCAGAGTTAAATCCCGTGGGCAGAATGGAACTGTTCAAGCATCTCGAGAGATTTTCAAACTGTTTGCCACTTCGGTAAACCATAGCCAAGTTTACTTTTTGAACAATTTCTTCATAAGATTACATATTTTTAACAAGAGAAACCAGCAAATGCATCAAAAGCGGTTTGGTGGGGTTTTTTTCTTGTTTGCTCTGTGTTTATGATAAAGACTAAAGCACACTGCTAGCACGAGGGAACAGGACCAGAGCTAGCAGGGAGCGAAAAGGGTGGTGATGAGAGGAGGTGCAGCCGGGGTAACTGAGATCAATGCATTAGAGGGAGCAGGTGAGCAATTTCTGCATGTAGGCCAGAGGGGGGGAAATGCTTTGGAGGAGAAGGGACACAGAAAACAAGTCAAAGGGAGGGGAAAGGCTCAGTTTTGATATTTTCCTCTTTAAGGAAACAAAGACACAGCAGGACACTTACACCTGTTCAAAGGGAACAAAATGTTACTGTCTATGAAAATGACAAATTCTGATCTGAGAATATTTTTTATTCCTTTTGCATACAGCATGACTTGTAACTTCACTACCATTAAATGCATTTAACGTCAGTGGTAACAGATACTATGTCACCATAACACCCTTTCACTCTTTTACACTGTGCCCAACAGATAGAGAAGCAAGCCTGATAACATTATAGCAATTTCCCAAAATAGATTAAGTGAACTAGTTGCATCTATAACTTTCACTTTAATTTTCAGCCCTGTAAAAGATGTTGAAGAACTACATTTCCACTAGTTATGAATCATCTTTTTAAAAACATAACATATATGAAAACATCGAAACATTAATCAAAGGTATAAATATTCTATTCTATATTTATCTGGAGAGCTCCAAATTTATAACAATGGAAAATGATCTCAGACTAATATCATAAAGTAGCTAGAATATTCATCTCTCTCAAATGCTGGTGCAATGTGATGAGATGGTCTATGATTATTTCAGGATTAAGCACTACCATAATAATCTCATTCCCACTGAGTGCTCCCAGCAAACCCATTCGTCCCTTTTTCTTAATGATCCCATCCCGGTAGAAAGAAATAGCTCCATAAGACAGAGTCAAGCAAACAGTTTACTCTTTCCTACAGTAACTACATATTTTATATACATAATATCTCCTTCCTTTGGTAACAATTTAATCCAGTCCATATTAGACTGAAACGCAATGCAGTGTGGGGAAAGTGAGAACACCCGTGCTGGTTTGGGGTCGAGTTAATTTTCTTCACAGTAGGAATTCCAATCAAACCTGTCGTTATCTCGAACCCTTTGACCCCCACGTTGGGCACCAAAAAGGACTGTCATGGTTTAACGCCAGCCGGCAACTAAGCCCCACCCAGCCGCTCGCTCACTCCCCCCCGGTGGGATGGGGGAGAGAATCAGAAGGGTAAAAGTGAGAAAACTCGTGGGTCGAGACAAAGACAGTTTAACAGGTAAAACAAAAGCCACGCACGCAAGCAAAGCAAAACAAGGAATTCATTCACTGCTTCCCATCGGCAGGCAGGGGTTCAGCCACCTCCAGGAAAGCAGGGCTCCATCACGCGTAATGGTGACTTGGGAAGAGAAACACCATCACTCCAAACACCCCCCCTTCCTTCTTCTTCCCCCAGCTTTATATGCTGAGCATGACGCCACATGGTATGGACTGTCCCTTTGGCCAGTTGGGGTCAGCTGTCCTGACTGTGTCCCCTCCTGACTTCTTGTGCACCCCCAGCCTGCTCGCTGGTGGGGTGGGGTGAGAGGCAGAAAGGGCCTTGGCTCTGTGTAAGCCCTGCTCAGCAGTAACGAAAACATCCCTGTGTTATCAACACTGTTTCCAGCACAAATCCAGAACACAGCCCCAGACTAGCTACTGTGAAGAAAATTAACTCTACTCCAGCCAAAACTGGCACAACACCAAAACCAAGTAACTTACAAAACAGAAAGAACAGAACTTCATGGGCATAAAAAACTTGTTATCAGGAAAAAATACAAGCTTTAAAAAGTTACTAATTTTTTCCCCCAAATATGCCCTTTGGTAATGAACAGTTTTCATCTCATAGCTCAAAAACCTGGGCATGTTCATATTAATACTGTAAAATGTGACTTACAAAAATCTTATGTTCTTGTCTGTTAACCACTGAATGTAATCCAAACACTATTTTAAGAAGAAACTGAGAGGATCTGTATTTTCACACAACGTAAGATGCTGATGCAAAGAGAAATAACTCTTCTCGTCTTCCCACAGTTTGCTATTACAGCAGAAAGACTGGTTATTAACACCATTTCTAAAAAAAAAAAAAGAAGATGTAGAAGCAGGAAATTCCAGGTTCCTTAAATATCTAGACAAACAATATTTAAAGCACAAACATGAAAATATGTTATTCCATTTCCTGGATATTAATTAGTAAGCCTTTGGAAAAATCTGATCCTCACTATTTTCCAAAGAAAACAGCTGTTAAATTAAAGTAAGATTCTGAATTACTATCGGTGTAAAATATATTTTTATGTATCATTATTACTTTGTGCACAGGATAACTGCAGATAAACACAGAGCCAGGTGCTTCTTGAATCTGGTGTGCCCAAAGCTATTACTGGAAATATCTCGACTTTGTATTTCACTATTAGAGCAACAGCAGTCCCAGTGTTCTTGAAGATGTCCTGAGCTATCAGTCACTCTGACTTCTGAAGTCGGGTAGCACAGCCATGTAGGATTCCTGAAAGAGGAATTCCAGAGTAGGCGTAGTCTCGTGATGTTGCAGGGACAGAGCTAGAGTCCAGCTCTTTTCTGGAGTCTACCAAGACACATGCACAACTCAAGTTTGACAAGATCACGTTTTGTACCTGCTACAGCAGCCAGGATAGCTGAAAACAATGATCATGCCCGCATGTAATTCCAGTGCTGTATTTTGGCCTTATGCTGCACAGTGCTATGAGAAGCATTCTTTTCTCCCTTCTGGTAATCAGGAAAAAATAAAATTCATAGCCGAGATGGTTGACTGTATTACCATAAGAAAAAGCTGTAATTGCAGTCTGTCCATCCTATTCAGAATGAAAAAGGAGGTGAAATGCTTTAGACGTTGATGCCACAGTAACCTCAACATATCCCAGGATAGGAAGTTTATCCAGCTATGCAAGAAAGCAAAGCAAACTGCTCTGTGTGAATGCTCCACCAGTTCTTCAACCCTACCTGAAGATCTATGGCAGGTGTTCAGTCAGGAGCTCACTGGAAAACCACTTGACTTTTAAGAGAGTTGTCATCCTCCTCGCAAAACTGAGACCAGGCTATAGAAAGAAAATTGATTTAAATTATTACTAATTTTGACGATGACGACTTTTAAATGTTGTTTATGCTGTGTTGCCATTATATCGGCAATGCTGCACTCCAGGCAGTTAAAATTGTAATGGAGTTGAAGTGACTGATTTAAAATAATAATGAGACCAAAGCAACTACCAGAATTATCGAAAGGTTATATACCTAAATATAGCTTGTCCTGAAGATACTTCCAACCATTGCACCTGTCGAAGTAAATCTATAAAACTGGCTAGAATCAAAGCCAGGTGTTTTTGTCAGAACAGGTAAAAAAATTTTAAAAGAAAGTAAACCCCGATAGCTGTTTCACTCAACCTTACCAGTGAACAAGGCATTCAGCCAGCTTGTAAAGTCTTTATCTGAGAAAAATGAAGACATTCTTTTCTGTTTCCACAAATTTTCTGGGTTGGGCTGTTGCACACAAACCTGAACGGGCTGACGTTCTCATCAGAATAACCCAGCAATCAGAGATGGCACGCAGGGCCAAACATGTTTGGTGGCCATGTAGGCTAATGCCATGCATTTGTTTCCTATGGGCATTCTACAAGATGCCTTTCTACTTTAGTCATGAAGAATAAATATTGTTTAGGAATTCTGCTTACTTGGAAGGAGAGTTCCAGGAACTGATTTTGAAGCGTGATGCAGAGAAATAATGCAGCACTACAAAGGGAATTCACCAACACAGAAGAATAAAAACCTTCAGGTGACAGATTCTGCATCAGTATAGTCAACTAAGAGCTAAAATTACGCTACTGCTTCTTAAAAGAATTTATGCAGGCAATGAATTCTGTGGACCGGGAAATGTTTCATCTCTAAGTCATGCTTAAATAACAGGGCTAAGAGTCTAAAATATGACCATAAATTATATTTGTCGCTTGCAGTCACCTAATTAAGAACTACACCACATCATCCTCACTCGCAATGTAATAGCTTAATTATTGTATTTGGTATAATCAAAAAATACACATTTTTAAAGGGTTGTTCAAATGCAGCTTAGGTGCACCACCTATATGATATCGCTAACCAAAAGCTCCATTATAGCATGGCTTCATATTTATAGGAGTAAAACAAATTTCACCGATACAGAGCTCTATGTTCACATTTCGTTGCTTGAAAGCATCGAGACAGTTGAGGCTGTGGAATCAGTATGTTCAGGCAGAGCAAAAGCTAACATAAGCTCAGTCTTTACAGTTGCAAGCTCATGCTGAAATTAAAAGAAAACAAATCCTGTGCTGTAACCCTTTCCCCGCCCCGCCCCTCCCCCCCAGATGTACAGGTCTCTATGAAAAACTGCTTCTTCTAAACCTTCCTCTGCTTCTCTGCACCTTGTTTGCTACATGCACGTTCAATTTTCTGATGAAACAGCTAAAATGGAAGAAAAGCTTAGCTCTCACATTAGCCTTACTAGGAGGTCACAGATGAAAGCAGTGCTGCCACTAAGAGGAAGCAGACACAAATAAGGTTCTCAAAATCACATCTCTTTTTTCAAGCCAATGTATACCCTGCAGCTGTGCTCACCAGAGAGTAACTGATGCTTTTAACTTTCTGCATAATAGAAAAGCTTTTGAGGAGCATAATATTACTAAATCAAATCCCTACAATCACAAACAAGAGAGGGGAAAAATAGATACTAAAAGGTACAAGTGGAGATTGTCCGTAAAGCTTTACAGAAGATGGTGGGCAGATGGTAGGGATTTGCAGTGACACAGCTGTTTTTAAAAATAAAGAGGTGGAAGAGGAGAAGGCATGATTACAGCTACACACACATTCCTAAGCCTGTTCACACAAGAATAAAAATTAAGCTAACAGCGGGAAATTGAAGTTGGTATATTTTATCATCTGAATTGATATTTGGAAACTTTTAAAAATAATCCCCAGCACCTTCAAGTTTCTTTTGCAATCATTAGTTTTCTAAGTAACTACGAAGTAAAGCTGACAACAGAAATATTAACCTACAACAAGATATTAAAAAGACATGTCAAAATTACTTTCAGTGCCTCCAAATAGCACACATTTTTGCTGTAAGCCTTACAATATAAAAAGAAAATTCTATCACATCATCAAACGAACAACATAAATTATGTTACCTGTTTGAATTTCCTACGAACGGCTGTAATTTTTCACTTTTGTATTTTTTTCAGATATTATTAGTAGATGGCAGAGACAAGCAATGCAAGGAATAGTATCAAGCACTGGATATACATATAGTAAGAACAGAACATTTTGTAACTAAGCAATAATTTGTATAAAGATACTTAATTTCATAAAGAGACCTTTCACTCATTTTTAATGCGTATTCTCATATATGTCCCCTACAGCCACGTAGAAAGCTTATTAGGTAAAAACTAAAAAGATTGTTTATCTACAGTGTAAAAGCCTGTCTTTTCCAGAAAATCCAATGAAACTGTTTCTTGACAGCTTTGTTTACAAAATTTTCTTCCAATTAAGCTATTCCTAGATCCAAGAAATTTTACATTAACAGGAGAGATACCACTGATACCAAAAGGATAATCTTTTGATCATTCTTCATGGAGCCACCTTTTTCACACTGCATCAGCTCACTTTAGTGTGTTAAAAATTACTTGTCAGTGTAAACATACTTTTTGCTACTTTTTTAAAAAACACCTAATTTTCTGAACATATGAGCTGGGACCCAACACAAGAAAAAGGTTATTCAGCATCAACCTACTAAAAACTTCTTTATACCTATCTCCAGAGCTGGCCTTTGCTACAGCTGGGTGTCAAACTGAACAGGCTGTAGGTAAAACCCATTACAAAAATGCCCATATTCCACGCATTTACTCCACGATCTCTCCTTTCACAGCGTCTGGGCTGCTCCCAATCCAAAGACAACAGCAAAGTGATTAGTGTAGATGCTGCCTAGCACACAAACATACCCAACATCTGAAGACATTTAAATTAATTTTATTTATAGCAGGTTTTCAAAATCAGAAATATTTCAAAGAAATTCAATACTTATAGACAGGTGCTACATTGATGATCTTTCATCCACCATTAGTGCCATGTTTTCACTCTACAATCATTAACTCGCCACCACAAACTAAGGGGAACTTACAGAAGTTTATAAAAAATAGGCAGACATGAAAATTTGGTTTATACTGGAATTGGCATAAGAGAGTAAAGCTTATTATCAAATTGTGGCAATTGCTGTATTCCATCACTCGTTCTGAGGGAATGGTACAGCAGAAAAAGACTCTTCCGCTTAGAGAAACACTTTGGGTTTTAACTGAACATACTCAAAATCCATTTCATGATCTGACTGGGAGTGATTCTTACACTCAAGTCTGTATAAATTTAAGCTTTGCATTTCTGAAATCGCCACAAGCATAAACCTCACCTACTCACACTAGTCTTGGACCGATTTCCCTTTTCAGAGAAATCAAACCCGTATGTCTATACCTCTTCCAGGATTCACCAAATCAAACAAAACAACTGCTGGTTTTGAAGTCTTTTTTTAGAAGAAAAATGCCATTTCTGCACAAGCTACTCTCATGAAAATTTTATTTAACATTTCTTTATCAATAAAATAACTGAAGCCAAGATACCCAAAAGTCACGTCTACACGGAGATACACAGAAGATATTCAACTTGAGAGGATTTGCCTCCACTTCTCGATCACAATGAGGCCCTCACCATTTTGCATAATGACAGAAAACAACAGCTGACAAACCATTTTGGAACAGATGCCAGCTGTCTCTCATTTGTTTTATAATTCAAACAGTAACAGTTCTGTAGCACTTTATTGGTTTTTTTTTTTTAAAGCAAGCCATCTGAATTGGACCTTGCATCAGTCAGTCAGTCATTTCAAGAACAAACTGAAGGCAGGCTGATCCTTTTGGATCCAAAACTTGTTTTGGTAGGAATCTTACATAAATACAGTTTGTGCTTCAATTTTATATCTACTTGGACTGAGTGAATATACACCTAAGCTAGTTTAAAAAAAAAAAGTAACCTTTAATATTCAACTTAGAAGCCACAGACATCTTTCCAGACTGTTTGCAGCAGAGACAAACAATAAATTTAAACACAGTACTGCTTAAAAAAGTTTACTGTCTAAAATGAAATTCAAATGGTTTATTAAAATTTAACATTTTCAGTTTTGGCTTTTTCTAAAGAAATCATTTATACCTTGTGAAAATCAGTTAAAAGATCATTTCATCATACTGTACTGAACTCAAGTCAAACATAAAGCACAAAGTAGATCTTTACATTAAACTGGGCTTTGCACACAACGTGAATAATCAGAAATAAAGAGACCATCTTGAGGAATAAAAAGATCTTTTTTTTTTATCTAGACAACATGCATACCATCAGTTACTTCTCAACCTTAAAAGGTACCTGAAAGGAGAGTTTTGTAGAACAAAACCAAGACTCATTAATACACTTAGTAAGTCAGTGGTCATCATGCCTTTTTAGTTAAATTCTAGTAAAGTTTAGTCTACATAGAACAGCTAACACAATGAGGTGTGCAAGTCATAAGGACAGCCAGAAGCCTGAAACAAAGTCTCAAAGTTCTACAGGACAAGAGAGCCTAAACACAGTACCACTAGGTTATTTAAACTATTAAAAAAAAAAAAAAAAGAAAAAAATATTTTTATGATTATCCGCTTCCTTGTTGAAGAAGGGCTATGGACTGAACATAAAGGGGCCGTATTTAAAAGCTCCACAGTTCTACTCTACCTACTTTTTAAAATAAAGTAATGATAAAAGAGCATTCCTTCTAGCAGCATGTACAGTTCAGCTGCGAGTGGCTGCCTAACAGCGCTCCTTTATGCATACCAGGAGAATCATGTCCAGTTTTGCCATTTGTGGATAACGATGACAAGATACAAAAGCATGTGTTTGCCATAAATAGCTCTGGCTAACGGAGGATTGCTCACACAGCGCAGATCAAATTCTCTATAAGGAGAGCATTATTTGGATCCCAGCCAAAACATGTCCCCGATGCAAGCCTCCGTAGGGGCAAACACTTTCCAGTTCTATTTACATAGAAGCTAACAAGTAGAACGGTTCATTTAGGCTATTTCTTGTACCAAGTGCATCTTAACTGCAACACTCAAGAAACAAAAATTATTTACCAGATTCATATTTGCATGTCACGTAACTGTCATTACACACCATCTTACTGAAAAAGACGGCGAGCTGTAAGATTTTGTGCAAGGTTTTACTCTGACATGTAGAACTTTAAGAACATTCAGGTACAAAACACACTGCGTGGTTAATTACTTCGTATTTTTACATTTCTGACATAAGTGTTTCATGGAACTCATGGTCTCTAGTAGTGGTAGCTTCTTTACTTTTACAGTAAACTAGGATCAGGTCCTTTATTGAATGATCAGAACAGAGCCACAAAGTATTGTAAAGCAGTGCCTAAATCATGATTAGGAATGAAAAACTTGCATTATTTAAGATGAGATTAACGATTGTTTATCTTTACAATACTTTCCACAGAAGTTAAGTTATTTGAAATATGCTTAAATTAAACATACTTAAAAACTATATTTTCCAATGAAAACAAGGCAACGTTCTGTAATAAGCCACAAGTTTTATTGCAACGTGGCCAATTTTTGATCTCAAAAAAACAATGTTCCACTTAAGGCTCTTTTTAATACAGAAATTGCCACCATGACTGATGTTTTACAAAACTTTAGTGTTTCAAGACTCACACGGTAAACAGATAACTTCTACTCCTGTTCAGTAGTGTACATTCAATGGAAAACAAAAGGCATCATAACAGCTACTTCATTTATAAAGATATGCATGTAACAGGAATGAAACTGAGGTACTACAATAATTTGATGACACAGTTACAGCAACTTAATTGGCATTCCTTTGGGGGGGGGGCGGGTCAAACATATTACAAAAAAGTGCTTTAAATGCATAGTGTTGTGTGCTGCCATGTCACAAAAATAGGCTTGTCAAGGCAGGTGAGGTGTATGAATGCACAAGAGCCTCATGGAACTGCAATCAAGTGCAACTGTAAGTAATACTGTATAGAGTCTACCATCCGACCAGTGGACAATACTTTCAAGGCATTCCATTAGCTTACCCTTTGCTGTCTGCTAGACTATTCACATTAACTATCACATTCATTGTACATGTTGCAAGGAATGCCTGCAACGTCAGTTTTGGCTAAGAGTATGACGTGACAGCATTCCTTGGATCCTACATAAAACTACCAGGATTAAACAGTCTAATGGCAATCACTGGTAGACTGCTTAACAATGACATCTCCTTCAGGGGCATTAGGGAAGGGACTTATTTTTTGAGGAGGGAAGGGGACGGGGAGACTAATACTATTCCAATTGAACGAGCTGCAGAAATGGAAGCTCCTTAGATCCAGATGGCACTTGTCTGTCTTTTTATAAGGGCTTTCCTTCAAGTGAAACTACCACGTTGCCTCCCAATTTCTCTCCAAGTGTTGAACGGTCCTTAATATCATCCAAACCATTTACTTGCCACTCATGTTTAATACCTGAAAGACAGACGGACAACAACGTACTTGTGAGAACCTCAAGATCTAAATGGCATTATAATTAATGAGTGAAACATTTTTAGCTCTGTACCTGTAAATTTCTTTTTAATGGCATCTTTAGAGCTTGCGTAGATCATCTTACTTTTTAAAGGTGCACTTTCAGGAGCCCTTTAAAGGAAAGAAGGAAACCACAACAAAACAGTTATTCAGTCATCCAGTGTTAACTCCAGAATATTCAATTTTAACAGCAAGCTTTGCTTTTACACACCAGAATATAAATACCAGGTCTTCTTTCTTGGATTCCTTTGTCTCATATGTAGCATCATACAAAGCGTATCGGCAATCGTTCAAAGGTAGCAACTTCACAAAGGCTGTATAGGGGTCCTCCACAGTATCTCCAATGTCACCAACCAATATCTGCTTTGACTCCTCTACAATTATTTGTTTTTTGTCATCACTTAAGCAGAAGAGAACGGCTTTCTTTCTTTTTTTAATCTCTTCTGGGGTTGAAGATTTCCTTACTTTCATGTCATTAAAAACCTTTATGACTTCATCATTCACTGTTACTCCAGAAGCCTGTAAAATAAGATCAAAGGAATAATTTAAACAGCAAAAATTAACACTCACTAAAAAAGATGATAGCCCACAGTGCTAGATAAAGAAGTCTGTCTGCCCCCGTAAGAATAAAAATACTATACTCAATCTTAACACACCATGAATTTAGTTAGCTTTGCAGGACTGGAGCAGAAGATATAAAGGAGGTGTAAATTCTGTACTCTCTTGTTGCAGATCTCAGCATCTTCAGTTGTGATTCTGGATAGCAGTTTTATACAACTAGGCATACAACTGTACTACTCGCACAGTTTTCCATTACCTTATCATGCATTTGGCTTATTTGGGGGGAGGAGGAGAATGGGGCGCAGGGGGGAACTGAACATAGGAGAGGAGTTTGTAGTTTTGAGTTGGGATGGGAGGTGGGTTTTTTGTTCGGTTGTTTTTTTTTTTTTTTAGCGGAACAAACGCTGCAGCAGCAGCTCACATCCAGCACTGTCATGACTCTCATTTTGTTGGGTGATGTAAGGCTCTACAAGCAGCAGAAATGTTTTCTGCATTGTGTCAGCTTCACCACCGCGCTTTAAAAACTCCTGAATTTTACTTCGTACTGCTGCACGAGTATTATTCGATTGCTCTTCCTTCACACAAAAATACGAGTTACAATGTGTACAGCTCCCCGTAAGGCTCGCAAGCCGCTCAAAACCCGAGCCTAGAACAGCAAGAAAACGAAACACTGACAGGGCAAACGGGGAGCTCACGGCAAAAAGAAAATAATTTAGCAAGCCCCACTGCGAGCGAGCGAGCGAGCCAACCCCACCGCAGCGCCCTGGCTCTCGGTCCCACAGCCGCCCTGACGAGGCGGGCGCTGCCGGAGCAGGCTGCCTGGGGAAGGCAGGTGCACGGCGCGCTGGGAGCCGCCGCCTTTGTCCCCGAGGGAGCCCGCCTGCCCCCTTTCCCCGCTTTGTTCGCGGGGACGGCGCTCGCCCCCGGGCAAGGGGCGACCCGCCGCCCCGCGTCCTCCAGCCCTGCTCTCGGCCACCCTCGCTCCGGCCCCCGCGGCACCGGCGCTTCCAGACGATCGCTCCCGGCCGCCCCGCTCCCCCGCCGGCCGGGGACACCCCCCGGGCCCGGGCGGGCCGCAGCAGCGGCTCCTCGAGGTGCCCGCCGGACCCCCACCCCTCACACGCACAGCCGGGCACTCGCACGCCCGGGCGATGCCGCAGGGAGCGCTGCGCCGCGCCGCCCGGCCCCAGCCGCCGGGCCCCGACCCCGCCGCGGCCCGCCCCGCCGCCCGCTCCTGCCCCGCGGCCGCTCCCACCGCCCCTTCCCCCCGCACCCGGCTAAAATTAGACTAAAATGGCCGCCAGAGGCCGCGGGGCCGGGCCGCGCCGCGCCCGGCCTGCTCGGCTCAGCCCCGCGCCCCGCCGGGCCGCGCTGCCCCTGCCCCGCCGCGGGCCTCCCCCGCCGCCCTCCCCGCCCGGCCCCGCCGCGCCGCCCTTACCATGGCGCCGAGTCCCGGGGCGGCGGCGGCGGCTGCCTGCGGTGCGGGGCTGCTGCACGCAGGAGAGCGCTGCGCTGCGCTGCGCTGGGGGCGAGGCGGGCGGGGACTCAGGCCGGGCGGGGGATGAGCCGCGGCGGCCGGGGAGGGCCGGTCACATGGGCCGCGCCGCCACCACGTGCCGCCGGGCCGCGCCGCGCCGGGCCGCCCCCCGTGGGGCAGGGCAGGGCCGGGCCGGGCCGGGCCTGCAGGCGGCGGGGCCCGGCCGCCCTCCCGCCGCCATCCCGCCGCCCGCCGGCGGCGCCCGGCCGCCCGCGCGGCGCGCTGAGGCGCCGCTGCTGGCCCGCGGATGCGGCTGGCAGCGCCCCGGCGCCGCCTCGGCCTCGCAGCCCCCGGCGTCCCCCTCGGCCGGCCCCAGGCCTACCCCGGCGGGTCGCTGGCTGTTGAGGGGGCGTGCAGCACAAGCAGCCGGTAGTGGTGTCAGGTGGGGGCACGGTGGCGGCACGGCTCCTTCTGGAGCCAGCCACGACTGCCCGGAGCGCGGCTGCTCCCTGCCCTGGCCCGCACCCCCTGCCCAGCGCTGCTCCCTTTGCCAAGGTGCTTTCTACTGCTCTAAAGTCACGGTTTTGGCATCGCACCCCTGTTCAGCCGCAATGGCCAGGTGCTGTTTGTCTGCACGCGCCTGACAAGCCGGCATAGGGGGCATTTTGTCGTTGCTGTGTGCCACGACTCCTTGTCCCGCCTTGAACAGGAGCTGTGCTGCTGCCATGGCTGCCGGCGGTCTCTCTAGGGAAAGGCCGGGGGGCCCGGCGCAGAGACAGCACCTTCTGTGTTTTCGGAAGAGCTGCTCAGACGATGGGGCAGGTCACAACACGTAAGGTGGAAGGAGCAGCATTAAAAGATAGGAAGATGACTTACAGGAAAACAAGGAAGGATAACCCTCCCGAGAGTGTTTCACTTGTCCATACTGAGCTGGACGGGGCTTCAGGCACAGGACACCAAACGTGGAGCATTTTATCTCTAGCCCATCCAAGTGGAGAAGAGGATTGTCAGTGCTATGTGGCTCTCTGCTCCCCGAACTCGTGTGACTGAAAGCCAAGAGATCCTAAACATGCAGGACGTTGACCAGCAATATGTATGAGCAGCCAGCCTGTGTTGTGGTCAGTCAGCCATCTCTCCCCAAAACACCTGAACTGCTAGTAGTACCTTGGTGGAAACCAGCAAACCACTGTTTGTCAGCATGCATGTGTGTATATATGTACGTGTATATACATTCATACTGCACCGCGTGAGGTATGTGGGACTTTCTCCCCTTTCTCCATTACTGTCCACCACTATGTTGACCAGATGAGCCACTATGTTTCCAGTCTGAGTTACATCCTGCCCTCTCTGTATGCAGATTTCAAGACTGAACCGCATTCATGAAGATTCAAAATTAGGCCCATCAGCCTTGAAATCACTAACCTGGAGCTATGTTACCCCTCAGCTCCTTACATCCACGCATTCAGGAATCCCCAGCCACCACACAGCTGAAAACAGCAAGTCTATTAGACTCAACTTTTTTTCCAGCTGATGGCCACTCATTTACTGCCTGTTCAGTGCCAGCAGTGTGGGACCCAGGAAGGAGCACCTTCATTGCATAATTGCATTTAAAGAGTCAGCCATTACCTAATTCGGTTTTCAAATACAATACATGCTGCTTTTTGATCAAACAAGTAATTAGTTAGGGTAAGTGAAAATTTGTTAAGGGAATTAATAGCACAAATCCTAAAATGGCTAACTCGGAAGACACGATTTTATGTGTCTTTAAGCCAACATAAGCCCATGTGAATACCTTGACAGCCTCGCTTCTGGGCATCTGCTGCTCTTGCGCAGCTTGGCGGACTGGGGTGGACTTACGCGGTTTCAGATCCTCATCATCAGGATGGTTTAATGTATCCCAAAACAGCCTTCATGACCCTGCAGCGTGTCATGGCATGCTGTGTGTGACACATGCCCTTCTCAGTGTCCCAAACAAAGGTCTGCGTCCTTGCAGCCATACACAGTGTTGGGAGGCCACTGTGGCAAATCGCAGCATGGGGGTTCCTTTGCCTTTGGAAGCAGAGGTAGCTGTGCACGTGCGCAGTACATCCTCCAGTGCCAGTGACCACAGTCACTACCGTGGGCTCAGCAGGCTTCTTCTAACGCTTGTACAATACGATGAAACTGCTGTGTGTGAGCGCCCTAATCTTGTGCCCTTGCAGTGCACCCTCAGCCACGCACGTAGGGCTTCTGCACTGCACATCCCAGGCTCGTAAAACGAAAGGTGGAGAAACACTACCAGCTCCAGAGTTGCACAGCCGGGTAGATGCTCCAGGAAAGAGTTACCAGCTTCAGAGTTGCACGGCTGGGTAGATGCTCCTGGGATGACAACTCCAAAACGGTGCATGACTCATCCTCGGGTCTTTACTACCATGGAAACTGAATACTGAATCAGAAGTGCTTGTTATTCTCTTCACCTCCAAGGTGCATACCTGAGGCACCCAGGCGTGCGGGGCTGCTGCTGCACGTCACTGACCAGTACCTGGCAGTCATCAGGGTACAGGATAAGGAAGGGCTGAAGAAGGAATATTTTATGACTTTATAGAAATCTTTGAGAAAGAAATGAGTTCACCAGAATTGGAGAGCATTTCTCAGGGGTGAAAAACAGGTCACAGGTAAACAGAAAGGGGCTTCTCATTTTCAAGAAAACGAACGATGGACTCCCGGTGACTGCAGTGATCAGGGAAGGCACTTGTGATAGAGCCCAGTGGTGACCTTGGAGGCCACAGAAATGGCCAGTATCCAGCCAAGAGCAATAATGACCAAGGAATTCTTATTGCTGGAGCACACTCAGACAAAGCTGGTTCCCCACCTTGACATCTTGCTGCGCTCAGGAAGCATCGAGTTTCACTACCCTCGTGCCACAAGACCTGCATCCCACCAGGCACCACCGAAATAGCCCTATGATTCAGAGAGCCCAGCAGCAGCAGCACTAAAGCTTTGTGAATGATACCCTATGCGGAGCGCATGCCTTTGAGGAAGCCCTCCAAGCCTCCCCTCACCCTCCGTGGATGGAAGAAATGACTCACCGTGAAGCAGAAGGCACTGTTCGTTTGGATTGAACTCCTGGATGCTCATTAGTGCGAGGTGATTATAATGGACTAAGTTGCCTTATGCATTGAAGCTCTCTGAAATCATAGTCCTTTCTTTTTGTATCCTGTATATCCTCTTTGCTTCTCTGGCAACATCACTAAACTCAGCGTTGCCATTTCAGCCTCATTTCCCATGGAAGCCAGACCTCTGCTTGGCCTCCTCGGGCATCCCCTCTCTCACTTGGGCTAGTCCTTGTCCCAGTGACTTTTTAACTTGTTAGCTTATTTGAGTTAAATCTGGCAGAAAGATAGAGGTCACAAAAGTAATTAAGATCCTTAATTAAGTAATTAAGTTTCATAAAATAATTCATTTGAGATAGAAGAAAGTGGGGCTGTATGTCTACCAGTTCAACTCAGGAACTTGTTGGTTTCTGCTAGGAGACACCAGATCTCTCATGGTGTAGCCAGATTACCTTCAGGAAGAGGGCTACAAAGGGAAAGCAGAGGAACTTGCATAGGTATACACTGAAATAACAGAAAGTCTTAATACCGTTCAGTTAAAAAAAATCCATCAGTCAGGAAAGAGAAATCCATAGGAAGCTGCATTTGATGAGATCTGTTGCTCAGGGCACTTCCTTTCCCCCTTTGCTCTCCTGCGTACCTCTGGAAAACATCCAGTTTCCCTCCAACAATTCTGTATTTTCAGTGGGAGTGCAAAGAATGCCGGATAAAACCGAACTTCTTGTAATGTAAGAGAGTATTAGAGAAAACCCCAGTGAAAGGCAAACACTGAGTTTTTATGTGTTTCCTTACACTGCGGATACATTTCTTTTAAAAAATTATACAGTACATACATTTGACCGTAAGCGGTGGATCCTAGCACGATTTTGCTGCAAGCTGGCAAGACTTGCAGTGTCTGCCACGTGCGCTAACCCTGAGAGCCTGCAGCGAGGGGCAGGATGCGTGGGCTGGCCTGGAGCACGGGTCCCCAGCAAGCCCTGCCGTCGGACCAGGAGGCTGGCTTTCCCCCTAAGGGAAGCTCCAGCTCCACGTTCCTCGGCAGGGTCGCTCCTGCTGGTTTAAGCAGCCTCTTCCACCGGTGTGGTCCCCAGGTCCCTCTGGGGCTCCGAGCCATCATCAGCTTCTTACGGCTTGGGCACGGGCGAGGACGAGCGCGGTGCTGGCCGCCGCTCCCCGAGGAGTCGGGCCCTGCCTGCTGGCCCCTGCCCGCCGGGGCGCTGGGAGCCAGCGGGGCCGTTGCGTCACCCTCGCCGCCTCCCGCGCCAGGACATTCCCGCGGCTGAGTCAGGGGCCAGGCCGCCGCCCGCGCGCCGGCTCCCGCCACGCTCGGCAGCCCCGGCGTGGCCCCGAGGGTGCTGCCCGCCTGCCAGCTGCGGCCCCCGGCGTGGCAGGGCTGCCGGCCTTCCCACCGCCTTCCCCAGCCGCCACCCGGGGCTCCAGGAGTCCTCCCCTCCGACCCTCTCGCTGCAGCAAGGGGCCGGGGCTGTAGGCGGTGGGGTAAGGTCTCCTCGAGCTGCGATACTTCGGTTGGTTTGAGCAGCCCCTCTCCCTGCCAGGCGGAGCTGCTTTTCTGACCGTGCGGCGATGTGGCTGAAGAAAAGCCCCCCTTTTTTTTTTTCCCCTTGGAAAGCTCTTCAACCCTCCGCGGGCCCTGGCCGAGTTCCCCTTAGGGCCGTGCGCCAGGGGGGCGGGCGGCGGGAGGCAGGAGGAAGCAGCAGCAGCGTCAGCGCGGGTGCTCGGGGAGCAGCGGGCACACGCTTGTCGGGGCAGGGTGGGATTCCCCCCGCTCCCCCAGCGGCTCTCAGCGCTGTGCCGGTAAGTCACACGTGCCGGTGAATCATAACGCCGGGCAGCCACAGGCCTGTCATTGGTCCACGGAAATAAAAGGGAGATTTAATTAAAATGTTATGTCTCGTAATGACATCATTTTAGGGATGGTATTTAAACATAACAAAAAAGGACATAAAAATTCCTCCTATGAGAGAAATGTGGAAACTAATGGTAGAAAAATGGCTAAATGGAACCAAAAAATTCCCCTGAAGTCTAAAATACAGGGAAACTTTGCTCAGCCTTATTAATAAAACAGAAGATAAAAATTACTTTTAAGTAATTAGCACATATTCGACATTCACAAAGGTTTGCACATGTATAGCACTAGAAAAAGTAACTACTATTTACTCTGCTAGCCTTCATAAATTCCTGTATGCCCTGCAAAATGCATTTTCCCCAGGAGCAGTTTCTTCCCAAGTCTGTCTTCTTGCTGCCTCTTGTTCACATCTGAGATAAATTTACAGCATAACCTCAGGTAAGGAAGGATTTGTAAGATCAGCCACTGACTATTTCACTCGATTTATTCACTTTTTTTCACAGACAACTTCCGCTTCCATGGTAGAGACAGTATTCTTGTTCACTTCTACTTGTAGCATTTTTATGCCAAGGTATCAAAGCTCTTTATTAAAATTATTAATGAAGTATCCCTGCTTGATGAGTATTATTTATCCTGTTGAATAGGTTGCCCGGGGTCAGGAAGGCTGTGGCAGGCCGAGGTGCAGGGCAGGAAGGCGTGAATCGCTGTCCCTACTTTAAATCCCAGACCATCCCTCCACCTAAGGAAGGAAACGTAGGTCAGAACAATTATTTTCTTGAAACCTCTGTTTCAAGCAAACAGCAAAGTCAGACTTCTCAATAAGCATCCTCTGACAACACTAGGTTCGAGGGGTTTGATGTTGGCTGTTATCTCCAGCTACCGGGAGATATATCTGCATCTGTATATATATGTACATAGCATTTTTATATATATATATCTCTCATATATCTGTACATACAGTGACATAGAACCCCGGCTATATAGCAGACATGGATGCAATATGGTAAATCCTATCTAAAGAGAGGAAATGTAAAAAGCAGCGTCATTTTCTGGGAGCACGGTAGTTGCTGTGCATCACAGAATAATGCTTGTTACAGTGAAACGGCAAGAAGGGAGCCAAAGTGACCTTTAGAAAACCAGGCGTATATAGCTGACCTATACGCTGGGTAAGTGGATTAGGGGAAGAGCTGCCAGAGTGCTTTGGTAGAATAGGCTGTAACCCTAAACAAGATATAGATTTTATTATTTAATTATTCTAATAAAATAAAAGTCCAGAAATGTTCTTCAAGCAACCAGAAAGCAATGGCATAATTTGCTAGATGTATCGGTCACCTGGAAAAACCCCTTCTGGCTAATCCATTCCCTTTGTGTTCTTGTTTCATATATGTAACTTTTTCCGATAAAATGAGCTAATGGCAGAGTCCCCTAAAAGTGAAAATCTCTCACACTAAAAGCATGCCAGTTGTGAAACCAGTATGAAGAAAAAACAGAACGTTTTCTGGTACTGCCAGCTGGTTGTCGGCCGAAGTACACCGCTTTTACTTTGAAATACGTTATTCTCGCTATCTGTGTCTGCAGCAGAGGAGCTGCTGCACAGGGGAGGGTAACGCATGGGGAGTCACGCCTGGGAGCTCCTATTTAAGCGCCTTTCCCTCAGCCCGCGGCATCCACTCACAGCTGTGGACGAATCCAACAGCCTCATCCTCCTTCCCAGCACTATTCAAGGACACGCATAGGAGTAAGACAGAGGAGATGCCGTCAATAGTTTTGCTGGTTTCTGCCAGGAATTTCTAGCAGAGCTATAAAACTGGGATGCCTAAGGTTAGCATGTTAATCGTGTTAATCAACACGACGGTCCCAGGAGGTGGTTCTTCAATAGCAATTTCACCCCTCGCTAACCTCTTCAAGTTTATGGCAAAAATTCCCTGCCTTTGCCACTAGAAGAAAGTTGTCTGTTATTACAGTGGCTGTTCAGCACTGCCGTACGCCTTGCTCCAGCCGCGTGTCTCTTACCGCTGCAATGTCCTTTTGCTATGCACGTGCCTCGGCAGCATTCAGCAATTTTTGCTCTTTCTCCCATGTCTTACAAATCGAGCGATAGTCCTTATGCTGGCCGTCTCCAAGTTTCTCCCTCCAAGCTTAGGAAGTCAAATTCTGCTGCCTCTTACGCTAGGATTTCAATAGACTTGCCACAGCACAGAAGCAGAATTTTTTGTTTCTTTTTAAAATCAGAATGGAGATTAAAATGTGGTCTGTTTTCTTACTCCGTCCTGCGGCTCAACAGTTGGTTCTTCACTTCCTTGCAGTATGTAAAATTTAGTACATAAATATAATAAAACTTACACAAAGAAGGAGTAAGGAGTAGTGTCACCAAAATAAAGTCCACACCTACAACTTTCCTAACAGAGGTTTCATCTTGTTTAGGTTTCTGAAACCTTGTTCAGCCACAGAGCAGCGACTCCTCTCAGCGGAGGAGCAGGACAGCTGGAAGGGGTAATTTCTTGAACAGCTTCAGCCTGGTTCGCAGGAGGATGACTGCCAAAAGGTAGGATGCAGTCAGACGTCTCAGCAGATGACACAATTGGAACGGGTGCACCTCCAGGAAAAGGTGGCAATGATTTCAGAAGGCTCTTTGCCTTCTGGATAGGTACATGCAGACCTTCAAGAGGCTGGGGCTGGCTGGCACATAAGGAATACAAGGATTCAGCTTTGTTACGCTCTTCTTTACGGAAGAGCCCCCAAAAAGTGGGCCCCCTGAGACAGCCAGGGTTCCTGGTGGGACAAGGAATCCGTGTTTTCCTGTGGCTGGACAAGTGCAAAGCAGCACTGTACACAGATTGCACGCAGATTTCGGGCACTAATCCCAAGTCTTGCAGCCTTGGCTGATTCTGCTACTAACCTTCATCGCTCCGTGCTTCCCCTCCTACTGGGGTTACGTCATCGCGTTGGAATAAGGTCCTTGGAAAATGGACTGTTTTTAATAATGATCAGCACTTCTGTGACATTGTAGGTCTGATTTAAGGAGACATCTTTGCAATACAAAAAGTAGTCACCAGGAAAGGATCAAATCCCCCCCAGGAGATGGGGGAAGTCATCACAAAAGTGCCAACACAGGGGAGATTAATTCACATGGCCTGTTTAGATTGGAAGTCACAAAGGCCGGACAAAAAGGAGGACAGACATTTTTGGATCTGAAGTTTTAATGCTATTAAAATTGCTCCAGACAGACCTAGGACTCAGTTTGCAGCATTGCATCTGAATGGAAGGGAATTCTGTTTGATGAAGGTTGAACCCAAGGACTGGTTCTAAGAAACCTCCTAGAAGCACAACTATGGAAACAAAAGATGCACAAACTAAACCTACTCAAGCATTGCAGAGCCCCCTCATAAAGTATGTTGCTTAAAAAGTTGATCTTGCCTTTTAAAACCTCTAAGTTTTTCTTTTTCAGATAGCAATCTAAAAATAAAACATTAGCTAAGCCTAACATGCTAAATACATGAGTTGAGATCACTTTCTGGTGCTTGAGGATGGGCTTTAGGATGGCTGGGGCACAGGAATATTTATAACCGTTGCTGGACGCAGGACCTGTCGGTCAGTGCCGAAGCGTCCTCCGGTGACAGCAGCGCTCTCGAGTGGTGCCCGGACTGCAGAGCCCGGCGTGTGGCTCCGGTGGTGGGATCCACACAGGAATGCTCGCGAAAGGCAGCTACGAAGCCCTGATCCCACAGGCAAATCCCCACACTGCCCAGAATCAAATGCAGAACTGCCATCCAAAACCCAAATGTTTCAGCATCCTGGCTCACATTTCTGCCATTTCAAACGCATGATTCACAGCAGCCAAGCCACAGCACAACCCGTCTCTTCAAGTCCTTCCCTCTGCAAACTGATTTCATCTGTAAGGCGCCTGGAGAAGAAAAATAGGGAAGCACATAGATTACGATACACGTTCTTATAGGACTGTTAATCTAGGAAATAGCTATATAACGCCTAAATAAATTGGTAAACTAAGAAAAGCAAATCGACAAACCTCACGTTAGACTGTATATTACCCTAGCAGAGCAGGAATATCCTCTACGAGACAACTTTGTTACAAGGGACATCACAGCGCAAGCTTGCCACTCTCAATTCCTCCACGCAGCACTCGTAAATCCGGCTGTACGCAGGGCCAGAATAACTGCGCTGCGACACGATGCTAGCGCAGTGGCACTCCGTTACTAGAATAAAGACCCCCTTCTTTCGTGGTTCTTTGAAACAAATCTAAGAAAGGCAAGGCGAACCACTGTAGAGAAGAATAAGTGAAAGCCGATCTTCTGTGGGCAGCGGCCAGCGCTTTGGAGAGCATGCTGTCATGTAACATCCTTGTAGGAAACTTGGCCCAATCAAACATTTCTATCATCAAAAGCGAGTGACCTGAACAGCTGGATATACTCTGTGGGCAGCGGGAGGCGCAGGCAGAGCGCCGGCGCTTGCTGCGTTCTGCCCCACTGGCGAAGGGCGAGGGGCTCTCGCCTGGGGCCGAGCACCCCCCGCCCCGGCCAGCCCCCGCCGTACCCAGAGCCTCTCGCCAGGCAGCGGCTGGTACGCTCCTCCCTTTGGAGGCCCAGAAAACATTTTTTTTTCCTTCTTCTTTCATACCTAAAAAAATTTAAAGATGGAGTTGCACCTAAAAAAAAAAATTTAAAATCAGTTTCAGCAATTTTCCAGAAAAGCAGCACTACAAACGCAGGAAGCTGATATATTGTGGTAGAGAAACAAACCCAAAGTTGGTCTCAGTGCACTTTTTGGAAAATGTATGCAGCCTGTGGCCTTCTGCCACCAAAAACACGTCAGGTGTAGTTCGTATCGATGTTTAGCATTTTAATGCACTCCAAATATTAAAAAGCATTGGTTTGGAAAAGTACCTGTTTGCCAGAATGCAGCTCCGGGTGCGTGGCTGAGGGTGGAGTGTTTCACCAACAGCAGACCAGATTTGTTTGATTACTTAAAAGAATAACCTCAAGTTTAAGCGCAGACCCAGCCGCACATTGTCACTGAAGCTCAGGCCAGTGGATGCTGCTGGGAGCGGGGGAGGCAGGAGGGAGCCGGGCTTTGCTCCCAGCACCACTCACGGTCTGAGTAAATCCCAGTTTTTCCAGCACTTTCCCAGGTACTGGAGATGTACCTTTTGAAGACACAGAAGTACAATGTTCAGGAATGATAGCCGTTATTCTGATAGTCGGTGGCTTACAGCAGTTAAAAATACAAAACTTTGCACAAATATACACACCTACATCTACAAATACACAGACACATTTTAGGGATGGTGCTACTTCAGCATCCCTATTAGGAAACGGATGGGAAGCAAGTTGACGGCTTTACTTATCCGTCTTTATGATTTTTCTGATTTGCAGCACATTTTACCTTTTGCATTTGACTTAATCTGAACATCTTCGAACCTGACTGCCCCAAAATGGGAAACTTTCTTATCGGTGATAACTGGAGATTCTCCAAGAAGGGTTGTTATGCAGGCCTGATATCAGACATCTATACAATCGAGCACTTAAAGGCGAAGTTTTAATAGAGCACTGTTTAAGCAAGCACCAAATTAAGGGAAGTAGGTTGCTGATGAAAGGCGGGAGGAGGACGACATCAGTTGGTCCGGTGGTAGCAGGCTGAGAAATCTCCGAATACCCCCTTAGAGCAAGCTGGGTAAAGCACAAGGAGCGCCTCTGCAGAACTGGCCCAAGAAGTCACTGCTGTGAAGATGAAGACGGGAGTTGAGCAGTGCAGGGCAGAGATCTCCTGCAGTTACAGCAACCGAGCCGAATGCCGCAGGGAAAACTACCTGCACTCGTCTGGACACTGGCAATTTTTTTAGAGTGAGAAGGCTCTTGCAGAGTAGAAATAGTCCTTGGTAGCCTCAAGAAGTGTTAGCTGAAATTGTTGCAATCAGTTATGACAGTGGTCCACACTAGGCGACGTGACGAGTGTAAGATATTATTTATTTGAATACAAACAGTATAAAACTTAGCATATAAAAGATTGTTGCAAAGTAAGGGTTAATTCAGCGGTTACATCAATGATTCAAAAATCATAAACCACACGTGTAATCTCCTAAATCCTGAAGTACTAGATTACCAGTCCAGCAGCAACATGATGTTAGGCAGGACTCTGGCGTGGTCTGGTGTCCCCAGGGATCTGCTCCCTGCACACGTCCAGAGCAGAATCTCCACTTCTTTGCACGATGATCGTTTCAGAGATGGCTGGTTGGGGGGCAGATGGCAGCCGGTGACTGCATCAAGTTGGACTGTTCAGGGTCCAGCAATCTCTGCCTCCCTATAATTATACATGCAAGTTCAGGCTGGTTTTCCGCTGCTTCTTGCTGGTTCTAATGCCCTATTTGCTAAGATTATGCTAAAGTCATCTTCCTTTGCTCTTAATGCTAACATTTATGTGCTTTCTCCTATGATGCTTAAAACTTCACCCTCCCCACAAGAGCCATCCAACACTGGGTGCAGAGGTGGTGGCCCCAGCCCAAACCCTTCACAATGAAGAGTGCTGGCTCACATCTGTCACGTGGTCTGCCGGACCAAAGCAGCTCAAGCTTTCCAGCATTGTTAAAGGTTTCCAGCAGGTGAATCTGACACTGGATATGCCGGTCAAGGTGATCACCTGCCTCCTGATACAGGTGAAGGGACCTGGCACAACTTTGCTACATTGGTGCTGCTAGCTGACGCCTAGGCATGAACAGCCAGTATCGGCTTGACTGCAACCACCACACAAGGCTGCATCCAGCATTGGAACAGGTCGTCTCCTTCTGACCTCGTCCTGCTTGGGTAGGAAGGGCAGCTTCCAATGATGGCAGATTTGTCTTCTGAATCTTTGACAGTCTGTGGTGGCCAGGAGCTGAGCAAGTTGTCTTTGAGGAAACGCTGAGATTTCCTGGAAGAGAGAGTCCTTTGGGTTGGAGCCCAATTCCTCCAAAAGAACTGGCCCCACGGTTACGAGAGTTATGTACAAAAAGCATCAGAAGAAAGTGCCTAGGGTGGTAACTCAGTAATTCCCAGCCCTGACATAAATGAAAGGGGCAGAATTTGCACAGCAGGAAAAACAGCTGGTATAGCAGTCTCTGGATACCTGCCAGGGCTGAGATATAGCAGAGCTACCAAGGAGGGAAAGACTTTCACTATTGGATCTTGTCAAAATGCTTGGAGGACAGACGCTGGACTTGGAGCTCAAGGAAGCCTACTGCCTGTTTTCCTGAAGAGTCTGGTACAGCCTGATTAGTCAGGGCCTCTGAATCGGAGATGAAGCCGTTGACGTTATCCATTCTGCACCTTTGTGAAACTTTGGCTTGGAGCCCCCTGCAGATATTGCACATCCCTTACCCTGGTGGTGACAGCACATGGGATGGCTGATCACGGCAAGACACGGGTGTGTTTTGGGGGAAAGATGGACAAGGAGCATGAATATCTCAGCCCCTAAGACATGGAGGGAGATATGAAGCAATTCCCCTTTCTCCAAAGGGGTATGTGCGGGGGAAATAAACAGCCGTAAAAAGACATCTTGACATAACTCAGAAAAAGCATAGCTGAAGTTTGAAAAAGCTGCAATGAAAGTACCAACTCAGGCAGTCTACTGCCAGAACAGAGGGCTGGGTTCATGCCCTGTGAGCACCACTGAAGCCAAGGACAGTCAGATCTGCATTGCACATGCAGCATACAGGAATATTTTAAGCACAGCTGCTCGAAGAAGCAGGCACTTTTCTGTATTTCACTTTCAGCATGTTTAACTGAGGCCTTAGGCTTGCAAACTTAATGACAAATTGATAACTCATAGCGCAAGCATACGAACACCACTGTCACAAGCAGAGGTTTGGGTTAAAATGTTCCCACCTGCTCTACCCAAACTCAAAACTATAGTTGTGTTGCTGAGGGGAAGCTATTGAAGGAAATAACCTTGAAGAGCGATAGGAATGAACAGCTGGGAGTAGGTTGGGGACAGTAACAATTTAAATTGCATCTGCCACAGATGGGCTTGTTCAGCTCACGGTGCCCCCCCTCAGAGTATTCACATTTAAGTCAATGGGGACTATTCATGTGAACAAGAACTTGCACAACTGTGTGTGCAACCTGCTAGTCAGATGTTCACATCCTCTTGGGACTAGACAGACGCAGGGATATCAAGTACAACCTACACCCTGCAAAGAAGTCTTTGCTGCGCGCGTTCCTTACGGTATTTAGCATTCCTTGTGGTGGGAAGAAGAAATGCATCTTTGATCTTGACAGGAGAGAGGTATCAGCTCTGAACAAGGAAAAGCTCGTATAGAAACACTGAAGTATTAACAGACATATCTAAACAATATCCCCCGCACATCTAAACAATAACCCTCTCTGTTCTCATTCTTAGACTTTAAAAAACCAAACAAACCAACCCCAAACAAACCACAAAAATCCGACGCTTCAAACCGATCAGCCTCCTCTCTGTCGCCATCCGTTCCCCGTCTGCGGGGAACGCCCACTCTTGCCACCTCTAAGGCAAGGTAAGCACTACAGCAGCAAAGAAAACCCACAACTACGCGGCAAGTAGCTGTCCAGGTCTGTAGCATATACAGGTCTTAATGCTATAACATAAGCCGGCACAAACTCAGAGAAAAGTTGTTGCAGCAGCAAACTCGCGTTTCAGTTTTTCTTACCCTCTTCACTCCTACCCCCAAACTTCTCTTCCATGCTGTTTTCGCAGAGTATGGCAGGCCTCCAGGTGGGCAAAACTGGTTTTAAAAAGGTTTTAAAACTATTGACTCAAACTGAGTTTAATAAATGTAAATTAATAAATACTGAAGGTAAAACTATCAAGGATAGTAAGGATAGTTTAAAGCAGCTGCTGGTCAGCTAAACAAAGCTATGAGGTTTTACACTGTTAGAATAAAGATCCTAATTAAAGAACCATACAACTTACACACATACTTCTTAGATTACTCCTTACATACTGATGAACATTTGCATCACTCGGAGGCCAGGTATCACACTGGCTGCAGCTGCCGAAAATGCTGGTTGGGGTACTCGCACTGAAACCAAATTCTGCTGTGTTCTCTCCAGCAACTTGTCCTCATAAATTAATGGGGAAGATGGTGTAGCACTATAACTCAAAAGGAAATGCCAGAAGCTCAAAATACTTTGAAAAATGTGTCATTTTATTTGTACACTTCCAAAGTTGTACGTAGAAACTTATAGTACAGTCCTGTAAATTTACTCATTGCTAGAAGAACTGCCAGGGACAGGGGAAGGTATTTATTGATTGATCATCAAGTTAGAGGGGAATAACAAACAAAAAAAAACCCAAAACAAAAACAAAAAACCCACACTGGAAAAAAATTTAAAAAGTTATGGAACTCTTTTTTTTTTGTTTTTAATCCCCACATACAAATTTTATAAATACAAAACAAATTCACAAATTACTTTGAATGCTAAATAAATATCTACTTAATAAACTCAGACTGAATACCTCCAGCCAGCACTGGTACAGTACTTAAAAGATATGCAATTGTACTCATTCATGTGTAGTGTTGAGAAGATATGCTCAAACAAGTTTTAAACACACACAGTTTCTTCAACTGTGCTACAGCAGAAGATTTTATCTGAGTTGATAAAGCCCTCAATACCACAGCTCCTACAAAATCTAGAGGATGAAACAAGGTCATTTGGTGCAGGAAAAAACAATGTACTTCTGGAAGATATTTGGACACATGAATGTATTAAAAATGTACAAAACCTCTGTAAACCAGTACTGTATCCAGTACATCTATCAAAATTATTAGACACTGAATAAAACTGTAGCAAAGGTAATCTTTCCTACGTTCTCCTGAGTGCTTAATATTACATCGAGAATATAGTGCAGGCCACACTTCAAGGTGGTTGAACAGTTGTTATTGCTTTATACAGGTATGACGACTGCGTGATTTAACATTTCATTTTAATGAACATAACAGATTCCCTCAAATAATCCTTTGGAAGGCAGAGGTTAGATTCGTGACTTCTTTGCCGCGGGAGCGGCGTGGTCCACATTACCAGATGTGATCGGAAGTCCAAGCTTTTGAGCCTGAATGTGGAAGAAAGCTTGAAGTCTAGTTCCAGCTTTTGCTTCACTCGTGTTACGAGGGTTGTATTCAAAGCAGTTCGAAAACATCAGCTCAATGTCTTCAATGAATTCCGCTAGTAAATAAAAAGTAAATAAATTAATTCAGTGTGTCTCAAGTCATCAGAGAGCAGCATGACAAAGCAGTATGACACCACTGAATTACTACAGTGATCCCACACAGAGTTGCAACACAAAAATGTCTTTACATATGTGTCAAGTTTCTATCATTATATTAGTGGAGTGCCATATAAACATTCTTAAATTTCTCTGATTATCAATAAAGGAAATACAAACCGAGCAGGTACAACAGTACCTTTTGTAAATATTTCAGTGTCACTCACTGACATCAAAGGCTTGAGAAATTACCAGCAGTTTCTCAGCTGCTCATTTCTTATCTATCTCTACATCATGTATTTTGGTAGTAAAGGAACTATGTTCAACAAATCTTATTTAAAAAAATATTAGTAAATGCTCTTATAAAAAAAACAACCAAACACCCCCCCCCCACAAAACCCCAAACCAAACACAATTTCAGCTTTCTAATCCTCTGACACAGCTCTAGTTTAGGACAAGAATTTATTTTAGAAGAAAGAATAGGGTTCATTACCTCTTTCAATAAATAATACTTACATGCTAACTTATATTCACATTTATTCACTTTTTCACGGATTATATTTAAGGCAATAGGTTTTTTGATGATATCATAGTAGTCTGGTACCTTTAAAAAAACAAAACAAAACAAAACAAGAATTATTCATAAACAAACAAGTGGAAGCTTAAAATTCCACCTATGTAAAAAATTAAGCAAATAATGTGCAAGCAGAAAGCATTTGGGTTTTGTTTTTAAATAAACAGAGGAGTCCCAAGCAACCACCTCCATTTCCTAAACTGAATATTAGTGTTCAGGTATTGCTTTTCCATGTTTTATATCATTAGAGTAGCAGACCACAACAAACATTAGCCAGCAATTCAATGGATAAATTTAATCCTAAATACCCTGTGAACAACTGTAAGAAAATTGCATGAGCAGATAAGCATTACAGTGTTCCAGCTATTCCCATCTGTCAAGCGCAAAAATTGTTTCCAAGATTTTAAAACTTTTCATTTTCGTGTAACATACTACAATATTAAAAGCTCCTTAATCATGAGTAATGGCTGTTTTTCTCCACTACCATTCACCATCTTGCAGGCTTGCAAGAGAAATGAAATCCTGAGATTCCGTTTAGTTGTGTTGAAGAGAAGGTAGTGAACCTTTCTGTAGCAAGCAGGACACAGTACTCAGTGCCAGAGATAAACAGCCACTCAGAACAGCATTTATGTGATAAAAGTGAGGGGAGGAAAAGGATTGCTTAACCCTTAAGGGCACTGATCATTTGGATCACAGATTTTGAATTCCAGGTAAGCACCAAGTTTAGGGTGACTGTCTCACACAAAAGCGGGGCAGGGGGACAAAAGAAAAGGATATCTGATCCTAATTTGATATTCCTCCCCTCCCCCCCAAGAAAAGACACCCACATGCACCATCATGTATGTTTTAAAACCAAGTTCTTAGTTATGACCTGTAACTTTACTGTATCAAGTGCAACCTGCAAACAAACCTAGAAAAAGCATTAGTAGAGAAATAGAGTTAGATTGACACATTTTTCATTCCTTTCCCTTTAGGAGTGCTGTTTACATAAGTACTAAAAAGAAAGGTGATTTTCTGCCTTGCTGTGCACTGATCATTCAGTGCATTCTTTATATTGTCTTAAAGGCAGCATAAAGTTTAACCCAAAATTTCTATCATGATGAAGAAAATTTGGGTCACTCAGGCACGGATTTTTCTTTCCAAATTATACAGAGACTATCCCTTAGTGATTGATTCAGGCAAACTGGAATGCACTGAATTCTAGCAGTTTCTTTTCAGGATCAAAATTAAGCTGAATTCTCCATCCCTCCTTAAGAAGCTTCCTTGCATTCACCAGATTTTGCACTTTCCAATGTAATTCCTGTACTCTAGTAGGCAGACACTAGTGTCTGTTTCATTCAAAATTCCTCTCCTCCTCGGCGCTTACATCTTTCATTCACGTTTGTACATCATTCTTTTTGTCCAGATACATTAAACCTTCCAGCTATCTGTGACTCTTCAGAGTTTCAAGTCTTCATTTAACAGCTATCACTGTTAATTTTAATAGAGCACTTAAAACCACGGAGCTCTAGGTCCTGCAAGAATGTCTCTGCAGAGTTGCTCCAGAGGGCTTGGAGAGGACAGGCATGTTGTTAGAGGATAGTTCCAGCAGTGCCTTACAACTGACAAGCCAGTGTAGCCTGCAGAAAAGCAGATGTGCTTTGGGAGCTTTTATTGTTATACAAACCTCTAAAGCAGCACTTACTTTGGGTACCTACCTTACCATCAAGTATTTTAAAATCTAAACAAGAGGGAAATTAAATTAAGAACTAAGCTAAGAAATCATCTTTTTACTGCATTACAATTAACATCAGAGTGAAGTTGTTCCTACCTTGTTATTTTATTGCAGGTCTGTTCTCAAAATACTTTTGCATAAGTTGAAGATGAATTCAACTAAGTAATTAATAACCATAAGCTTACCTTTAGCAGTCCCGTGCTCAATTTGGTGTGGGGTTTTGGTCCCCTCCCCCCCAATCAAAGCATTTCACATTTTAAAATGCTTGATGGCAAGCATATTTAAAATTTTTCGAATAACATGTCAATTAGAAAAGTTATTTCTGGCACCAAATATATGAGCTGAAATGCAAGAGCTCTCTTGAATCCCATGGCTTAGCTGTATCCCCCTGTTTGGGCAATGCTATAAAATCTCAAGTTTTACTGGCAGCAAACAGGATTCTCAACCATTACCATTCCCTCTACAGTTCTAT
Source organism: Calonectris borealis (assembly GCF_964195595.1). Lineage (NCBI taxonomy): Eukaryota > Metazoa > Chordata > Aves > Procellariiformes > Procellariidae > Calonectris > Calonectris borealis. The sequence continues at coordinate 29,293,387 of NC_134316.1, read as the reverse complement.
TAGTTACCTGGATTTTGGAAACCAGTTTCATGAAAGGCCAGCTGTCATCATGTCGTACCAGTTCCACTACGAGTTGTTCAAAAGCTGAGAGTTCATGGACTCCCCCTTGACGTCCTGAACTTCTCCTGTTCAACGAGGTCTGAGGAGATGATTCTGGAAAAAAAACAACACCCCACCAGATAAAAATAAAAACCTGACAAGTAAAATTAAAAAAAAAATTGAAAAAAGTGAAACACCATTATTCTTGGGTACTAAAACTGTAATTTCACGGCACAGCTCATGTAGTTTGGCTTCAGGTATTAACTATACTACAGCCTTGTTATTAACCACTAATGTCTCTCTTGCCATACAAAATGATAAGTAGCAGGACTTAGCTGGGTTCCTCCTCAATTCTCCTTCACCGCATTAATTTTGGAAAGGGTATTTTTCACTGATTTCAATTTTAAAACAATTTGTTACACGTTTAAAGAAAAGCCCTATTAAAGAAAAACAGAATAAACCGCCTGCTCATAACTTTTACTTCCACAAAACCTCTATTCAGCGTGGTTTTATCTGCTTTCAAGAATAGTCAGCAGGGTGGTTAGAGGATAAGCCCAGAAACTCCCAATGGTGAAGGACAGAAACGATGCAGAATACAAGGCTGCCACACTGAAGTACAAGCTCTTTTACACTCTTCAGTCTCACACTGGGTCCTTTTTGTTTTTAAAAGGTTAGTGTAGCTTTCCAAGTATTTCCCTACCATCAGATACTTGGTATTAGTTTAACAAGCAAGGACACTGCTAGCCCTATAACAGATAGACGACATTATTCTTCTGGTAGCAGTTTCTTGCTGTACGTTTCACTACCTTGCCTGCATCTGCGTTCTTCACTGTTTAACTCTTCAATAAAACAAAACCATAAAAGCTGTAAGTAAACATTTGCACTTGCATGGGTTAAGGCATAAATACCACTTTCACATTTCTATCCACTTATTAGCAATTGCTCCATATTGTGTGCAAATATGAAATGTCAAAGATGGATATGATAAATCTCCTTGGCAAATTAAGTATTTGTTCTTTAGATAACTGAAATTTTTTTTAAGGTTCACTTCTGTCACTGCAAAAGAAGGGAACTGTCTTGTTGGAAGTGGTAAAAATGCCTTCAACCACCACTTCCAGTCTCCTTGCTCTACCACACAAATATTTTAGCAAGGAACAGAACGTGGTTTTCATTCTGGACAAACACATTTCTCTAACCTGTGGATTGTCGTTTCCTGCCTCTTCTCTTGGGTTCAGTAACAGGAAGAGAAAGCTTTGAAGCAGAAACTGGATACTTCCTAAGCCGTTCGTTCGAGTCTGCGGTATCAACAATTCTAAATCCGAGAGAATTGGAAGGACTGTTTTCCAGTGTGTTATCAGCACTCTTTCTTCCTCTTCGTCTTCTTCGAGGACTGAGTAATTCCACGAATACATCTGCTTGTAATGAACTTTGGCTCTGACGAGTGGTCCGGCTATTAAGTCTTAAAGAAGGCTTTGACACTGACGGAGGGGCCGATTTTACTTTTCTTAAACCCCTTCTGGTAACTTTAGATGAAGATTCAGTTTGCTTACGTGTGTTTTGCTGACTCCGAGAAGCATATCTTGCCTGACGCTGGCTGTTCCGACTTGAGAACGGATTGTTGAGTTTGGCTGCTCTCATTTTTAATGGAAGCTTGACCTGGGGTCTTCCTTGCTTTGATGGGCTACAAAAAGTGAACAATTATGTTTATTTATCCCAAAATTCCATTCCTCTCTTTTCCCTCAGTTTTCTAATTCAGCATTTAAAAAACCCAACCATTCAAGGTTGGACTGGTAAGCAGCTGGCTTTCAAGCTGATGCAGTCATCCAATTACCATTATCTTAAATACTGCTCTGAAGTCTCTTAATTAAATATTACGTGGAGCACATACTTTAAAGAAATGCTCAGAATTCTGATCACCCTTTCAGCTTGTGCAATATGAATGCATGAACTGGAGCACCAGCTATCAATTTCTTTAAATCACTTACTTATTTCTCACAGCAACTGTAACTACTAGGATTTTTGAACAATATTATCAGCTACATAAATAAACTGCAGTTCTAAAACACTAAGTATAACAGTTATGCTCTCGTCAGGGTTTATAACTAATACTCAAGACTCTCCTTCCATTACAGGAGAGAAGGAAGATCCCAGAGATAAATTTACTTCAAGGATATGCAAGTTCTCTCCAACTATTGAATCCGAACTGTCAGAGCCGCAAATAATCTTGCTTCAGTCAATTCAAAAGACTGTACCAAAAAGAAGAAAAATACTCCAAAATCAGAAAAGTTTCCTTCAACTTTTACACTTCTGGCACGTGTATCAAATCCACCACTTTACTGAAATTATCACATTGGATTATTTAGTTGTTTGGGGTTTTTTTGGTTGGTTGGTTGGTTGGGGTTTTTTGGTGGGGGTTTTTTGGGGGTTTGTTTTGTTTTTGTTTTTGTTTTTGTTTTTTTTTTTAAAACAGCTACTGCAGAAGTCCTCACATCCTCCCAATGTCACATAGCCTCCGATGGATGACCTTATCTTCCCTAATGTTTCAATACTTACTGTATGCATCTAGTGCCCCAAAATTCAAAACTGGACAAAGACAACTCCAGGTTTTCTCCAGAAAATCTTTGCTGTTTGAAACTCTTTCCACTTTATATTCAAACAGTAGCTGTACAGAACTACAACTCTGATGGCCATCTCTCACCCACACATCCAAGGCTGGAATTTTCATCCTGAAAAGTGAGTCTAAGTCCAGTGGACCTAACTTTTGTTAATATTAAACTCATCAGTAAGAGCCAAATTCATAACAAGCTGCAATTTTTTTTTTTAATAATCTTCAGACTGGATTTTCAAGATATGTGCTTATGTGAAAAATTACTCCACCTAATAATCAAGATGATATTTCCGTAGAAGACCACTTCAACAGATGTCTATTTACCTTATCTCTTCTTCCTCTTGAGATTCATCCTCCTCATCTTGCTCTTCTTCATAATGCTCTTCCTCACTTTGTCCCATTTCATCATAGTTTGCCTCTTCTTCCCCTTCTCCTAGTTGTTCAGCAGTCTCTTCATCGCTTTCCACAGAAGGTCTCTGTCTGGAGGAGAGGCGTCTAGAGCGCTGTTTTGGTCGGCACTCTGGACAAAACCAGTCTCCTTCAGGAATGACCTAGAAACAGAAGGAAAAAAAAAACAAGCAAGCATTAGTAATATGCAATTAAGTCGTAAGAACTATTCAAGTTTTGTGCGAAAAGGAAGCACTTCTTTTCCCTCAGATACCTTGAGCTTGGGCCTGATACAGTAAGTATGATAGCCTCGATCGCAGCCATCACACAGCACCATGCTTTCTGCATCACCTTTCTTTCGACACACTTTACAGCGAGCATTGAGGATGGACTTTGACCAGATGACACTTCGATCCAATGTAGACAGATGAAGAAATACTTGGGACAAGCTGGTAGAAGAAAGAAGTGACTCTCTCCAGCGATCCAAAACTGTTTTATAGGATCGTCCACCATCACTGGCATCTTCCATTAAAGAAGGAGATTTAAAAAAAAAAAAAAAAGAAAAGAAAAGAAAAGAAAAAGCAGGATGATCAAACTTCTTTTTCAAACACCCAGGTTATTCTAGACTATGAAGTAAGGCTCTGACTTTCAGATAGCAGTAGTAAACTGGGATAATAATACAACCTTTGTCTTATCTCTTCAATACTTGAATATTTCCTCCTTAGTTTCCAAGCTGCTGAAGCCATAAGATTTTACTCTTCAATACCAATTCAACTTAGAACTTGCACATACATAGGACATGAGTAAGACATAAAAGTCTTACTCAGATGTCAACCTGGAAACCTAACAATTTGATTCAAGTTATAAAGTATAAATGAAGATTACTTAAGATTAAAAAAAAAACCAAACCAAAACAAAAACCAAAACAAAACAAAAAAATCACACTCTCAATTTACTTCCCCTTGCGTGTACATTTTGAAATCCCAAAATATTTGCATTTAAAGAAAGCACCTGGCATTAAACAGAGACTTCACGGGCAAAAAAACAACTTAAAGGGCTCTTCTCACCCGCACTTGCCCCTGCCCCAGTATAGTCTAGCAGACATTTTTCAGCCCTCTCCCCACACCTCAATGCCTTTATTCCTGCCTTGCACTCCACCTTCACAAGAACCTGCACGTCTGTGTGGTTAACCAGACTGGGCAACTGGTCTGGTTGAAATATAACTGCTTTCTTGATATTTTATAAGCAATGTAGCACACGTGAATCTGTGGTACACACCTACACACCTACTTGGCAAACCAAGTAAGACCTGGGATCCTAATTAAGTCAGAAATAAATGGGGAGGGAGGGAAGGGGTGAGAAATTATATTGTATTTTCAAACAGGTTTGGTTTGCAATCCCGGCCACTGAAGCAGCCACAGAAATACGCATGCAGAATAGTGAGGGTAGCAGTACCGAACGGGAATGAGCAGCCGGGAATTACAGAAGCAAATGGGCTGTTTGAGGAGCTAGAGAAACAAGAAGGTATAAATTACACTCTGCACTACTGCTGCTGCTGAGCAGAAAGGGAATTTCTTTACGAATGTTGAAAGCTATTTCTTGCATTTTAAAGTAAAGAAGTTTGAGGAGAAGAAGAGACAATACAGCAGTACTTTTGATTATAGAAATGTCCACAGAGTTCCCTTCTAAAAGTGTTAGTCCAGTTATTACTGTATGTTCTCTAGCCGATTAATGATGCACTCCAGTATAAAATGCCACCTTGCCTGCTGCACTAGTCACAGTGGGCACAGGAATGGCCTACAATCCACCCGTCTGCCAAATGTTTTCTCCTCAGGAATAGGAAGAGAAAATATCTAATAACAAATAAAATGAAAGAACAAAAATGAGACTAATTGCTCTCCTGGCAAGGGCTTTCTGCCTTTTCATCAACTGGCTGCCAGGATTTGCCTCATCTTGCATACATTTGCATTAGCAGCAAGCAGCACAAGAGCAGCTATGGGAGAAGGCAGAGGATAAACAGGCAATACAGCTTCATAAATAAAATATAGCCACTCCTGAACTGCAAATACAAATCCGGATTTCCTAAAATTTCCTATTACTTCATCCTTAGGTTTCCTGTCTCAAGTTCAGTCTTACCAAGGATAGTGGTCAAGGTCCTTTTCACGGCACTGCAGTATATCTCTGAATGTATTTTTTAAAATTCAGTAAGAAGAAAATTAAAACCGCTTGTCAGGACACTAGAATCTACCGTGAGACCCACTTCAGTTCTCAGTTCTGCTGCAGACTTCTACTATAACTCTGGCAAAGACACTTTATCTTAAGTGTATATTAGTCTGGCAAGCATTTCTTTTGCTGACAATGGCAGCTCGAGCATTATTACTTTTTTCTGGCAATTATTTCTAGCCTGGATTGGTTCACCGATAGAGTTCATCACACAACACAACAAATACTTGCACTGCAAAATGGCAGTTGCAACCTAGAGAGAGGAATTACTGACCACGACCTGCTTCAGCACGTCCTGCTGCTGAAAGAAACACGCCAAACGACACCCGCTGTTTCAGATCCCAATTTGTAAAATAAGAATAACACTTTTTTCTTCCATCCATCATCTTTCTCATTTACATTGTTAACTTGGAGGGAGAAACAGCCTCTTCCTTTGTGTCTGAGCAGCTCTACATTGCGCAGTGGGATACCCCTCTGTCAGCTAAGCCCTCCAAGCCTTGCTACAATGCAAATGAAGTTGTTTGACAGATCTATGCACTCATCTATCAATAGCTAATTGAGTTCAGGGAAGGGTTTTCCATTTTAGTATTTCTAGAAAGGATATGCAATTGCACAATGCTGCGAAGTTTAAAAAAAAACGGGGGCATTAAAAGGAATGGGGGTGAAGGAAAAAAAAAAAAAAAAAGGATTATGTGAACATGCAGATTTCTGTCCCAAAGTGATAAAAAGAAAACACAGTTCTTTATCTCTGGCTGCAGAAAACTTAAAAAAATATCCTTGAGCTGTATTTGTTTTACTACCATGTTTAAACCTTTGGCTTCAATACTGCAATTCTGTCAATGTAAGGAACTGGCTACAAAATTATTAAAGTAAAAAAAAAAGAACAAAAAAAAAAAAGAAAACCTGATACTCAATACTTCCTAATTGTTAGCAATACAAGTAACATTTAAAATTTACCATCTCTCTGACTAGTCTTGTCTTCCACTTTCTTCCTCTTTTTATCCCCCCAGTGGTTCCTTTTATCATCTTCTGCATCACCTAACATTAAATTCATAAAGTTATTTCAAATACCTTTTTGAAGCATGGTGGATTATTTTTTAAATTAATTTTTATAATCTATACTTGTGTAGTCTAAAAATGTAACTAGAACAGTGGTTCCCAACATGTGCAAAAAAACGTAGGCAGGGAAGGGTAAGAGAATAATGGAGGAATTGCACATCCCAGGATTTACTTTGACTCCCACTTCAAACAGAAGGCTTAAATGGAAAGCTCTTAAACCTACCCTCCCTTACCTTTCTGTCCAACAAACGGCTACAGCAGCAGCTTACTGACCACAGGTTTCTCTCTCAGCAAACAACTTGTCTGGTCTATGCTACCATGAACCTCCTAAGATCTCAAAAATATAGCCAGTTTATGGGCACAGTCCTCAAGGACCAAGAGAACTAGCTCATCTGTTCATGTGAAATGACATACTTCAGACATTTTTGTGCAGGAGTGTTCTCGAGTATTAAAATGGTGAAATGACTCTCCCAGGAAGTAAGAGCCATAGTAAACCTCATCTGCTTCAAATGCAAGCTACCTTCTTTGACTGCCTTCTCTGAAAACAGAAATTCTTCATGAGAAAAAAAAGCCCACTTCCACCTTCACTGCCTCTGCTCATGAAACTCTGCAGGGAAGTAACGAAACCACAGAGAACGAGAACAAAGCATGCATATATACTAATCCTATCCCAGTTCACTGCTGGAAGATGTCTGATGCTATTATAAGGAGGACAATTATAAATAGAAAAGGAAACAACTTTGGGAGTAAAGGAAACAAAAATAACCAAAATCTAAAAAGAAAGGAATGGAACAAAGACAAGCAAAAAGGAGCGAAGAAGCTGTGGGGTTTTTTTGTCCCGCAAGAAGTGCATGGCACATGTTAAAAAGGAGGTAAATGGTTCCCAATATCAGTCACAAAGGTGCTCCCATGAATTAAAATCCAACCTTTCGTATGGAAATCTGAAGGATGCTTAATGACTAGAGTCCTGCACTAATGCAGAAGGCAGCGTTTTTTCCGTGGCTGCCTCACTGAACTCCAGGGCAACCAAATCATTTCATCATTTTATACCTCAATTTTCACATATATGTAATAGGAATGATGAGACCTACTTCTCCATTGCAAAGTATTTTGAAATGTAAGGAAAAGTAATTAATACTAAAAAAGAAGAAAAATCCACAATAAAAATTGTTTGTATTTCTTCATCCTCAAACATATTTTTTATCTGAGAAGTAGCACTTCAGAGTTTCCATCAAACAGCTATTCAAAACAACAAAAAAACCAAAACAAACAAAAAAAAGGCTTTTTTACATCTTAACTCGGAATTTTTGCAGGAAAAACCATGTACTGCAAGCTGCACCCCCTTTTTTGTGATTTTCCCCAAACATTACCTTGGGCTGGACTGAAGGAAGAAAAAAAAAAATTTTCATAGCTAATGCGTAATGAAAGACTTTCTAAAACACAATTCATAATTAAGAAATGCATGCAATTCAAGTCATGTTACATTTAATCACCAGACAACAGAAGATTAGCGGCCATCTAGCAGCTCTGCAAAGCACAGGGTGCCGTTTCTGGGGTTTCTAGATCTCCATTTGCACTGCTATCTTCTGTGTCAGTCTTTTCTTGCTCTTCCACTTGAATATTTGGTATGCACCTCAACTCTAAACTTATCAGAATCACCAGCGAGGCTCTTGGCAGCCTGATAGAGCCTCAGAACAAAAACGGAGCAGAGAGGAGCAGCTGGTCCTTTTATTGCTGCGCTGGGTCCCTTTGTCTGCTCTGCACTCTGGAGGCCACCAGGATAAACTTGCCAGTGACTGCAGTAAATTTCACTCCACTGTCTTTAGTACTAGGAGCTGTAAATAGAGTGAAAACTAAAAATTGCTAAGCATGGCTCCATTTCCTAACAGGAACAGAGCACAGTGAAGGAGAGGAGAGGGAAAAACTCCACAGTGAAGGCAACAACTGAAATCATGACAAAGACAAAGCACGTTCAGTTTCCAGAAAATGCAGGGGTACTCTTTTTACCAAAAGTGTTCCTCTGTACTGCTACCAAAACACAACTCCTAGCACTTGCTTGATTTCCAATGGTTTTACTTCAGTGGTAATTAAATCAGCTTAAAAAGTTGGGTTTGTCAGGTTTAACATTAGAAACAGATATGCAGGGATTTTTCTAGGGGACGGTTGGAACAACTATAAAAAAAACTCCTGTTAGAAAAAAAAATGAGTGTACAAACACAATGATCTATATAATAGGCAAACAAAACCAAAAAACCCACAAACCAAAACGCAGTGGTTACAAACTAAAAGCTAATTTCTATAGTCAGAGTACTGTTGGCCACTTCCTGGCAGGGTGAATGAAAGAGGGCACCTCAATTCTGAGCACAAGGCAATCCCCGAGCAAGAAGCGGTGTCCACTTTTTATTAAAAGGTTTAGTAACACTATTAACACCTGCTTGTCAAGCTAAGTAGGGAACTTTTCTTTGCCTGTTATACATATGCAAGTTGCAAACTAAGAAACAGAACTTGCTGTGGTAGCATGCAAAGACATTGTTTCCAACTGGGGAACATAAGCTGAATTTAAGATTATGCAAATTTTACACTCTTGTTTTTTTTAAGCATGTCTGAAACATTGAAGAGTTATATCCAGAAAGGGCTGCATCCAGAACTGCTGCTTGACCTCTAAAGTGCCTAAGTTTGCCAGATGCCTCTCAAACAGGTTTCCTTGACACTCTGCAGTTGCGCCTTCTGGTCACATCCAGAAGTTCCCCAGTCAGAGCACCTTTCATACAGCTAACTGCCCAGCGCTCAGAAAATCATCAGCAAATAGGTGTGTGTTTTAAACTTTCTTTACTACAGAGCCACTCAAAGTTGCAGCTCCTCCAAGAGCTCTCTAAAATCTTGCCTTCCTTCATTCTCCTGCTAAAAGCGGCCCATTATACAACCAAAAACATGAGATGCTTAGCACCAAAGGTAAAGCAAGGAAGAGGGAACCTGACACTGTCGCTTAACGGTTAGGGCAGTAAGCCAGAGCAGAGGAGACCTGGGATCCTTCCTGCTCCCTCAGCTATATAAGTTATTCTATACATTATAGTAATCTTACAGCGGTACCATTTTTCACAGCAGAAGAGATGCACAGGCACAGTATGGTAAATGAACAGATGAGATTTAAGACATGCAAATCACATAAGACTGCTTTCCCTATGTACTTTCTTTGTCACACAGTATAAAGCATCTAAAGGAAAACAGGATTCCCAAGTTAAAAATAAAGAAGAAACCCCACCACCATCAAAAGGTCAGGCAAAAACATGAACCATCATTAGATCATGCAGAGTTGGGACCACTGAAAAAAAGACGTAGGAGGATTGCTAAAAAACTTTCTCTCCAATACTTTAGGGACACTTTTCTTCTTTTAGTCCTTTTCCTCTAACTCAGGATGCCCGATCTATGGCCATAACCTACTAACAGCCATGTTTTTCCCCTTAAGGGCACACTGTAGTAACCTTCCAGCTGTCAGCAAGATGCTGTTGCCAAAATACTCCCAGAGAGAACTGGAAATGGAGGCATATACTGCCCAATGTATTTACAACTTGCACATGCAGAGTAAATATGACAAACACTAAATGTACTGTCAATTAACTGTTCCATGCACATGTTGTAAATCTTGTCATATAGCAGGAAACAAGCTGTATCATGCCTGGCTTGGAAAGGGCAGACATACTTGAGTTGACCAAACAATTAGCCAAGTAAAGCTTTTAAACAGCTGTGGTTTAAACTACTCCTACGCTCTCCCCTTTCATCTCAATCATTTGCTGCATTTCCCTCTTCTAGAGGTCATCACACTGATAACAAAGGCTTGTGGAAGGGAACGCATGCCTGCATGTTAGAGTCTCTGGCACAAATCTAGCTCAAACTCATCTTCAGTGGCAACTGATATCCAGACTCCATGCAGGAGCAGCTGAGATGCAGAAACAGTTTTAGGTCAACTGTGCCATGGGGCACTAACGTCTAGTGTTAATACACCAAAACCTGCATTTTCATCTTAAGCTACTGCAGCAAAATCTGCCGGAGCCCAAGGATTTTGTATGGAGTCATTATCAGAGAAGAGTATCAATTTAATAGGATGTGAAGCAGTTCGTGCTCTGGAGGACCCCTAGTATGTGCTGTCCTGGTAAACCACGCTGCACCCTTCCAGTGAAAAGAAAAGCAGTCCAGCTGAGCACGGAGCACAGCTCGTCCTCAGCGTGGCAGCCGCAAGGGAAGCCTGGCTGAGACAGCTGCCTCAGGAAGGATGAACCACCTTTACACATTTCTCCAAAACAAAACCCCAGTTTTGAATTGCAAAAGGACCCTTAGGAATCCAGACCTAAGGGATCACTGGAAAACAAAGTTACTTTGTGCACTTTGGATCCCCTCTCTCACCCCTAGAACACGTCAGAGGAATTCAAGGAAGGAATATGCGTTAAAGTCATGCAATAATCGTGCTTTGGTTTAAATTCTTTTTGCAACCTTTTATTTCCAAATTTTATAAATGCAAAACCTGAGGATCTGAAAGTTCGCAATGTAAATCTTGACTATGTTTTACTGTAAATATTCTGTTATTGCTGAACAAGGTGATCCAGACAAACCAGGCCTATATTGCTTTCACAGAAACAGTATAAAAAGGACCATACATTTTTACAGCCTAAAAACACACAGAAGAAACTCATTGTATAGTTGCATGATACATTGGCCTCGACAGTAATGCTGAATTACAGACTATTCCTCCAGAAAGCTCATTCATTTCTGCCTAAGGGTACAATTTGTCTCCCAATGCATCAGTATAATTGTAGGGCCACAAAAACAAGATCACTGAAATTATCCAGGTTAAATAGGCATGTATTTAGGAGTAAAATATGCTGTTACTTAATTAATACATGTAATTCAGGACATGCAGAATAATAAGAAAAATATTAATATTTCCTCATAATCTGTGGCCTTGTATACTAACAATCTAAAATTTTTTGATTTTACAATGGTACATAGCAATAGGTTAGTTATTTGTTCTTTTCCCCAACATGTCCCTCTAAAGCATCCAGTCTTACAGAAGAAGCAAGTTTGGGGGGGGTTGTTTGTTTATTACAAAATCTTACACAAAATTAGACATAGAGTTTCAATTCTGAAAGCTTACCAAGAGGTGCTTTGAGAAACCTGCGCTCAATTCCTTGTTCTATCTGAAGCAGTGCAGATGCCAAGTAGTGGACCACGTTATTAACTGGCTGAGGAGTACTTGTACTTGTTGATGCAGCACTTGGAGCTTCAGTTTTTAACCCAATGAGTCTAGAATAAAAGTGTATTAAATTATCTTTTTTTTTTTTAACATACTTTGAATTTAACACCATAGGTACTTGTACAGGTCTGTATCCACAGTAAATTTTTTTTTTCACTTCATTTACATGCATGGACTATGGACATGAACAGATACTGCACAGGTGTGATTAGTTACCCCACTTCGAGTTTGCTTAATTAGTCTAGCTAATCTAGATAAATCATCTTTAGGTAACAAAGTTATCTAAATTTCAAGAAATGTGGATGACAAATTTCAATACAATTATTAAGATTTCCAGAAAATTTGATGCAACATTCATCAGCTAGTTTATGAGAGATTTCTGTGAAGAGTATAGCCCCACTAATTCTTCAGTGAAAACACTTCCAGTGGTGAGGTGTAGCCTTTTAGAATACTTCCATCTGCAGAACTTCAACTACATATATCCCCACAATTAGTAAGATTTTTGAAAAGAAAATAAATGAAATAAAACCAGAAAGTAATTTTAGAATGTTAAATCAAGAATTGTTAACTTATATGTTCTCATCCTTGGAGGATTTTTCTAAAATACTAATTCTTCATGTAAGGAAAAAAGGAAAAGAAAAAAAAAAAGGGTAAGTTTCCAATAAAACAGCCTTCTTTGACCAAAGACTAAGTAATCATTTCAAAGTATAGTTAATCTTCCTGAACCACAAACATTAAGTATAGTGTAGGAGAGCAACTCACACTAATGAAAATAAAATTCAATTTCTACTTGGGATTTATAAAAAAAAAAACTAATTAAGGCTGTCTGGATTCTGCTTTATTCTGGTGAATGAGCAATGCTTTTGGTTGTTCCTGTTCTTTTTTCACACTTAAAAGCTGTTCATTATATTTTGCAGTCACACACATTTCAAGAGCCTGAAAGCAAACAGAAAAAAAGCTGCATAGTTATTTACATTTCACTAGTCAAACTCCAAGGTCTTAATGAGATGTCACTCGCTCTGAGGTGGATAAAAAGCCCAGCATCAAAAGCAATCTGTCACATGATTTCAGAATCCCATAGTCTCTATTTTAATATGCAAGATTCTATATTAGAGTAGACTTTATTCAGAAACTTTGATGGAGTCAGTATCAAATGGAAAAAAAATGAAGCAACAAGCTTCTGCAGTTGAATTGAGAGTTGGCAATGGAGCAAGTGCCCAAGGTAACTGGAAACAGATAAATTTTAGCTTCTTAATTAAAACAGTGGAATATTTCTATGTTGTGGTTTTCAGGAAGCAAATGCCTGTAAATTGTGTGTCATTAATATAAAGAAGGATGACCCTATCCATTTTGCATGCAACTAGAGAACTCAGATCCAAAGGGCAGTCTTATATGAAAATACTAATTCAGCAAACTGAAATAAAAATGGAGAAACCTTAAAGAACTTGAAATTCCTACATCCAACTCAGCATTCCAAAGTCCACCCAGAAATAAAGCTTTCATAAAATAAAAGTCTAATTGCAGAAAATCTCACAGAATACATAAGCAAACAGTGTGTTAGTACACTGATCGCCTCCAATATTTCCTGCAATATTTCAACATTCACATCCTATCAAGACATACAATTTTGTACGTATTAAGGTAGATGTTTATTTCTGAAAAGTATGTAAGTTCTAAGAATTAAATATTTAGAAATCTTCAAGGTTCTATAGTTTGGTTTACAACAAACACCGATATAGAGTCCCACATCCGTCTCAAATGTTTGTTTAAAAAACAAAAACCAACAAAACACTTTTACAGTTGCAACACTGTATGATTTGAGGTTTCCTCTCTTTTACTATGTTGCAGCTTGCTCTACAGAAGGATCATAATTCATAAAGTTATAAGATTATATCTCTCTTTTGCTGCAGTGCTAAAGATTAATCCAGACCATGGCCTGTTACACTGATGGTTCTTACTGTGACTCATGAAGAGGTACACTGGCCAGTTCAACCAGCAATTTGTTACTATTACCATTTGCCCTTTTAAACACTCCTACTCTTTCCACAAAGTTTTGGGGTGTTTTTTCCCCTCCCCCCCTCGAAAACAAACCAGAAATTGCCAGATTAACCTTTCTCTGCATTTTAAATGATTTTAAAATGAATTCATGTACTCCTTATTTGATAATTAATGTACATTTTGAGCAGTGTAATATCTGAATAGTAAAAGTTGTAAAAATTGGTGTCTTAGTCTTACACGGTAATAGAACAGTGCCATTTAGAAAATATAAACCAATACAAAAATCTCACATTTTACAACTCAAATCTTAAAAAATACTATTGCAAAGAATTTGAAGGTAAAAACAATTTGAAGGTTTAAAAAAAACAGAGCACTGCTATAAAACTTACAGGGAAGAGCCATTACTAAAACTATAGCTCTTACCTGTCTTTCACAATAAACTTATCTTGATCATCAGTTTCCATTTCTTCAGATTCTTCATTCACAGTTTTAATTATACCATTTTCTTTGTTTTCGTCATTCAGAAACTCATACCGCCCATGTTCTAAGGCTGCTCTCCAAGACTGTCTGTCTGTAACCTGAAGCAAACACACAAACTTGACGTTTAGAAAGAATCAAAGGCCACAAACTTTTAGTGCCAATTACTGTCTACACTTAATTTAATTATGCTTTCAGTAAAACCCATAGCATGCAAGAGTTCTCATTTAAGCTACAGACTCGACGGCACCACTGTGCTCCTAGGTATTCTACAATTCACAAATACCTTAATAGCCCCCAATGTTCCTTGGTAGATCCTGTCTTCAATATCCAAAAGAAAGTCTCTAAGTCTCAGTTCAAGCTGCTTCTCTGCAGATAAGTGAGATCCATCATGGGCATTCTGCATCCTTCCCCGTCCTGAAAAAGGTCTGATGTCACTTTGAGGTTTGTCTGCAAAAACACCAAGTAACTTTGTGTTAGTGGACTTCGTTCCTCAAAGTAGCTACTGGTGGAAGGAACAAAAGCACACAGGTTCAAAACTCCCTTCCTCTAGCGACAGTTGCCAACACCAACATCTCCATGCCAACTAAGGCATCTGATCCAAGCAGAGTATACTTTTAAGGGAAGACCTATAGATTAGCATCCGCTCATCCCAACACACAGGATGAGAAATTCCTGTCAATTTAAAAGTCATTCTTTTGTCTTAAAATACTTTCTAAAGTAGGAGATAATAAATAACAAATCTCTGCTGTAAGTGCAAGGAGGAAAAAAGAAAACCAAACAAGAAAGAGAATAAAGTCACATTTCTAGTATTTTTCATATTTGATGGCCCTTACTTTACAGGAGCACTCCTCAGTTTTCTTTCCTGCATGGATCTTAATCATGGCAACATTTAAAACAAGCATGTGCAACTGACAATCACAAAAACTAACAGAACAAGATATAATCCCTTTTAAAAACCTAACTTTAAAACAAAACAAACAGATAAAGATAAGATGACACAGGCACAGACTAGACTGTGTCCTCTAATTAAAGGCGGGGGGGGGGGGGGGGGGGGGAAGGAACAAGGCAGCAAGATAATTTATGAAAAAGAAGGGAAGAGCTGATGATGGGTTGTCAAGCAAAAACCTCTTCATAAGAGAACTGAAAATTCATCCAAAAGCTCAAAAGCCACAGGAAAGAGCTGATAGTATGCCCAGATCCTAAATTAGTGCTTGCAAATATGCATAGGTGGCAAACATTTCTGTTCACAGGGTTTATCTTAAATGCAATGAGTGCTACACTATTTTTTTTCCTCCCAAAGGTTTTAGCGTGACCCTGCAATATGCTATCATTCCCTTGTTCACAATAGGAGTGAAGGCTTTTGAATAATTTCATGCATTATAATGTTATGAAAGAACATGTGCTACTCAACAAATCAAGGTAATAGTAATTGCCTCCCTTTGCGATGTTTCTGTCTCCAGTGTCGTATCTTACGTCTCCTTTCATCATACTGGAAATGAGGACATCAGATGATCAATACTATAATTTACCTTTAGCAGATATTAATCTTCATTCCCCAGTTAATCTTTTCCCAAAGCTCAAATTACTTCCTAAAGATGTTTGTTTAAAAGCCAATCCCATTTTACTAAGCAATGAGATAATAGAAAAATTATTGCTTTTTTTAGCACAAAATGCCAGAAAAACACCACAAAGATCCGGGGGGGGGGGGGTGGGCCAGGGAGGAGAGAAAAAAGAAAAAAAGAAAGGAAAAAACCAAACCTGTTTTCCATAGAGTGAAACAATGCTTAAGAATAATTCTTATTTCTTAGGAATTATAATTAGATGAGAATGAGAGGTTTCTAGAATATTATATAGAAATTACAGTTGTGGAAGCAAATTAATATCAGGAACATTTCATTTACCTGGAATATGGAATTTTTCCACAGGAAAACTGCTTAGTTGTTCATATATTCTACTTTTCTCTTGTAAAAGAGTTTCTTTTAAGGCACTCTCCCTATGTCCTCGGGAATTGAGAGCCTCTAGGAGTTGGTCCAGTTGTTCCCGAGAACTGTAAAAGCACCAACGGTTTGGTTTATATACTGGCCTTGGCACCTCTACGACAACACTGGTGTGTGAATCTTGGTCAATATTGGAGGTAGATTCAGAAGATTTCAAAGACTCTCCAGTTTTACTGAATACCTGAGGTTCATTTGTGCAAGACTGTACACTATTCTGAAAGGAAGAGATTCGAGGCAACAACATGTCTTCTGTGAGACCAGAATAGTCCTCTTCTATAAACAATCCAGGAACAGAGGGGAAAATCCAGTAGCGTCGGTACAGACGGTCACGACCTAATGGGGTGATATTTGTGCAGGCTGTTGCATTCTGAATCTTTTCTAACAGTTCCTTCTCTTTCTTTTGTTGCTCCTGTTTTAAAGCTTCTTCGTCTTCAGCAGTAAGAGGTTCACTCTTTTCACAAGTGGTCTCTTCTTGTCTTGTAAATTCTTTATATCCATTTTGCCCTCTCCTTCCTAAAAGTTAAAGGAAGAAGAATGATAGCAACACAATTCTTTCTTTAACCAAAAACTCAAGTAAAGGGAGGGTTTTGGTTCTGTCCCTTTCTGATTATCTAAACTTACACTGTCAAGGACTATCAGCTCAGTCAAGAAACAATACTAGTTTTATTAAAGAAAAATTCAAGGGATTAACCCCCTTCCCTTGATAAAGAGGAAGCCATCTTTAGTGTACTTTCACTTTGCAGAAACTAGACCAAGTCTCATTTACTGACATTGTCATTTTTAACACCATAAAAAAAGAATCACAATTTTAAGAACTTAAAAGTATGTTATAGAAGTATCTTACGAAGTAAAATTTTAGCAATTTCATTATTGAATACAAACTACATTTTGGACTTAATTTATCATACTCAAAATGATCAACTTAAACCCCCCCAAAGACCTCAGGCTAAACCAGAATCCCTATATGAGAGCTTTTACTGCAAACTCAGTTATGTTACTTTTTTTAAAGTATATATACAACTATTTTTTCCCCTGAACTTGTAGCAGCTGAAAGTACTCCGGTTCACATCTCAGTTTACCAAAGAATCAGGTCCCAATAGCCATCTAGAAAAGTGCATCTTGTAATTAACACATGCAACAGCGAAAAGATGCTGTCAGCACTCAATTTCTACTGATTCCCACTGTGACCTTCAGTTTCTCCAACTGTAGGAATGAAATAACACTTGTCTGCCCTCCAGGTACAATGTCTCAAACACAGGCATTCGAAAAACTTGAAATTCTGTTTAAGACCTCATTGTTTTACCATCGTAAAGCTGTAATAAACATGCAAACCGGTATTACTGAATGATTCAGAATTTCTCTCCCAGGTACTGTTAGGAACTGTAGAAGTTTGCAACCTTAAGTCCACAATGATCCAGGACTTTGCTGGCACAGACACTAGCACAAAGCCTTCACGGGAGAAAGATACAGATGGGCTAGCAGCCCAAAGCCATCAACAATTCATCCTCCTGTGGCGGTATCTATGTTTAGTTACAAATAGCAGGCTCTGCCATTTACTGCACCACAGCTCCTACTAGCACACTGCTGACGAAATTAAATCTGGGGTTAAGTCTGGTTGCATTCTTGTACAGATGGCATGCTGCTTCATTAACAAAGGCAAACTAAACCCAACCACTCAATATAACATTTTCTTTTAAAATACCTGTTGTTTTTGCAGTTTCCTAACGAAAAGAATCAAAACCACACCATACCCAATTAGGTAAGACTCCTACAACTCTCTCCCTCAGTCTCTGAGTGCAATACTCCTAACTGTAATGGTTTGTCAGGCAACAGCCCAGGTTTTTTTAGACAAAAGAGGAATCCCGACAGCAAGTATGGAAGACAAGAAGAAACAGAAGAAGTGTGAAAAAGTACAGCTGTCCACTAGAATCAGGCCAGCTCAATGCACTTAATAGCCCATTATGATTATGTTTGGGTGGGGGTTTGTTTGTTTGTTTTTTCTTTTTTTTCTTTTTCCTTTAAAAATTCACAGGAAAGATTGATACTGTATAAAAATTTACTCTAAAACCCAAGAACTTCCCAGGTGCATGCATGCGTGTGTGTGCATACATGTACCCAAATGAACAAATACATTATAGCGCTACCTCTTCTTCGTTTTTTGTTTGGTCCCAGCTCTTCTTCATCCTCTGTCACTGTGTCCATGTCTTGCTCTTTACGTTCAATTTCTTTGCTCTCTGTACTAGTGTCAAGGTCTTCCCGTTCCTCCTCCCTGACACAAGAAAATAAACAAAAGGTGACTAACTCACCAACCATGTATTCAAAGCTGAATGGAATGAAAAAAAAAACGCAATAGAATAAGGCACCTTCAACACAAACAGTATTTTCCTCTCAGAAGTACTTAAGCTAGTAAAAGACCTATAATGCTTTTTAAAAATAAACTTTAAATCATAGAATACATTAAAACCCAAAAGAAACCCACTGAACTGTAGATGGAAAGTTCCACATTAAAGACTAAAACCTGCACTTCGGTATTCACTCTTTCATTTGAAGAGCATTATTATAATCACATCCTTTTTGGAGACATCTTAGTGTAGTTCTACTGACCTGAATTATTTTTTTCATGACTAAAAAAAAATGTTTCCTTTTCCAAAATGTATACCGTTTTATAAAATGCTTATTACACATTTTTCCCTTATCTGGCAAATATAATTAAAAACCTATAGAACTACAACGCAACCATTATGGCATAACATTTATTTTATTATTTTTTCTCAATTATAGTTTCAAAAACATAGCACAAATCTGTCTTTGGCCCATGCTCACCTTTTGCAAGCAGATTTATTTAACTAACTCCCTTCCTCAAGCAGGTAAAGATAGTGTTGTATATACACTTTGCTTTTTTTTCTGGAATCATATACAGCTGCAGGTGCATGAATCTTACCACCTGAAACCATACAGTTTTATTAATAGAACAAAAAGTCTTGGGTTTATGGAAATCAGCTGGGATAGCACAGCATTTTTTTAAAAAATGCTATTAAATTTGATTCATAAACTGTTAATGTGAGGTCAGTATTATCTAGCTCAGATCAGACCAATTCCTCAAATTAGAAAACGAACTAGAATGGTCTATTATGAAGATATTCATAGATATGAAATCAATGCAAGACAAAAAGTAATGCAAAAAACCCCAAATTAGATTTTTCAAGTTTCTCTTGTCATTAGGTAAAACTGTCAAGCTTTCAATAGAATTATGAGTATAATAAAAGTTGATTTTAAAAATAAAATCACTTTCATAAAGCAATTCTAGAACACTAGGAAGAAAAATAAAATCAACAGTAAGGGCTGTATATTTAAATTAAAATATACCTTTGTATATGATCAAGTCAATGAAAACTACAAGGTAAGGTTTGGCCACATAACTGAGAAGTGCTATATCATATGTATCACAGTAATACCATGTATCGTACCCAACAGATACTTCTACAGCAGGATTTCTTTGCTCCTCTTCCTTCAGCTTTTCTTGTTTCTCTTTCATTTTTAACTCTTGTTCTTTTAGCCTTTCTTCTTTCCTCTTACGTATCCTAATAGTAAGAAGAATATAGAAAACTAGTTGCAATTAATCTTGTATCTGATCTGGCCACATTTTTCTCTTTTATACTACAGCATTCTCTAAAAATAACAGTAATGTGGGAAAGCACAATGCTTAGCACAACAAAGTGTCACTCCTGTCAAGGGTCTCAAGAAACCAGCATACAACACAAACACTGCTATTGTTTCTTATATGCCTTTTGCAATCAAGGAATTAATCTAATTTGTAGCAACAAAATTTAGCTTTCCATATCCTAGTTTTACCTTGCTGCTGCCGCCTCTCGTTCTTTGCGATGCTGTTCTGCCTTTAATTCTCTGAACTCCTGTTTTGCCTGTCGTAACACATCAACAGAGTCCTCGATGAAATCTCGAGTGGAGACAAGAGTCAGCAGTTTCCCACAGAGGGCATGAAGGATCTTCATCTTTTCTCCTAATAAAATTCAGACCAATGTTTATATTTCATTATACAACCGATAAATAAAATCATAGAATCATAGAATAGTTTGGGTTGGAAGGGATCTTTAAAGGTCACCTAGTCCAACCCCCTGCAACGAGCAGGGACATCTTCAACTAGATCAGGTTGCTCAGAGCAACCTGACCTTGAATGTTTCCAGGGATGGGGCATCTACCACCTCTCTGGGCAACCTGTTCCAGTCTTTCACCACCCTCATTGTAAAAAATTTCTTCCTTATACCTAGTCTAAATCTACCCTCTTTTAGTTTAAAACCATTCCCCCTTGTCCTGTCGCAGCAGGCCCTGCTAAAAAGTTTGTCCCTATCTTTCTTATAAGCCCCCTTTAAGTACTGACAGGCCGCAATAAGGTCTCCCCGAAGCCTTCTCTTCTCCGGGCTGAACAACCCCAACTCTCTCAGCCTTTCCTCACAGGAGAAGAAAGGCTTACTCTTACAGACTCCAGACTGAAAATTGTTTCTCATTCAAGAAAAAGTGAACAGTCAAACGTTCGTAGTGCACCAGCTGTACTTGCAAAGAGGCTTTTCCCGAAATATCTGCTTTGCTCAGAGATGCCAACCTTTATTTTTAATTTTTTAACTTTTAGCACCAAAAGGAGAGAATGCAATGTTATCTTCAAAAAGGAACAGTAGATAGTAATTTTTTCTCTATTTCCAAATAACAAACAAAAGACCCAAACCAGAACAGCAATAAAAAGCAGGGGGTGAATCAAACACTCACATGCTTCTCCCAGAGAGATGCCCTTCTGCAAGTAAAACTAACATCTTTTTTTTAAAATGGGATTTAAAAAAACTACTCAGAAGTAATGAGACTGCCTAGTTCTGCAATCTCTGATCTGGTGGAACCTGCTTGTGGGGGCTAGAGCATAGGGGGTGTGTGTCTAAGTGACCTCCAGAGGTTCTTTCCAACCTACATTATTCTATGATAAAGTAATAATAATTTTGACCATTATTGATCAGAAGCAGTTACAAAACTGATCACTTGATGAGCAATCTAACCATTTATTATCTTTTATTACCTGGCAACAAATCATACACTGAGGTACTTGAAAGTTTCTTCAAGAGACCAGGATTACTTAATCTCAGCTCCATGCAAGCATCATCAGTAGCATCAAACCCTCCTCGTTTCTGGTAACGGTATTTCGCATTGGCTGATGTTACATCAGCGCCTGATGCTAGAATGTGAAGTCTGAGAATCTCAGAAAGAGTGCAGCTATCAAGATCCAAGTTTTTCAAATTGCAGCCTACAGTTGAGAAGAATGAACAGTTATTTTATATAGACATTTAAATGTATATAAATATAAAAAATGTGCTTTAAAATACAGACTAAAATAAGAACAGTAACAAAACAAGAAGTGAAACCCACACATACCCTGATGTAACTGGGGCCATGCAGCTGCCAAAGTTGCAACTGCAGACAGTGCAGATTTTGTGGGGTCTGCATCTTCATCCAAAGCCTCTGTTAAATCTTTAAGGAAATAAACACTTTATTCTAGTGAAAATTAAAACTTGTACTGTGGAGGGGAGGAAAGCAAGCCGTTTTTTAAAAGTTGCAGACAAAGCGAAAAGAGGGCCAATATTTACAAAAGCATCAATGTATTCAAAACTCAATTCAACATCCAAATTAAAATTTACGTATCTTTAAATGCAACTAAAAATCCGACTAAAAAGCTAAGGACATGCACCACATGCTATACGCTGTTCTCCCTACATATAAGCTGTTAAAGCAATCACAATGCACAAAACATGCACAATGGCAACATAAAATGCAGCAAAACCAAATCCGTAAACACACTTTAAAGCAAAAACAAGTAACAGTGCAAGAACACCTGTATTTCATTCCCTCAAATGAACTATTATTTCCTACCATCATTTTCTTTTTAGGAAAGACCATCCAAACCAATCACACATTTTGATACTGGTTATCACCATTCAGTCTACACTTTTAATCTGTAACTTAAATATAGCCTCCCGGTTCTGCACAAATACCATTACTAAGAAACCATGTTTCACCAAAACAAGCATCTCCACTTAATAAGGA
This sequence comes from Calonectris borealis, assembly GCF_964195595.1. Taxonomy (NCBI): domain Eukaryota; kingdom Metazoa; phylum Chordata; class Aves; order Procellariiformes; family Procellariidae; genus Calonectris; species Calonectris borealis. Next base: position 29,271,249 of record NC_134316.1, on the reverse strand, counting down.
GCATCACACATTAGCAAACTGACCAGGAAAGCAGGCAGTGAAAGGAAGAAACAGCAAAATCCCTGTTTCTTAGACAGAAGTTTCCGTAGCACTTACAGGTATTTCTCCAGAGGGTTGGCAGAATTTTTTCAGCGTTGTATGCTGTTTCAACAATTTCACTTTATCCAAAGTGAGTCCACATCACCAGTCCAAATCATTAAGCAGTTACAAAGTTATCAAGTCAATAAAGAGCCGCAAATCCAAACTAAAGACTACATAAAAAGCAAATTCACAACAGTCTTCTATCATGATTGATGTTGTTTGAAAACTGTCACCCAGACGTTGCAAAATTAACCTCTACGCCTCCCCTCTCGCTGTATCTGTATAACAAGGTTTGAGAAAGTACTGTACACACCAAAACCCCACGCCCATGGTGTTTTCTGTTGCAGAAACACTGCCTGTACAGAATTTAAGTGAGCAAACATGCTGACTACTACTAGTTTGGTTAGTCAGAATTACAAAGCCGAGAACATGTAATTCTTCTACAGGAAAGAAGATGTCTCAACAAGAGTGACAAGAAATGGAAGTTCAAAGGCAAGTAAAAGATAATAGATATAGTACCCTGCCCACAGCTCTGCTAAACTAGAAGCGAAATGGCAGATTTTTGTAATTGCCAGCCCCATATAGTCAAATTAAAATATGAAAGTTACATTACATATGTAATATGTCCTATGAATAATAAAGAATCTAATCAGCTATTCTATGATTACCTGACAATGGAATCCTTGCTTATATTGCCCAAGCAATGCTCTCAGTAATTAAAAGATACAGTTTAATTGCTAAATTCAACAGTAATTAAAATACAGTCTAAATTTGTTAACACCATATCAAATCTGTAACTTTTATTCAATTAACAAGAGCAGCCTGTATTGCTGAAGACAGTGCCCATGTTTTATATAAAGGCATTTTATAGATTGGACATAAGCCTTAAGCATGAGAATACGCACCGTCTTCAAGAGAGAAATTAAAGGAACCTTCCTGTACCTCATGCATCTGCCTTACAGGGGAACCACAGAATTCACTTGACTTCAACAAGGAGTGCTCTTATGTTCCTATCTACCTCTAATGAAATAAAGACTAGCAGGAGGGGTCAAAGTTTCTCATTTAACTAGTCAGCAAATTTGGCAGCCCTTAAACACAGGACATAGTGGACGACAGCGGTGTGGCAACAGTTGCCTTGCCTTTCCACCAAGCACTGCAGAAGGCAAAAGAATTGGGGGAAGTCTTAGACCTCAGATTCAAAACACAGAAGGTACATGCAACAGTAACATCTTAAAATATTTTCAAGGCTCCCAATCTGATGCTTCTTTCTACCTTTTCAGTTACGCCAGCACACTCTTTTGAGAGACCATCACTAGATACTTGCTGAGCATAACAAAGTAGTCAGATCAGTTCCCCGACCCACAGCACGCCTTATAAATAGCTGAGCTATTTATAAGGGCATTAAAAACCAAAACTGTGCAAAGGGGATATAGAGAATACTTTAAGTTTGCGTTACGGACAAACCCTTTGCAAAGCACTCTGTGTAGCATCAGTAAGATCTTACAGGTAGAGCGCTCTGCAGAATAAGGCTTAGAGCATTCACAGACCGTGGACCGAATCACTGAGCTGCCTGAACACAGAACAGAAACAGTCTACTTAGTGTGAAGGCACAGATATAATGTCCCTGACCACATAAATGTGGAACAAAGCCTGCACTCCTGCTGATCAGTGGTTAGCATATACCAAATACCTCTGAAAACATGGGCAACTTCAGCCTCAGAGTGAAGACCAAAGGCAGAGTGACTGTGAGATCCTTTACGGGAAAAACATGGTAGTATCTAGGAGTTGTGGATGCATACTTCTAAGTCTTGAAGGTCAATGAATATTGAATTCTCCATTATAGTTGTGCTGGGGAGTTTTAGATTTTAATCTAGTTAGGTCCGGAATTTTTTTTTATAGCTACAGATAAAGACCTTCGAGAAGATTTAGGAAAATGCCTTGTTTCCTGACCCTCAGGAGAAACATCTAATAGTGCTGAAGGAAGACGAGGAAGGTGAAGCCAAGTTTCCCTCACCTCCAAAACATAAGCAGTGCTGTTAAAAGCTTATTATGCTTTGCTGGATACAATCATAGTAACAATGAGCTTGCTTTTTCTCTATTCCCCCCCAGACCCCACCATCCATGCCCAGTTTAAAGCTTTAATTTCAGATAAAAGAGAAAAAACAAGTCCATTTACATACAATATCCATGCATAATAAGACAAGGTTAAACAAAGGAATGCCATAAATCATGCAGTTTAAAGTTAATTCCAGTGGAATTTCAGTTTTTCAGCAGTAAAATTAAGGATCTGACCTTTGGTCTCAGCATCAGCTATTTGATCTTTGGCCACTTCCTCTTCCTCTTCGGCCATTGCCTGAAAGATGGCAGTCAGGAAGAAAAACAGCAATTCACATAGTGGGCCTTCAGTGTCATTTCCTACAAGAGCTTCCTCTAAAACTTCTGTGAATAAAGTTTAAGAAGCGTCACTTTTGCCGCAAAGTTGGAAAACAATTATGTACTGAAGAACGAAAACATTTTTTTTTCCCCTTCAGGTATGATAATCAAGTTACTTTTCCATAATTTACTGCCAATATTCCTAAGCTGATGCTGTCAGAAAGAGTGCCGACAAAACAACATTATTTTCTTAATATATAACTGCAAGAGTAAAGTACAAGTAGACATTTTAATAAGTAGATTAACAGCTTCTACATTGAAATTAATTTTGGTTTTCTAAACACTGCAGAAGTTGACTGTGAAGAGAAAACTGGATTGATATGCACTTGTAAGCACTGACATATTAAAGGTGCACAGAAAATTTTGTAGCACTGGTACTTCGGTGCACTTAAGATGTTTGGTTGTTTGGTAGGAGAAGGGACACCACAAAATTGGGGCACCTTGCCACATAAATGACAACTTGCCTAAAGTCACTCCTTCAGGAAATTCATCTTGAAGATCAAAAAGTTCCCCAAAAGCATATAAAAACTCCAAAACCATCAGAGCATCACCAAAGATCTCAGGAGGAAGTCTCGTCTTCACTGGCATTGGAACAGGAAGTTCCTGCAATCCAAATGGGACAACTTAATATCGTATTTTGTTTCTGCAGAGTACACAAGTGATTAAAAACAAAGTGTCTATGATTTTAAGGAGTGTATGTGTTAGGTTTCTTTACATTTTACTGAAAATAGTTCTGCAAGATACATAATCAATTATCACAGTAACATCTGTGGTAGTGCTAACTTTAAAAAACAAAGAGCATGCAACTTGGCCGTAAATCTTTTGAGATAAAAGTTTATTTATGTTCATGAAGTTGAATAATTTTATACCTTTGTTTAAAGGAGCTCAAATCCGCTACAAATTAAGAACACTGGCTGTCAAGATTTTTCCTTTAAACCTGTATTATTTTACAAGAGTTTTGAATTTAAGTTTGTTGGAACTGTCCAGACAAGCAAAAATAAACATATTTTTTAAAAGTTACTCATTATTGCTTGCAAAGACAAGCAAACAAAAGGCCAACACATTCACATAAAAACACACCCATCTAATACTAGGATATGCAAGATCATGTCTAATGACTGAGTGTTCTGGTATTTGTGTTTTTGCGTTGGTAAGCCAGTTATGATAGCTGCAGACATTTTAAAGGGAGCTGATGTAACCATGTACCAAGACCACTTAACAGAGACACCACCTCCAAATCACAGATGACAGCATCTAACACTGAGTTTGACTTTCAAATTAATATCTTGATGTAAATCTTCAAGATTTGTCTTCACTTAATGTTCTTAGCAGACAGAGTCAAACAATTTCCAGAAGGATGGCTCCTTTCCACAAACATTAACGAGAAGAATGCCAAATACTATGCTTTCAGAAGAACAGAGTATGTTTCCTGAGAAGGGAATTTTTTGAAAAGCAGTCTATGGGTAGATCTTTCTTCTTGCTTCCTCACCTAAACTCATCTTTATTCATATTCTTGTCAATTTTCACTGTAGTGATGATACTACTCTCCCACCCCTCCCTTTTTCTTTTCCAATTGAAACATAGCAGCACCGTTTTGCACAGCTTCCTCTCGTTTTGACAACGCTCTTCCCTTTCTTCAGTTTCCTCTCCCTTTCTGTACACAGCTAAGAGTTTTCACTCTCACCTTCAAAGGCCTATACAGCTCTCCTTGCAAATAAATTCAGTTCTCATATTCCTCCCAACCAGTGCTATCACTTAAATTAATTTAACACTCTCCTCTATTCCCACTTGTCCTTTTGCGCTGTCATGTTTCCCTGTGTATCTCAACTAAACCCCTGTCCTTGTGTTTCTGACAATTTTGCCTCCTTTCATTATCCCCTGCCAAAATTAATCGTAATAGAGTGTACATAAATGTATAACACTAGACAATCTTCTATTACATACAGCCACACTATATTCTTGTTTGGAACATTAAGTTGTTTGGGAGGTAAATTCTTGTTACTTTCTATAGGTTTCCAGGGTCATCCAGAAAGATGCTCGTTAAGCAAGAATACTGCTAGAGTTTAAATCAAAAAAATGCCGCAGGGAGTAACAAGTTAATGTCCTTTCTACCTTTTGCAGCCAAAAATTTGGTTTCTTCATTACTCAAATCTTTTAAGTAACTCAGCTTTATTCTAGGTGAGCTCACGCTCTATATTTAACAGAAAAGTCAGGCATACTCAATACCCTCCACTCAGTAAGATCAGTGCTTTAAAAATACATCTGTTCCATGTTAAGACTGAGAACGGCCTGTAAAGCTTTTCTGGAGGGTGAAAATGCAGATGCAGACGATCCTATTAGCATCACCACTGGGAAATATTACATGACTGCGGGTGATTCACAATCCCTAGCATTCAGATCAGATCTAGATCTGCCTCTGCATTAGGGAATCTAGCTTGGGCACCCTGTAAAGTACAAGCCTAAGCTATTCCAAATTCAAGCATACCTTAAGATCATCACACTCCATATCTTCTCTAGGCTTACTCCACTGTTTCAGGTATTCCACATATTTTCTTTTTTCTTCACGCAGCTTCTCTCTTTCCTGAAAGACAGAGTCATAATTGTATAAAAAATATGGTCAGATCGCCCTATTAGTTTCTAGAACTGCACCACTTACTATTTCAATCACACTGAAAAATAAAACTAAAATATATTTAATTAGAATTAAATAATCTAATAATTTTTATTTTGTATAAGAAGATATTGGCAAAAATGTTTAGAATTAAACTGGTGATACTTTGTTGGATTAGACATGGGGTTTTGTTGTGGGTTTTTTTTTGTTTGGTTGGGGTTTTTTTCATTTGTTTGTTATTAAACAGAAGTGGTTGAGGAAAAAATATCTAAAAATAAGAGTATTTATGAAAGTTGCTGCAAAAAAAGACCACCAAAATAGATAGTGGATGTGGCTGCAGTAAAATATAATGGAATAAATAATTTCTTCATATTCAAAGTGACAAAAAGATATTTAGCATTTCCCATCCAAAGAGAAACCACAAGGAAACCCACAACCATTTAATATGCTGTGAATCTGATGCAGTACAGTGTCTTTAACACTTAAGTGGAAGACAACCATCAAATCAAATACTGTCATGCATTATTGGCAAAAAACCCCACCACCACATTACTTCAGAAGTAAGTTCAAAGTGAACTTTTTGTGAACTAAAATTATGATATAGAGAATGTTACCCAGAAATACAAATCCATAATCATATAACAGCCTATTCTTCTGAAGTGCATTTCTATGAACTGAAAACAGTTAATGGAAAATAACTTGAAGCAGATAGCAACTAAGTAAACTAGAAAGCCATTATACTGTTCCTATATGAAACACATATACTGCAAATGCATTACTTTTTCCTTTTCTATTTTGAGTCTCTCTTTCTCTTCTTTCTTCTTCATCCTTTCTTCTTCCACAATCTTCTTTAATTCTTCTCTCTTTTTTTCCTTATCTTCTTTCTCCTTTTTCTTAGCTTCTATAGCACTTGCCTTTTCTCTTTTTAATTTAGCTTTTTCAAAAGCTACAGAGAAAAAAACCCAAACAAACCAAAGTTATTTTTTCTTTTATAAAATGTTAATTTTATTTAACTGTGCTAAATAGACTGATCTTTTTATAATTACCATATGAAAAAGATATTGTTATGAAGACCGAATTGTTTCTATGCCAACCAGAAATTCAATCACTTGAAAGTTCTTTAGAGAATCAGAATTTTAAGCCTAAGTATTATACATGTTTTATAAGGTTGTCATCACTGTAATAAAGTCAAATTTCTCTGTTTTATGAGTATACAGAAGTTTATTACTTGTTTATTGGTTTCTATCAAGTGACATATAAAGATGAGAACTGATTCCAACTGCATATAATTACAGCAACATATTTAGTAATGACTGCTTAATAAAAGCATGTTGCAACTAGGTGTGGCATATAACCATGAAATATTTGTGATAGTAAAAACCTTTAAATAAGTGATCTTTAAATCTTTAATTATTACCGAATTACTGAAAAGTCAATACATTTGAAACCTACTTAGTATTTCAGTGGGTTTTGTGCAAGTTTTGCTTCTGTTATACAGTTTAAGCTGAACTTTAATTGGTAATAAATGTTATTGCCTGAGGACATCCAGATTTCTTTGTAGTTGCCTGCAGAAGAACAGCAGGATACAAATTGCCACTTTCTGTGGACAGACAATGTCTGTCAACCCACACACAGGCTAACAAATAAAAGGGGGTCAGGGGGCTTACCATTTTAATTAATAAACAAGAAAGCTAGAATCACAAGTGAAGAAAATGAAGAGAGATCCTTACTTCTATTACCAAGTGGATGGCACTCAAAAAAAGATTTTGATTACATTTTCCTGTAAAATTCTGAAAATGGGCTAGGTTGCTTTCACAGATAGCTACTACACATACATTGCAAACAAAAGCAGTGAAGTTGATCCCCCATAGTCTTCTCCATACTGAGAAGCTTGATTTTTTCAAGGTACTTGGTATTTTGCTACCTTTTCACATCATTAGTAAAGTACTATAGCAGCTCTTTTATAAGAGTCTTTATGAATATCAGTAATTGCCATTCCAATTAAACATTATTTACAGGTAAAATGTTTAGATTAAATATATTATTACATTAATATAGTACATTTGAAAGTGTGCTTTTAAGCTTATTGTATGGATGGGATCATACTTTTCAAACAACCAGTATAATATGTTGCTGGTTTCAAATTAAAGAACTGCATCTTTTAAAAAAAAAATAAAGTTTATAATCATGGGCCAACATTGGGCCAAAAATGAACACACAGAACAAGAGTGACACCACAGGTTTTTTTAATTATTATTATTGTTGTTACTTATTTGATGCATTCATCATCATTTTGTGTCCTCAACAAAGAACACTAAGTATTTACAAAGTCTGAATATCAACAACTTTCTAGTGAGGTGGCAGAAAATACAAAGAATACATTTGGATCTCCATGTTATACAACTTATTTGTCTCCCACAGCATTCTCCTAGAGAAGCTGGCGGCTCACGGCCTAGACAGGTGCACTCTTCGCTGGGTAAAAAACTGGCTGGACGGCCGAGCCCAGAGAGCTGTGGTGAACGGAGTTAAATCCAGTTGGCGGCCGGTCACGAGCGGTGTTCCCCAGGGCTCAGTACTGGGGCCGGTCTTGTTCAATATCTTTATCAATGATCTGGACGAGGGGATCGAGTGCTCCCTCAGTAAGTTTGCAGACGACACCAAGCTGGGCGGGAGTGTTGATCTGCTCGAGGGTAGGAAGGCTCTGCAGAGGGACCTGGACAGGCTGGATCGATGGGCCAAGGCCAACTGTATGAGGTTCAACAGGGCCAAGTGCCGGGTCCTGCACTTCGGCCACAACAACCCCAGGCAACGCTACAGGCTTGGGGAAGAGTGGCTGGAAAGCTGCCCGGAGGAAAAGGACCTGGGGGTGCTGATTGACAGCCAGCTGAACATGAGCCAGCAGTGTGCCCAGGTGGCCACGGTGACCAACGGCATCCTGGCCTGTATTAGGAATAGTGTGGCCAGCAGGAGCAGGGAGGTGATCGTGCCCCTGTACTCGGCACTGGTGAGGCCGCACCTCGAATCCTGTGTTCAGTTTTGGGCCCCTCACTACAAGAAGGACATGGAGGTGCTGGAGCGCGTCCAGAGGAGGGCAACGAAGCTGGTGAAGGGCCTGGAGCACAAGCCTTATGAGGAGCGGCTGAGGGAACTGCGGTTGTTTAGTCTGGAGAAAAGGAGGCTGAGGGGAGACCTCATCGTGCTCTACAACTACCTGAAGGGAGGTTGTAGCAAGGTGGGTGTTGGTCTCTTCTCCCAAGTAACTAGCGATACAACAAGAGGAAATGGCCTCAAGTTGTGCCAAGGGAGGTTTAGATTGGACATTTAGGAAAAATTTCTTTACTGAAAGAGTGGTCAGGCCTTGGAACAGGCTGCCCAGGGAAGTGGTGGAGTCACCATCCCTGGAAGTATTTAAAAGACGTGTAGATGAGGCGCTTAGGGACATGGTTTAGTGGGCATGGTGGTGTTGGGTTGACGGTTGGACTCGATGATCTTAGAGGTCTTTTCCAACCTTAATGATTCTATTATTCTATGATTATTTCAAGGCTGATTGTTCTTTCATTGTTTGAAACTATATGTTTCAAGGATATTGGGTTTTGGGGTGCAACAGGATAACACAAAGATAAAATTAAGCCAGAACGTGTCTTAACTAGCCTTCTAGAAGTTGCAGTTAACGCCACACAAGAAAGGAAGCAGCTTTGACGTTGATCAGCAATTACCTTGTTCTGTGCTGTCATTTCCAGCCCATAAACAAATAGATACTAGTTGTGCAAAAAAGTGGACACACAAGTTTAGTGGAGCCCATTAAACCCTAGTGTCCCCATCTCCTGTGAAGAAAAAGCCCCGAGCAGCCTCAGACAACTTTGCAGTTATTTAAGCAGATGTTGGACCAGATAATTTCCAGGCATCCCTGCCATCCTAAAACATTCTATGATAATGGAAACGAGAAGTAGAAACCAGAAGTTCACTGAAATATTTCCACAGATGAAAGCCTTTCCTTAGGAAGGACATCAGTGCTTACAATCCAGAAGAACATCTCCTTGTCTGAGCTTTGTCTCCTCAAGAAGACACACCAGTTTACCTAGTTAAACCCATACAAAAGGTATGTGGGTCCCCTTACTTCATTTGAAATCAAGTTTAAATAGATCAGAAAAGGGTCAAAACTAAGCTAAAATAAATCAATCTCTTAAGTGAAAATAAGAAATAAAAATCTCTTAAGTGATTTCTGCTCTTTTAATTAGAAAAATTTGTAAACTTACTGTAAGTAATCTTGCAGAACATTTAGACATACTTTAAGTATCTATGCACAGACATCTTCAGAAAGACTCAAGATTTCCTTAAGGATTATTACAGGTTTAGAAAGCATTGCAGATCTTTTAAATTTTGAGGTAGTTTTTCCATTTACAGGTTTTACTTACACAACAGATTGATTTGTGTTAAATGTTCATGTTTTGATATACCTTCAGCAGGTAAAATTTATACATGACTTCAGAATCCAAACTGCTGCAAGAATTTTATCTTGCTCTTTATTATCTGAGATAGAAATCAAGACAGCTGGACTGCAAGCTTCCTACATTTCCCCAGTTTAATTGAAAAAAAAAAAAATTCAGGAAACAACCATTCTAACCACTGAAAGGAGCACTTTGCAATAGTGCTGTGGCAGTGCACGCTTATTACATTTTCCCTTTGAAAGGTACAACCCCAAAAATACTCTAATTATGGCCTGCTCTCAGACCTGCAAAAACTGGTTCTACTAGTCACAGGACTAAACCTCAACTTACCCATGGCCTGCGTATCTTCTTTTTGCTTCTGGAACCTTGTCTTTTCCCTTGCTACTTTACTTTTGTTTCCTTGGGTATTTTGTTTAGCAGTAATCTCGTCCTCCTGACAGAGAATTTGGAGGGGAAGTGGAAAAAAAGAACATGATATCTACAGTGAAATGACCAGCAACAGATATTCCCAATTTTTCAACAGTTCTCTAATACAAGAATAAAAACAGGTTGTAAGAGTTTCCCACAAACATACTAATTAGTCAGAGATCCTGCCTAATAGTTGGGATGGAGGACCCAAAACTTTTTCTTCCAGCTTTCTTTTTAAATGAAGTAGTTTAGAGCACGAAGCTTCGCTGTGTTTAAATACAGGCAAGTGACATAACTGTATCTGAGGGCAAGTGACTAATTTGTACTCTTAGATACAATTATAAGTTTTTTAGCAAACTATTTATTAATCATTCCCAGAAGGGACAAGTACTCTATGCACCTTCACAACCCATTGAAAAGCTAGTTTCTTGGTGAGATCACAGAAATAAGATAGATAAAAATAAGAAGATAACTTATCAAGTATGGTCCCTTTTACCAGCTTAACTATAAAGCAATTACTTTAATAGTAATTATTTAATTAATATATCCCAATTCATCCTCAAAGAAAAAAAGCACAACATCAACCTTGCATTCCAACTGTTCTGAAAGTTCAGAGAAAATGGAGGAACTTAAAGACTACGCTGATGTGTCTTCACTTGGAATTAAAAATGTTATTACTTACAAGACTAGTAGATGCCCTCTTTGGAGGTCTCCCTCGCCGTTTGCTTGCAGGACTGAAGATAAATGTGGGTGGGTCATCAGGAAAGAAGTAGGAAAAATTTTGTTCTGCTAGATTATATTTTGCAATTGATGTTGCCTTAGTAAGAAAGATGAAAACAAGATATTCGTTGTGAAATTCTTACCTTTTCATAAATATACGCTAATTAATGAATCACTAATTCACAAAAAAGAAGGACAATAAAAGTAACTAGATTCACAACTGGTTAGCTTAGGATAAGAAATAACACTCTGAAATAGTATAACTGTAGACTTAATCCACCAAGTGGATAATAATGCACACATTTGAAAATAGAATTTGGCCTCATTTGGTAAGATTTTATTTCTTCAGATGCGTTTTAGCAAACACAGCTGGACACAGTCTTCCTAGCAAGTTACTGAAATGCGTCGAGAATGACTTTTGACAGAGAAAGCCGGAAAATCAATTTACTGAAGAATCACATAGTTCTCTATCATACTTAAACATTCCTGGAAGAGGAGAAAATTTATGACTTCTCTCATTCTGAATTGTCAAAGTTTCTTTTCAAGTCTGCTTTCTCAACCTGGTGACTTCAGGGGGTCTGTCCTTATCAAGTGATATGGATGAGGATACAAAGGAGACACTCCAAATAGGACATGTTCGCGTAACTGCTGAAATGCAAGGCAATCAGCAAAGGAACAAAGAGACACTCCACAAAAAGCCCAAACAAAGAGAAGATGACAAATGCACACATATACAGAATTTAACAATTTTCCTGAGGCACCAGAAAGCATCGCTAATAGATCACTAGACCCAGCACACTGTATCACATCAAGGACAACATGATCACGAACAAGCCCAAGGAAGGGGGTGGTTTATCCCTTTCAGCTCTATTTTCTTCTATTTCCATTTCTTTAAAAGAGAGACTCTAAAGTTACAAACTTATTTAGAAACTAGTTGCCGTTGTTATTTTCCACAACTTTCAGAGGCAAGACTCTCATTGATGCTCTCATCTCAGAGCTTTCCTGTGCAGAATGAGCAGTTACACAGCTTTATGAGGATTCCTCTTAAACACACACACAAAATACCAGATGTAATAAACAAACATGCTACTTTCAAAAAAAAAAAAAAAAAACACCAGATGAAGATAAGAAGGATTTCAGGGTCAAGGCTGCAATATGCAGTGAAAGAGTCCAGGATCTCCTACAGCATAGCAAGCAAGGCAAGGAAAATCACTGCCTATTTGGTAAGCGTGGAAAAAGCCACTCAATTCCTTGAACACAAGGGAACAGAAATTCTCAGTCATCCTGCACAGACCAAGGTGTGAACTTTAGTCTGAACTTGTACTAACTATCACCCTACATCTCCACATAAGATGACAAAGATATGCATCTTAACATCTTCAACATCTAAGGCCTCATCAAAAGCCCATTCCAGCCACCTGAACTCTTCGGTACTTCTGTTTCTCTGAAGAACTGGAGACTGAATTCAATCTACAATAAAATATTTTCCAGCTAAAAGCACTACAACAGAATAATATTAGCTTACTGTACCAAAACAGAAATAGTTAATTTTTATTTGACTCAGAAATACCAGCTGCATACCTTGAAGAATGAAAACAACTCAAGTGTTAGACTAAGCAAAAATATATTATGTTTTAATAAACAACATTTTTCTAGGTAAAAGCTCCCATTTTTATTTTGGGGACTTTTCTAAACTGGTAGCTAAAGAAGAAATTAGAGAATTAAATTCTGCTTCATGTACAGAAAAACTACTATCTTGTATACAAGCAAAAGTTAACAAAAATCTGTTTTTACAGAAAAAGTTGCAGTATTCATCCTTTTATTTTGAAAAAGTCAAATATTAACTCAATATATTATACCTATAAAAAGCTAAACTTGATGTAGTTTAAAAAAAAGAAGCTCTGAGCAGCTAGTAGAGAAGAGCAAAAAAAAAGACTGAGTAGGGTCAATATTCTATCCCACAAATTATTCCTTCTTATTTACCTTAGTTTTAATGACTCCATCATGTGGTTCACAGTGTTGTTTCAGAAAAAGTTTAAGTCTATCACGAGAAAAGAGATGTTTCCTCCGGCTGTATTAGGAAAGAAAGGTAGCATTTATCAACTAACATCTTTATTGTTTAAGTACAGCTGACAATATGTGCAAGAACACATGTAACAGATCATATGATTGACCTTTTTCTCATTCTTGTAATTATAAATTACACCCTTACTATTGTACTAACAGCCCTTCTTTGCAACCCCAATTCAATTAAAAATTTCCTTATGAACAGAACAAAACCCAAGTAATACTTAAACAGTTGTTTTAGGCATCTGTAATTTTTGTTTTGAAGATGCTGGTATGTCCTCTTTCATAGACACATACAGACGAACTCCACAGCTTATTCATCCCCGCTAGATCCTCCAAAAATTCCTTTCTATCATAGCAGCTTTTAAAATTCCCAAATAAAACTAAAGTCCGATTGTTTCAGAAGGGGGTGAAAACAAACAAACAAACAAGGCCAGCAGGAAAGCAGCATTCACATCTCTCAAACGGGAAGGCAAGGCACAGAAGTCTCAAGCCAACAAGCGAGAGGGGTGAATTCACACACCGCTTGCTCAGGCTGTGGCACTCCTCACTACAGGACAGTGCGTGCTCTGAATGCTTCCTGGCATCCCAGGGAACCCGCAGTACTTCACGGGAAGGAGAAAACCAACTACACAGGAGTAGTTAATGAAAAAACTAATCTTGATTCATGCTGGAACTAAACAACTTGAAACCACTGAAGTTTTTTTCCAAAGTATCCAGTTTATATAAAGTTTTGATGAACAATCTACTCTAAAAAAACGTTTTAACTAAATTCAAGACAAAATTATGTTATTTAAGAAGCAAAAACTTTTTGCAGCTTTCTATTTTAAAGCAGTAAAGCAGTCTGATTGCCAATGTCGGCTCCAACATTTCAAACCAGTAATGCTACCACACAGAGAGAGCTCACAATACCAATAGTTCATCAGTATCATAGCACAGGGTTCTCAAACTTTTTTTCACCTACTCCATCAGTCATAGCAGTAGGCACAGGTATCAGAAGTAACAACCGGTCTCATCTGTGTGCCAACGAAAGCACAGAGACTTTTAAGGAGTAGGTATCTGTGTTAATACTAGTAAAGCTTGGAACCCTTGCTACAGAAAGCCCATGAAAGACAGTGTTTTGTTCCAGTGGCTCTAATTATAGTTCTAACGTATTATTTTAAAATGCCATTTTATATCGAAAACATCTTACAGTGACTTACACAACTCACACAGTTATAAAGTACAATTTTAACTTTCATATGCTAGTTTTTACCTTAGTTGCGATGCCTTAACGATAACAGCTTCATATAGTTCTTTTTTAATAGGTTGGACTTTGTATTTGAACAAAAAAGGATCAATTATGGCTTTCTTCTCCCTACAAATATTTTTAAAAATTAAAAAAAAATAAAACGTTAAGTACAATCACAAAACATCAGTCTTACATTGTACACATTTAATATATTTATACACATACACAATGGACCTCTTGAAAATACCCAGCCATATTTAATACAGGCTGTAACTTCTACTGGTACCAAAGAGGACCTATTCACTTCTGCCAACTTTTCTGCCATTAGATTTAGATCGGCATCAAAGCCAGTTCCTGCAAGGAACAGGAAAAGGGATCAGGGATGTTGGTTTTCTTAATGGGGAGATGGGACATGAGAAGGGAAGAACAAAGAGGGAGACAAGAAATCATACATCCCTATCCCTCAGAAAACCATCTCCTTAATACCCTCAGTACTTGTGATGGCAACAGGAAGGCAGGAAAAAGGAGAAAAAGATGATAACGAGGGAGTCCAAAAGACAAAGTTAAATAAAATGAATAAAAATAGTAGCCACAGAGCTACGGATTACATCTCAAAATGAATAAAAGACAGGTAGAATATTTTTCTGAAATACCAATTTAAAAAAACCACCCTCACCAACAACATTCTGAAAATAACAGGAATCATAAGGCAATGCATCTACACTTCAAAATAAATGCTTACCAAGTTACATGTTTTTTTCCCTGAAGCGTACTTCCCTTTTACAGCTATCAGCTACAGAGAACTAGATTTTTTTCCCCCATGGAAAACATTTCTTCAGTTTTAACATAACAGTAACTGTTTTCTTACACCTCTTCCTAGGATAATAACCACCCAGGTCTGGTGTGCTACCAAAACAAAATTCACTCCTTTAAAAAAACAAAGACAGGGTTTTTGCCATAGACAATATACTTTAAATAGTGTGGTATATTTATGGACAGACTTCATGAACAGAGTTAAATTACTGAGATTTTCTTTAAATAATGTTGCATTTTGCTACTAAGCAACAGAACTAGCTTCTCCTAGGGTGGCAATTTGTAATCAAAAGTTGTATTGCTTTATCAGGAAGAATTCAACCGTCATCTTATTTCATCAGTAAGGGAAGGTGAAGAAGTTATGTGGATGAACTAGGAGATTTACAGCTATGCATTTCATCATCTTTGTCGGTCCTCCTGGCATTTACAAAATGCTTGAAGGTGGAGTCTGTGACAAAACAAAATAAATCAATATACCACTTGCTATTCTTTACCCCTATGAAGAACACACACAAGATGTAGTGAACTGTACTTTGCAAGGTTGTTGAATACGAAATTAGCTCCAATTCTTATTTGTTCCCCACTAACTCTGTGAAATAGAAGTTCAAACATTCAGATGCCTAGTAATAAATACATTAATTCATACAAATGAAGTGTAAAAGAAACAGTACTTATCCACAGTTAGTGTCATTTTAGATAAGAATAATTTGCAAATTTCTGGAGAAAAATAATTTATGATGATTAAATGATCAACATAGTTAAAAACAAATGAAGGGACAGAAGAGAAGATTTAGACTTGGAAAGAGCAACACGTCTACTGGACCTACAGATAAGCGCAATGATATACACTGTCTGCCTTGCAAGACGCTATCCAAGTTACAGTCTCAAGTTGACTCACCAAGTGACCAACTCCAATTTAAGAAAAATAATTTAAAAACTCACCCAGCTAGTCATAATAGCAAAACAGAGAAACTGTGTAAACAAAGTCAGTCTGTATACACACTGGCAAGATTTTAACATCTCTGCCTATAATTTTAAGTTTGTTAAAAGAGGCTTCATATTTTGGTCATACCATGACTTGGTCTTCCATGATCACCTTCAGTCTCAAGGTAGGAAAGCTAAAGTAATGAAGGCTGTTGCTAGGAGTTTCTGGATAGTATCAAATACAAGCTTGTTCCCTCACCATACACCCCTGCGTTTCCAGTCCTTTAGTCTAACAAGCTAAAGAAGGACCCAAACAGATAATGTTCAGATACAAAATAAAAAGCATCAGAGTGCCAATGTTATACTGAAAGTATATTAACTTATTTATACATTCTGAATAGATTCTCAGCTCCGATACTGTCTGTAATCAAAAGCAGGGCCCAAAGAATAACTGAACGGTTAACTCTTGTATCGTTAACCTTTACTTTTTAGTTTGAGTAAATCCTTCTCTCACCTTCAATGGATCGTATATAATATCCCCAACCTAATTTCCAAACGCACTAAGTTTTTTCTGCTTAGTTTCTGAGTTTCCAATGACTATCTTAAAAAGTTAACATATTCCTGAAATCCTCCTCCATAATTCCAAATTTAAAGTCAAAATTTTGCTTAGTGCAGAAGAGGAAGAAAAAGGTCATTCAGTACACGTAGAAAGTGTTAAAAATTACATAGATTATCTAGTCGCTTTGGCATAAAAGTCATAATATTATTTTTGTTCTATTTTACTTTATAAAGCATTATATAAAACACAAAAGAGTTAGCAAAGGTTAGACCCATTTTGCAGCAGAGATCCCCTACAGCAAGTCTTCACGAGACAGCTCTGACAGACTACCAGATCCAGAGGAAAGAATAACAGAGTATCTTGTAACTTAGTAGGTGAAAACTGGAACTGACTCGCCCATATTATACTAGTTTCTACTGCACTCAAGTAAACATGCCTAGCACCTGGCAGAGTCTTGCATTTTTTGAATGAGGTTATTCTGAACCACCAACAGATAATAATCTCATCAGCCCTTCAATTACTTTGGCACGGTGACCACATGGCCTGGACATAAATTTCTGCTTACAGTCCTGCTGTATTATATTCAGACAGCATGGTCTTAAGGTAGCTTTACCAAGAAACTTCTGAGACCTTGTCCTTCTGAGTTACCTTGTCCAGGACACGACTATCTATATTATCTGGTCTGAGTCTTGCTGGAGCTACCTATATCTTGCGGTATTGAAGGAACTAGAAAAATTGCACAGAAAATTACTGAGGGTTAGAGCATCAGGAATACATCTAAAATGAATGCTGTCCTCATTTTCCAAAGAGAGGCAGTGGCTTTTCTTCTTCTCTTTAAATAAGTCTGGGAATAGGAAAAGTTCGCTTGAAGAGTGCTTGCTAAATAACACAATCATTTACGGTCTCCTTACGCTCCAGTGCAAGCCTTACACAGAAGTAATCTGTCAGTATATTGATCCTGATAGAAAAGTTGGCCTCTGCACACCTTTGCTGCTGCCAAGCTACTTTATACCGAGCAATTACAACTTCCCACTTGGAACTGCAAATATTTTCTGGAATCCAACTAAAACTTCAATATGGAAATACAGCAACCTGAAGACTGATAACAGCATACTGGTTACACCATTCTAGGGACAAGCCAACAGCACTTTGCAACAAAATCCTGACTTCGAACCTTCCGATAAAGATTTTAAGCTGCCTTTGATCCTGTACTTCCGTCTTTCCTTACAATACAAAGTGGACTAAGACCTACCATCATTATTACTAGATTCAGGGGATGGAGGGATGAGAGAGGAAGAAAGGAAAGAGGAAAGGTAAGAATTAAAGATGAGGAAAGATTTGTTCTGCTGAGACATTGTATAGCTTTAATGACAAGCACTTTTTGAAATATCCTGTTCATAATTTCTTCTCCAAATAGAGGCGGAAAACTGGATTGAAGGTGGTAAAAAATCTGGATGGTAAGGTTCCACTGGCATTATTTCCAAAAACTTTCTGTTACCTCTGCTTGCATCACAAAATTTGCAGAAACAGTTAACCCTTCCCCAAAAGAAAGATGATACTTCACTTCAAATTGAATAAACACCCAAATTTACTGCCACGAACCAGCCAGCAAACCTAGAAGAAATTTTTCTAGTATTTCTGATGTGGTTGATGGTTCACATTACTCATAGTCCCAGCAGAAGGAATGCCATGAATTAAGTTGCAGCTAGTATTGTATATATTTGGCAGCACAGGCCCCTCAATCTCCAGTCTGCTGCTAAGTGCTAAAGCGAATGCAAGAGTTCAACCTTACCCCTAATGACTAGCAGTTTAAGGTATGAACACTGCTGTTCTATGATGATCACTATCCTACAGTACCAGAGGGTCCCAGGGCACAGCATCAACAGTTTAAGATCTAAGAAGATTGCTACCTTTTGCTTTGCAACCCAGGCCTTACAAGGCAGCTTGTTTTTCTGAGGGAGTGCAGGAGTGAGAGCGTCCTGGCCTCTTTCTCCCTGTACAACCTCAGCTTTTACTGCAGAACACAATAAAAAAGGTCAGCAGGAACACTTGTACAGAACGCGTGGCTATTTCTGCCCCGCGCAGACAGAAGCGGGGTCAGAGAAAGGTTGGTATCTCTAATGACATCTATTTTCAGTTAAGATTCTCTAGCCTTACAGATTCTTTAAGAAAAATATTTGCAGATGGCCCATCAATCTGTGCTGTGCTCCCCTCCCCCTCTCTCACAAACACACTGAGCATCTGCTGTACCATTGTTTAACGGCACTGCAGCTTTGCACGAAGGCTGGGTCTCAAAACCTGGAGATGTGTGTGCAGACAGAGGCAGAACTGTGGTTCTGCGCATATCAACGTGACACTGGTCCCAAGGCAAACAACATTCATATTCTCCACATCCAAGTTTCTCCTTAAACAGCAGAATATAGTCCCTGAAGGATTAGGGCTGCAAAACGATGTAATTCAATTCAGTGGGATTTCTTATTGTTATGAGTAAGGGTATAAAGAATCTTAGATGCCAATATACAAAAAATTGACAACAATGGTCTACTTTCAGATACTTGCTACAGGTACAGCAAGTAAAGGTTTGCATATATCCAGAATATATCCAGAAGCTAATTGGAGTGTTATTACACTCTTGCATTTGTTATAAAAAGACTCGCGTAAAACTTCCAGTAAGCACTTTAAAGCCGTAAGAGGTTTGCAATTTAAGCTTGTAGCATAAATGTTAGTTAGGTATGCCACAGAATAGTGCTTCAAAAATTTGTATATTCTCAAAAGATTTCTCTTTCTAAGAGAAAGAAATTACTTTCCCTCCCTTGTCAGCATTGTCAGAATAAGTAATCAGCTGGGGAGAACCACAGACTGACTGGGAGTGTAAGGCTCAGTCTTACTACCAGCTCTGCATGCATGGAAGTGACAGCAATATAAAGGAATCAATCCCACAGTCAGCTCTCTGCACACTTGCATTATACCAAGACCAACCTCCTTTCAAATGCCATATGCCTTCTGGAACACAGAAAATGCATTTATTTTCTCAAAGATGTAGGACCTCTTCATGAACAACTTGGACGTTGCCTTCAAGAGACAGCAGAGAATTTTAAAGATTATTTATCCCATGCTATCTTCTTAGCCAAGTGAGGAGCCTCACCCTACTTATTCAAG
This sequence comes from Calonectris borealis, assembly GCF_964195595.1. NCBI lineage: Eukaryota > Metazoa > Chordata > Aves > Procellariiformes > Procellariidae > Calonectris > Calonectris borealis. Next base: position 29,251,795 of record NC_134316.1, on the reverse strand, counting down.
GCATGTCAGGACATGGAAGTCCTCATGCTGGAATCAGTGAGACTAACTTCTACATCCACATGATATCTCCAAGGCAGTGACAGTTCACGTAAAGCCTGTATGTTGGTACATGCAAGATTGGGGCCCACTTCAAACCCTCTTCTTCCATCAACATTGTGCTTGTAAAGCACAGAAATCTTTCTTCTCATTATACTGCTAGGATAAGCTGCATAGATAAGCTCAATTACTGGTCGGTAAAGGGATACTCCAAATTAAACACCACAATTATAGCCAAAGAAGCGCTCTCTTATTCAATGTTATTAAGCTACTCCAGCCTATAGGCAGTTCCTTAAGACAAGACATACACTGTTCCACTGCACCTAAAATCATAATCAAATCCATGAAATACAATGGTATATATTTATGTCAACACATGCACAATGAAGAAAGCTTTGTATATTTGTGTATTTTGGACAGAAACACAGTAAGTCTCTGGAAAGACTTTTCAGAGAGTTCAGGTAAGAGCATGTCCTCTTATTGTAAGGCAATCTCAAATCTGAGCCCCATGATGGAAGTGAAGTAGTACATCATGCCAAGTAGTACCAGACTGTAGAAATGCAGAACATGACTGCATTTTCCAAGCTACAGCAGCACAGGTTCCACAGCACACAGGACTAGTGATAGTCACGCATGGCTCTTCCACCATCTCTCAACAGAAACACTGTCATTCCAAACAGATTAACAATGATTATTCTGTGGGTACTCCATTTCTCATAACACACAGTTCTCTGGTGGATTACACATAGCATAACTGGTACCTGTGAATATTCAGCTTGTCACCTTCAGCTGGCTGAACACTCACGATCCATACGGATCAAATAATTTGTTTCAGTCAGACCCTGCCACGTCTGTTTTAGTCTCATTTCTAGCCCGCCCAAATGCTTTATACTGTAAAAGTATCATTTACCCATTTTGTGCAGAGCTATTGTGCGTTTCTGAGTCGTCACTGTCACTGATGACAATTGTGTCTTCGTCAGCACTGCTGGCGTGGCCGTTCGCCATTCCATTGTGATGGGCTGGAGCTATGACTTCCAAAATCTTACACTGCAACCTGAAATAAAACACAGACATTTATTACCATCGAAGTCTTTCACTAATGCAAGGAGTCTAAAGTTGTAGCAGGTGTTTTTTTTAAGAATACATATATAACTGAACATTGTCTTGTCTACCAAATAAGTAAGTACCTAAGAGCCCTGCACTGAAATACTAGGAAAAAATATTAATTTCATGAGTTCCATCTAATAAATGAACAAATTCACCTGCTTACACAGCTATTAGCTTCACTACTCAGGACAACAAATCAAGTCACTGGCAGAATTATTAGTGGTTGTGAATTTTTTTCCGTTCTCACTTAAGTAAACTAAAAGTTAACTTAATGTGTTACTTCAAAACTAGACACCAAACGTTTTACATTTATTTTGATAGCAGTCTAAGAAAAGCAAAAGATTTTCAGATCCTAAAGTATTTTTACTTATAAGAGATCATCTTCTACTGCTGTCGATGACCTAAATAAACAAGGCCGAAATGATCATTATGCATCTAATCTTAATAATGGCCCCTTTATCTGCTGACACATATTAAGGCTCCATCTGGCATCCACACAATTGACAAAACAAGTCTATCCCTTTGCCATCCTGAATGCTAGTTATAAAAGGCAGAATTAACTACATATTAAAAGTATAATTAATCACACTTCATGCTGGGTAACTGTATTATAGTTGGTTCTTAACCACTAACTTTCACCCCTTTCTGGAATTCCATGGTTCATATTTTTTTGTTTAATCTCCTAAAGCCTTGTCTGCTTCATGAAAATTAACTATTGCAGTCAATGGATGCTGTCACATACTACTACTAAAAGCTCAAAGCGTGGGGGCAGAAAGAACACATAATAATTCTCTTCTCTGGGCACCAAACACTGTCTCTTGGAATGAATAAAATAGAGCACAGGACTTGAATTACCATGGCATCACGCCTAAGTTAAAAACAAACAAAAAATCCCCAACAAATCTATGACAGACAAATTCTAAGTGTTCTTCTATCTGAACGGAACACTGGCAAAAAGGAAACGTCAAAATTTAAACACCTCTTTCTGCAAGCAGACAGTACCATCCAAAATCTGCACACATTGAGGGGGGGGGGGGGGAAAGAGAGGGGGGCAGAGGGAGAAAAGTTAAACATTAAAATATCCTAGGTCATATTCACTTGTGAATTTAGCTAGGACCAGTAACGCAGTTAGTGCCTGTAGCTGTCCTCCCCAAGCCTCTCTCCAACAGGGAGAGAGCTCCAGGATGCTCCAATGGGATGGGTTATTTAAAAAAAAAAAAATTAAAATAATTAAAAAAAAACCCCAACCTATTAACAACTTTATATATTCCTGAAGACAACAATATGACCAGTGCTTAATTATCCACAGGGACACCAGAGCTGCCTGCACGCAGGGGCAGCCTGAGTCCGCTGGATTCACTGACCGCAGGCACACTGCCGTTCCAATGCAGCCGGCCCCGTTTCCAAAGCTGGCTGGTCTGGGGCTGAAAGACACATTTTCCTGGTGAGTGGAGCCCAGGCTAATTAACTGCAAAAATGTAAATAGACTCCGTGTAAAGAAGCAAGAGCACCCAAGTATGTAATGGAGACAGAGCCTAGTGGCTGTTCACAAAATAAGTCCAAGTCCAACGAGGCTTATTAAGGTCTGGCCCTGCACCAGACTCCAGCTGAGCCCTCAGGGAAAAGTCTATCATCACAGTATCTCAGTTTTCCAATATTTGGAACATCACAGCCTCCCCCTCATACGAAGTAATATGGAGCTGACTGCATGGCAGAATGCGTATTATTAGGCTCCAACAGAGATCACCTGCTAAAAAAGACTTCTTAGTAGAATTATTTTTGTTTCAGATTATACAATATATTTCCTAGAGAGTTCAATTCAATTTAAAAAACACTTTAAAATTAATTTCTAACGGAAAATAATCAAAAGCACCAATGCTTAAGGCTTCTGACACTTTTTCTAATTTGTTTACTATTTGAAGACCACTAGAGGGAGCGCATATACACTAAATTTGCAATCACAGTAGAACAGCCACGTGAAGTCAAATCACAACCTACACTACCCAATGCCATGAAAGGACAAAGCAGCTAAAACACACACACGTGAATCAATCCTCCTGGACAAAAAGACTTCAATATTTAGTCACAGAGTATTTTACCAACACTTAATTTACCTGTTTATCCATCGGACAGCCCTGTAATTTACAGGGTATCACATCTCCTTCTGTAAGAATGGAAATTATGTATTCTACACACTTGATTCAGTAACTAGCAAAATCCCCAATACAGCTGCCTTCCCCCTCCCCCCCCCTTTTTATTATTAAACAGGGAGAATGACTAATGGAATAAGCTATCACAGAAAGCAAGTGATTCTCCATCCTCTATGCCAGCATTCAAATAATTACCAGAAATCTTTGGGGAAGGAATCAAGTGAAACACACATTACCTGGCTCAATAAAAGCATAATCCAATGAAATTTAATGGTTACTGATAGACAGGGGATTACAGTAAGCAATGCAACTGTTCCTTCTGGCATTAAAGAAATAATTATCGACAAATGAAGACTTTTTTTAGCCTTGCTACATTCAAGTCGTGGCTAGTAGCAGCCCTGGGCTAAGAGAGGCAAAGCCACCCTGCTTCTAGTGCGAATGAAGATCTGCTCTTCTCAATATTTCCCCAAGTTCACTTACTACAACTCTTATTTTATATCACAAGGCACATAAATCAGCAGAGCTGAAAGCTGAAGCAAGACACTCAAATGAAGTGTACTACTTGAAATACTTTCTAAAAAGGATACCTTAAGATCTTTACAGAGCTTATGTCAAAGTCAAACCATGCTCACTCACTATTTCCCATAAAGTAAGAACTAGGGGCACCTCCATCTAAAAAGACAGTGGCGTTAAAGTAAATAGATATGTACCCCAATATCCCCCTCAGTCAGGAGGCAATTCCTTCAAATAACGACAAATATTGTGAAAAAGCTTACAGCCACACTAAGTGAATCCCAAAGGTATTCAGAAAAGGATCAGATAAATTGAGAATAGAGCCATCATGAACTTTTACACTATAGTCCCAGCAACTCTAGCTCAGACACTGACAGCCAAAAGCTAGAATAGTAAACCTGCAAAAGGACTACCCTGTACCTCCTTCTGCACTACAGGCTGCTTTCAACAACAGGGTACAGGTCCTCTGACCTTACCCAAGGATGGCCTTTATGCTCACAGCTTTATTTTTTGCTAAGCTCAGAAACCAAGCTCTTTGAGGTCCTCTTACGTTATGGGAAAGGTTCCAAGAAGTGCTCAGCCTATATGATTAAATCTGTTGGTTTTTGAAGAAAGAGAAGAACAACAGAGGAGCACAAAAATTTTAAACACAAAGCCAGAGGAGATATCACCAATGTAATTTTTAAAAAATACCAGTGTACATCTCCTTTTCTCTCAAATGAAAAAAACTGAGATCTTCCATTGATTTCCGTGAATTTCGGGTAGGGCTGGTCAGCTGCACAGGTGAAAGAACATAACTGACTCCAGCAATCTAAGGGCAAGAGACACTCACCGGAGACTGTGGCACAGGACATAGTTTCTCTGGAAACTCAACTCCATCAGCCTCTCTAGAAGAACGATTCTGGGCTGTGCTTTGAAGAGCAGCTTAACACAACTAGGAGAAAACTTCAAGGTAGGACTGAACCTCAGTCCCAGAAAAGTAAGGAAGCGCCAGGCTGAAGATGTACAAAAGCAAACTGCATCCGCAGTCTCAGGCTGCTGCTCCATGAGATGCAGGGATGACTTAACAGTTCAACACTGCCAAAAGGCGGAAATTTTCCCTTGCCACTCCTCCTTTCAGCCACATACTTGGTGCGGTGCTTGCTTTTTGTAGCTCTGGTGCTCACTATCGTTTATTGATTGCCACTGAACTGAATTCACTTACCTAACAAAAAAAAAAACCAACCCCAAAACTAACCCAATGTGAAGAGCTGGGTAAGTTTTTGTCCTATCAGCTACCTCAAGTGGCTCACTGAAGGATCTGATGAGAACTAGAGCACATGCAAGAGGCAAATATTGGCCACAGCCAAAAGCAGAGGAAGAAGGAGAAGTAGTAAGACCTCCCTCATTTAGAAGGAGACACTGTAATTTCTTTAGTAGTTTAGTGATTTCAGTAGTTTATCCTTCCTAACTGAAAAATGACATCTAGGCAAATGAACACTGGGTCACTAGCAGAGTCTGTTCCAGGGAAACCACACACCTAACAAGGTAGTTGGGCAAGACATGGTACATGCTTCAAACTCACCAGTAGTCCAAGGTGAGAGTGATTCAGGAAAACCCAGAACAAAGAGTAAGGATAACTTACTTGCCACATTTCTCCTTCATTCAGCTCAGCAACTCAAAGCACATACACAAGCTATTACAAGTTGCAGGACATGCAGGTATCTCCATCTACCTCTGCTGAAGCAGTAGAACACCACAATTTGAAGAGGAGAAAGACAAGCTGTACTCCACTATGTAACAGGCCAAAACCAGCCATCGCAGGATGTCAAGCGGAAACCTTAACTCTGCAATTATCAGCACTTTCACTTAACTCGGAGAAGTTCTTCCAAATGCTGAGCAGGCCTTTACATCCAACCATGGCTGAAGTTGGAAGCTGTGAAAGGAGAGACCACTTCTCACTGCCCATCAGCTGAGCATTCTACACAACAGCTTTTGACCTGGCTGGTGCTAACTACTGTCATATAAATAATAGTCCAGCACTCTGCTATGTCCTCATTTCAGGTCAAAAACCAAGATCCCTTGAAGACCCAGGTGAGTTGCAAACATGCCTCTGTATGCTTTACAATAAGCGGACAAAAAACATCCCTTGGATGCAGAAGGCTGTGGTGGTGGGGGAATATTGCAATACTTTGAGGCCAACTTTTAACATAAAAAGAAAACAATGATCAGTGAGTCAAAAGCAAAGGAAATTCACTTTTTAAAACAGACACCCAAATGAAAGCAAAGTTTTTCAAATGCCAAAATTAAAAAAGCACACCTTTTCTAATAGTATGTAAAGTTAGTTGAATACAGAAAACCCCAAAACAGTCACTAATAAAAGAAGCTATAGTAGCAAGAACCAAGAAGTACCAAAAAGCTATAGCTTCATTCTGTTTTGTCAGCTTTTAGTAAGTTTAAGAAGTAAATGTCAGGTAAGTGCAGTAACTCATATCCTTGTCCTAACAGTTCTCATACACTTGGAAGTAATTAGAGAGATAAAAGTGAGAGAGATCTGAAGGAATAAGTGACATATTTTAATAAGCTAATTGGTACAGTTTAATGCACACACAAAACAAAAGCATACAACAAGGAGACAAGTTTTATGCACATAATGGCTTCCTGAAGTACAGCAAGAGCTGCTGGTTTTGAGTTTTAGCATTTTCATTTCTCTGTCAAGTTATAAGCAAGATTGTGTGCTTTAAAGAAACTAGTAAGAAGGATGTTTTTGCTTAGGACAAGAGAATCCTACATACACAGTAGCTGCATCGGCTGCCTCCTGTGGAATTAGGACAGCACTAACTAGCAGTAACACCAGTATATGCACTGTTTTGACTGCCCAGCCTTCCGTTGATAGTATTGTACTGATTAAAAAAAAAAATCATAAAACAAACCAATCAAAACCCATACCTTTAAATTTATAGCTATAAAAGTAGAGAGTGTGCATAGAAAAGAGCGCTAACAGAGATTGGCAGCGCCCAAAAATAGTTGTAACAGTTGTTCAACAACCTGTAAGAAAGGAGTTGCAGGTTCTCTCCCAGATATCATCATCTCATAGCTTCCGTTAGTCAAATACAAATATATTTATTGGCCAAGAAATACAAATATATTTATATCCCAAAGGACTTAAGGGCAGTGGAAAGTGAATTCCTTAAATGTGTTTTTTCCAGGCCAGGAGTTGACTGATCCTTAAACGGCAATGGTGGAAGAATACAAACTGTACTTGCTCTATGAATAGGTAAGTTGCTCTCCAATACTGTCAGCTATGCTGATTCATAAGCACCACACTAACTTTGCTGGAATTAAATTCACCTTCCGAAATAAAGTTAGAAACTTTCTTTGTATGCAGGAACTTATGCTTAAGCCTTCCCACTACAAACACACACTGTAACTTTCTGATTCCGTAGACGTTAGCTCCAGTACCTCTACATCCAAACAGCTTTGAAGCCTACATATCAAAGGGAAAATCTGTTGGTGGACTAGAAAATAATTTAAATTCGCTGTAACTTGTTAAAGTCTAAACATGGAAGACACTTTGCCTTTTACTACCTAGTGGTCTTATATTAACTTTTCCTAGTTCTCAGAAGACAACTACATATATATAAGCAAGTAATACCTTGTTGCCAGTTTGAATGAAAAAGTTGGAAAATTAGCTATAATCTTATCTCTTACAAGGCTTATCTTCTACCATCCCAACTCCACATCAAGCTAGGCATAGTCATGGCCAGCAACACGCTTCCTGTGCCCCAGTTAACACTTACAGAGACAAAAACAGTGTGTAAATCTTTTAATTGGCTTAATGCAGTAGTTAATCCACTATGAAAGTCCTAAAGCACTGGGACACATCAGCCAAACAATTGATGAGTTAAAAAAAGAAGTTTCACTTACAGACAAGGTTCTTCCAATGATTATCTACATTTCCTACAGCTTGGCAATGGTCAACATCAGATCATCCAGAGCAGAGAAAGGATGTTAGCCAATACCTAATGTATAATCAGATGCAGCAATCTTCCTAACTAAGAACGGTCATCTACTACTTCTGTAAATAGGTTCAGTTTAAAAACTTCTCTTAAAGCACTCTGGTGTTGCCTGCTCACAGACATTAGCCAAGTATTCTTTTGCAGTGGTGTCATCTAGTGGTCAAAGTCAATGGAAAAAAGACATTCCTTTTTTATATCTGCCACGTTTTGTATGATTTCTTCCTTCTTATACACTACCTTTAAGCAATCTATTTTAGTCTGCAGGTGGTTGACTTTTTAATTAAGCTCCGTACTAACTGTTGGACAACAACTGGTTGTCTCCCACCCTCCGTGGGGAAGGGAAGGCATCGTCACATAAGCTATTTTTAAGGGTGGGGGAGGGGGAGCTGAAGAGCTAGTAGAATTGTCCAACCTAAAACCTCCGATCTCTTCACTGCTGAAGTCAGACTGCAAGCTTACAGATTAATTAACTAATTATCACCCTGCTCACTTGTTTACCCTAATAAAGGCTGCCATTATTTCTTGTGATGGCATCCAGTCTCAGAACACTGATGATAAATCACAACTGCTTGTTTACACATGCTTTAAATCTAGTTTTTCCTCTGACAAATTAAAATAATGAAGGAAAAAAAAAGCACACTCCTGACCTCAAGGAGAAAGGAACAGGTCCTACAGCTGAGTGAGTTACACAGTTGTATGTTTTATTTGGTGTGTCTGAGGCATTCACTGAGATTACTTCAGGTAGGCCTTTCATACCACATAGTTCCAACTTTCAGGTAACTGACTTCAGATACCAAGATGTTGAAAATCAGTTTCACAAGTTTTAAGTACCAATAATCCAACAGAGTACTAAGACAGCAACAAATGGACAGGTTACTGCAAGAGATGCCATTCCTTGTGGAAAAATAAAAGGCCAACTAGTATCATATGGGTCTTAAACTTTCAGTTCTGAAGAGCAAATATAAGAAGCAATTCCAGCGATGTGATCAGCATTTTTCCTCTGCTTCGATAAAGTGTGAGCTAAAACATCAGCTGCTTATTTTACATCTTAATTGACCATGGTTAACATGAAATATTGCTCTAATTCCCCCCCCCAAATCTCGAATAATTTCCATGCCTTTTTCAATAAATTACTTTCCATAAACAGCAATTTGACATCTAAATAACAGTACTTACAGTGTCAATTGTTTTCAATTCCTTGGTAACTCAGACAAACAAACTTAATTTGAGACTAAGTTTTCTGTCTATATTATATGATGTTTCTGACTGATGTTTCAAATAATAATTTTATCTTTTATGAAGGCAGTACTAGGAAAACGTTGTTACACAGCTCCTACGGTTCTTTAAGCAGGAATCCAAGCACCTCATGTTTTAAAGCATAGCACAGCTGCCACTTTGGAGAAAAGTCAGTTTGGCCAGAAAAGCTGGACACATACAAACCAAAACAGCTGGCCATTTTTAATCAATACATCATCTGAAAGAGTTAAAGAGCAAGCAGAATTATCTCCTTGTTGTTTCTACTAGATTACCAAATTGCACTCATCGTTTTCAGAGACTGCCACATCATAGGACTGGGGGGCTTCCTCTGCAATTTCTTTCTGGTAAGGGCTGTTAAGACACCAGACATACCAAAACAACAGGAAGACATAGTATCTCCCAAACTCTCCGAGTTCCTCCTACCAGACCTCAGCAACAAGGCCGAAGCAGCCAAATTCAAAACTGAGCAGCACAACAAAAGGCTAGAAACAAGAAGAGCCTGATAGGGACATAAGATCAGAAAAAGCAATGGGGCATCAGATTCTGCAACAACCAGAACACACGGGTTGATACAAAAACCACCGGTCTCAAAAAAAATCTTCTGCCTAGCCTCTGCACAAAGCACTTGTCCTCTTACTCTTTCTAGATCACCTGTCCATTGCTTACAGTACTATAGACTATTTCATACGCTCAAGATAAAAATATTTACATTAAGCCAAAATGCTAACCCTTCTACTGTTTGGGTTCCCTCCCATTTACTTTGTTCAAAATCTAGAAAGCTGCATCAAAGCAATCTATCCTACAAGAATATTACATGAGCAAAGTTAGGAGCTATAAAATATGAATACTAAAAATTGCTTGAGCAACCCCTGATTACACATGCATTATGTTGTAGGCTTCGCATTAAATGATGCACGGAGCTCAGGTAACAAACGATCCTGCTGACATTGCATGTGCAAAAAGCTTCATACATAAATGCAGTAGAAGGGTTTACAACACCATGACACAACTGGGTTTTCATGATCTGCCAAATTCTGTTGGTCTCATAGGATGCTATTACACTATAGATGGACTGTGACCATTTTTGCTAGAAAAGATCACAAAAACATAGCTGCACAGGACAAACATGTCCAAATCACTCTGTTGAACAGCCATGTTATTTACAAGTAACATGAGTTGGTATACTTAACCCCCTATGTTGTACTTCAAAATATATGTCAAAGTCAACTGTTAATTGGGCGGAATAATAACTATGCCTCACCTCCTCCCACTTTGTATTCTTTAATTATGTATCTCTAAGCACAAAAATCCCCCTGCTTACCATGTTATTTGCACTCTTTCCTGGATTTAGTAGTAAAGGCCTGAACTAGCGACATTTGTCTAGAGTATCAGTGGCATATAATCAGCTAAGGCAAATTTTTTCATGCTTCATTTTACCAGACACAAGTTTATACTTATGTGTTTTCAAACATACAATCTCTAGCAGGTTAATTTTTGATGGAAATAGATTTTATCTGAATCTTCGGTATTTTGAATGATAGCTAGCCCACCCCAAAGGCTTAAGAAATTAAGAATTAAGAAATTAAGAATTAAGATATGTATCTCAACACAGTTTTGAATAACCAAGATGACTGAATTAAAGGCTGGTAAAAAAAATGATGGCGCTATCTTCATGAGATAGAACCGTATCACAACTTTATCTGAACAGAATTTAGCTTACATGGCAAGTAGAAACCATTTTGTTCGGGCAAACTTAAAAACTGATTATGATGGTCTAAAAAGAAAAGTGAAAAGGATTCTGAATTTCAAAGATGAAGAAATAAGACACTTGTCTTTACTGCATATAAGCCTACTTTTCATTTAAGCTTTGAAAAGCTAAGATGCACATGCATCAATATCTTAGCAAGAAGACTTTAGAAAAGTAAGAGAAAGACAGGAGGGTTGTTCTTGGGGAAAAAAGTTTGTTCTTCTAAAGCATTCTCTTTGCTATTAGTTTGGAAACTGACAGTATCATCAAAGATTGAAAACAAAGGCATTTCATTGAGCAAATGAAAACCAACAGCTGAACTACACTGACAGTTCATAATATTCAGGTTTCTAGTTAAAAAAAAAAAAGAAGAAAAAACCTCACTCTCTAAGCAAAATGACTGTAATACTAGTGGTAACCTGGGTCTAGTCATTAGGCAAGTATGAAGATGAGAATGATAGAAACAAACTTTGAATATAGGTTTTCTGTACAGAAAGCAGCAACTCTACCGAAAGTTGTTCTTGTCCTGGCTTTGCAGATTGGGACTTCACTGGTTGAAAGGAATAGAGTAGGGAAGAGATGGAAAGCTTTTCTATTAAGCACCAACCTTACGTACATACCCATACAAATTTCCTTACAACTTATCTCCTGTAGCACATAACAGATTTTTCTTCCTGGTATAGCACAAAATTTGCCTTAATTAAGAACTGGATCAGCCAATTAAAAACACTCATAGACTAACTATGTTCTCCAATGACTGTTTTGAAGCAGCCCTCTCCTATCACCCAATAGGCACCAGATGCCGAGACCTCAGGCTACCCACAGAAGCCAACAGGTTGTGCCCTCTGCAGTGTAAGCTGGCACCTTCCTCCTGAAAAAAAGCAAAACAAAACAACCCCACAAATAAACAACCACAAAAACAGCAACAGCTGAACCCACAAAGGCTTTAGCACACGTTCTGCAGGTATTTCCAAGTTGAGCATGTTCAAGTCTTTCACATTTTAAACCTCAGTTAGGTGCATATGCAAACTCATTTAGACAAAACATGGACCTTTTCTAGTCCTCTCCCAGAAGCTGCTTTAAAGAAAGACTCAAGCTAGCTATGTGTTGTAAACCAACTTACTTATACTACAGAGCATATGTACCAATGATATGAGAAAGAAAGTATCGGAAGCTCAAAATTCTTCCAAGTTTTTCATCAGTCTAAGATAACAATAAAAACGCTTGCAATATATACATCAGTGTAAGAGTAAACATAACACTAACTCTGACTGGGGAAAAAACCCATCACTAAATCCCAGATAATCACCTATTACAAACATTTTATGATTAATTCCCAACTTCTCTGAGAATGCAGTCACAATTTTAGCCACTACCTAAAAAGCAAATATCCAACTTTACCTGATTCTTTAAGCTTTCAATAGTTCCACCATTCTGAGTACACAAAACACCACATGATGAATTACATTCTGGATGATTTCATCAAAACTTTCATATGATTTTTAATTCATAGCTTCCCCTAGTTTCTCATTCCTAGTTTGTCATTCTACAAACAACCCACTTTTCTCACACCAGGGGACTGACATTCCTTTGCAAATCTACCATGTGGACCAAAAAACTGCAGTGTCCAGACCTGAGAGAGCTGTCCTGCCTCCACAGCTGCTTCTAAGCTAAGGAAAGGGATACCGAGCCCAGCAATACAATCCTAGTCTTAATTAAAGTAGGGAGGAGCAGTAACAGTATCGCTAGGTTAAGCCTCACACCTCACTTTGGGTGTGTTTGATGGGAGTTTATCTTGATTTTTGGTTTTAAAAAAGTGCACACAAAACCTACCCACACCAAACAAAAAGAAATACGTATTTATTTTTAAATATACTTACCTTGCACCATTATTTCTAACTACTTCCACTGTTTCACCAACAAAATACCGATCCTTGACATAAGCAAAGATTTCATCACAGATCTCGTGAAGTCGGGAGCGATGGGTAAGGGTGGCCAAGTAGAGAACTGGAATGATGAGTGCCTCTGGAAAACTTTGAAGATTATGTCTGGCTTTCTTCTCTGATTCCAGTGCTTCCTGATATGTGAGTCCTGGTTTACCTGTGACAGCACAGCTCCACACAAGGCTGTTGCACAGAATGGTGCGTTCAAAAAAATCACTGAAAAGATAGAGGGTGGGGGAGAGAGAAAGGAAACTGTTGAGTTCTGACTAACATTTTCAATTTGCTCGCTATTAATACAGCAGCAAGTTTCTTTCACAAGCCTGAAATGCAAAGGCAGCTCTACTCTTGTACGGGTTGTAGATAATCAAGGGTTATTTACCACTTTTTAGCCATGGCATCATAAATTGTTACTGTAAAATCAAAGTCTCCTCTCTCTAGAGACTACAGTAACAGCATCAAGACCTAGAAGTGCTGCAAACACATATTCACGTGTAAGAAGCCTTATGCATAAAAATAATCACACTGAGTTTAATAGGTGTCATATCCTCCTCACATCCCCCACATTTCCACAAATATTTGCAAGAGGAGGGTCTAAAACTGTACAAGCATAAAATAACCTTAAGACCACAGAAACATGTTGAAACTTGAGTAAGTTTCAGATTTTGAGTGCCCTAGCTCACAAATGAAAAGATGGGAGAGGTAGAAAATTAATGTCAAGTAGTTCTCTAAATAGTTTTTACTCCTTCACTGTTTGCATTGCTCTTAGAAAAAGCATTAAACTATTTTTTCCTACAGATTCTTCTCCTCCCTTGTTCCATTAGCAAATATTGACTCTCCTCCTTCCCTGTATTTCCAATTAATGCTAAAATTACTTGGTGTTATTGCTTGCTTACTAGTTATTATATTGGAATCAAGAAAGAAGAGCTTTCATTAGTCAGTATCTGTCAATTTTTGACAGGTATCAGAAAAACAGCAGTTTGTTAAAACATTTTCTAGATGAACTAGATGCTGTAGCTATTCACAAAACCATGTTAAAACATATCATATACTACGGATCAGTGATCAGACAGCAGAGCAATCTTTCAATATGCCCCAGCTCAGACAACGATTTTTATTTGCCTTTCTTTAAAAAGCTTAACAGACTAGTATCGATAAGCATGCAACACACAACATGACAAACCGAGTTTTGTTTTGCCCTGTATCAGTTCAGCATAGCTATTTCAAGGCAAACACACAGTACTTTCAGGACACTGCATGCTACACGAGATACCTATACTGAAGTTTCATTCGTCTAAAAAAAAAATTACGCTGCGCAGTGTTCCCATTTTTAAAAGGAAAAAACTGTTCAAATAATTTCTAGTAATGGGGTTAGAGAATTGGACAGTTCACACTTCAAGTTTTTTCTTGCAGGCTCCCTGCAAACTCAAGCTGGCAAACGTGCATCAGTCAGACCGACGCAGATGATGATGTTCACTGCAGATGGACAGATGAACCATAACATTTTGTAAATGAAAATGGAAATTCCAGATTGAAGACAATGGAGGGTCCTGGCCAAGATAATCCTTTCTGTATGAGCACAGGATTCCTCTGAGTGAGAGAAAGATGCTTTAGGAAGAACATCAGCTGCGAGAAGGGAAAAAGGACAGAAGAGGAAGAGATACATTATCTGAATAATACTTAATAGCTACAAAATTTCAGATTTTTATATCACCTGCATCTCCTTAATATATTTGACAGTACATGGGTCTGACACTTTAAGTAATGAGGAATAATTTGGGTTTGCTTACTCTAAACAAGAAAAGGAGAAGAACAAAGGAGAATGAAATTATTCTTCAATATATGAAGAACGGATGGCTGTCAGTCATTCTTTGTGCATAGGACAGAATATTCTTTTTTTCCTGTCAACTATGGTGAATCAGCATCTTGAAGGTATAGAATAGTTACTTAAATATTTTAAAGAACAGATCAGACAAAAATCTGTCTCTTTTTTTTTTTAAAGGTGATGGAATACATAAAATATGATCTCTTCAGGTCTCTTCCTGCCCTACATTTCAATACTTCTGTATTAGATTCACAATAATTTTTAGTAGTCTTACTGACTTCAATGGATAAAGGAACATTTACTCCAATCTTCATGCAGTTGTGTGTCTCGACATATATTCTTGTGTCTCACTTACCAAAGATGTTCTTGAAATTACCTTTAGCCAGGAAAACCACCCTAAGAGTTAGTAAAAAATATACCAGAACATAATTTTCAAAAATTATGAAAGTGAAAGGGGAGAGGGGGGAAGACAGAGAGAGCAGAGTGGGAGGGAGAGACTGAGGTTGAAGCTGACAGTGTCCCTTTAAGAGCTGCTGCTATTCTTTGTGAGGGGACACCGGGCAATCAGGCTATTTAAAGCAACAGCATTGAACTTACCGGGGGGGGGGACGACACACAACCAACAAACCCCTCTCTAAAAATTTTTAATCCATGATTATTACAAATGCAAAATTCTAAGATTACTTTAACTGAAACATATTTGAGGAAAACATTTTTCCATTTGCATACAAGAGTAGTTTGTGTATCTAGTTTCATTCTTCCTCATTTCCTCTTTTGTTTTGTGTGGATTTTTGCCCCGTGAACTTATAGGGAAGAAAAAAATTGTGCAGAAAAAAGTTACATTCAATTTTGAAAGCATTATTTGTCTTTAGCTAGTCATTACCTATAGCACATCAAAACCATCTGTGGCTTAGTCTGTTAACACGGTTTTATTGCAATGTTTTAATGATCTCACTTTAACTTGGTTTGAGAGAGAGGAGAAAACAAAATCCCAACAGTATAACAGTAGATGTTATTTGTAGTGCTCCTTCTGTCCCCGTCTCTCTCTGGTGCATGTCAGTTATCACAAAAAGATATACAAAGAGCAGACACAACAGCCACCAAACCAAGAGAACAGTAGCAGCAGCAGTAATACCCTTTCTCTTTACTTAAAGAGTAATAATGCACTTGATCATATTCTAAATTCAACTTAAATTCACAACAGCAAGTGCATCTACTGCTATCTCACATCTGAAGCCTTATCTACCTCTTTACGTAGGGTATTACAGTCTTTGGGGCTTCCTCACTGGTTCAAGATCTCAGTAACTCTTGACAATATGGAGAAGGAATTTCATACAAAACACATCCACAAAGCTCACTTGCATGGTCCCATCTGCCTCGAGAAGCCAAACGGGACTGCAGGGCCCCGGTGGAGATGTCCACATCAGCTCAACTACTTGAGGAGCAGGGACTAAAAACTGAGTTGTCTTTGTAGTAGTAATTAATGCTGACTTCTCAGCTGGATGCCTTTTTCCATTTCCATTATATAGTTAGTTTTCCATGCAACTTAAGGTAAACAGCAAAATTATCAGCAAATCACTGAGAAATACTGCTATTTTGTAGGTATTTCATAGGAGGCAGTTCATTAATAGAAGCTAGAAATAAATTACTTGCAATCTCTGTGCTGACTGCACTTGCAATGGATATAAAAATCCAGCCTAGAAATATCAGATGCGTTTTGCTTGAACTAACCAAGTATCCCCATTGAGTCCAAGATCTTCTTGGACTGTATTTTTAGTGTGCTTCAAGAACATGTTTGTTTCAAACCATTTACTTTCATTCATTTTCTTAGCATCTATTAAAAACAAGTTGGGGGGTGTTCTTTTTTTAAAAAGAAGAATTATATATCGGAGAATGTAAAATATGACAAGTCATGTTAAGCAAGTGAAATTTAAGAGAGAGAAAAAAGCAAGAAAAAATAAATCTATGGAATGGCTAACTTGTAATAATTGTTATTTTTAATCCTGAAGCCCCTATGAGCTTCTAATATATAATTTATTTAGTCTATGGTAGGAGGGTAATCATGGAAGACCAACTCTGCCATTCTGGATTACAAAAGCGTTCTTGTACTCTGCCTTATCGCCAGAAGTGGTCAATAATACATATTATAAAAATAATGCACAAAAGAAACAAGCAAACAAAAAAAAAAGATAAAGAGACATTTATTCATTAGTATTTACAGGTTAATTATGCATTAAGGAATATATTTCAAGTTATAAGTTTCTCTTCAACAAAACAGAAAAATCCACTTAACTAAGGACACTTTAAAAAGCCTTTTGAACAGATCTCTTCTTGACTGTAACCAAGAATTCCACAGGCCAATCTATAAAGAAGTTTCAGTAAGTTTTGAAGATGCAAAACTGCTCTTTCCTCCCCGTTTTAGAATGAAGAACATTCCTACCACTGTATCTATACTACTTATCATTTTCAGGCTGTCTTCACAAGCAAGACTTCCCATACTTTCATAGTAGCTTTCACCGCACGTCTGTATCAGCTATTAACTTTCACAGACAAGGTGTCAAAGACTGGTGGTAACATCCCACTGGTTTAATGTGTTTCTTATGCATCCTATGCATCTCGTGCATCCCCATACTTGCTTTTGCAGCTACTATTATGGCTCCAGAGACTCTTTTGTTGGCCTGTCCCTCTAACCAGGACTACAACCAAGCACAAAGAACATCAGTTCCCCCAGTTCCTGTTACTCCTGATAAATACAATCAAACACTGCCACCTCAATGCACCCCCTTTTAAAGGGTTACAAAATTATGTGATGGTATTTCAGATTAAAAAGGAAATACATTCTTAACGGGAAAGTCACTTTACAAAATACTAGTCTTGCCAAATTCTCCTTGCGTTAGCATAATGATTTCTTATATAGAGAAGAGTAATACTAATGTATGATTTGTATTCATCTCTACTAAAGCTGCCATGGGCATGAAAGAAGCTCTTCAACACTAAGTTTGTGCTCTGTAAAAAAACAAAACAAAACAAAAACAACAAACAAACAAGAAAACAACTTAAGTCTTAACCGTTTGTAGTAATTAAAAGCGTTCATATAGTTGAGGAAGAGGGTGAATTCAGGTTACCATGTATCTATACAGCCTGCTTGATCTAGTCAGACTATAATTTTTAAATTCTCCCCTCAAAAAACTCAAGTTGCTGTTGCAAAAGCAGATTCAGAGAAGCCTGATTTAGACAATGGTTTTCTTTCATGAAACAGCTAACACGATTTTTAAAAAGTGGGCCCTCCCTATTCCTATTAATCTAATTGCCCTTGCTTAGGCAAAGAAATGGGAGATGTTGTTTTCAGAAGACACTAGCTATCTGAAGCATCACTTTGCAACCAGCAGAGACAAGGATCAGCATCTTTAAAACTTGCTGAAAGATGACCTATGTTCTCCACTAGATTATGCCACAACCAACCAACATTAAACTTACTCATCTGTGCCAGGACACCCTGCTAAGTAAAAAGAACTAAACTTTTCAATCCAAAGCACCAATTTTACCCAACCTAACAAAAAGCCAGAAGAGAATTTAAAAAAACCCCAAAACCAAAAAAACCCACCCCACGTACACAAAAAACAAGCATAGCAGAGTTTTCTGCAGAGTTTTCCCAAATACCATATTCTAAGCCCTGACCTCTGAGCTAACCACCCACTGACATTTCTAGGGATCGCCTAGAAGTCTAAATTTATCCCTTAATTTGTGAACTTTGGTTAAATATGGAATTTGGTCTTTCATACTTTTTCTTAGTGACAACATCTTTGCAGTGTAAATAAGCGTGTCAGAGTACTTAAAATATTCACCAAACCCTTTGAGAACAGAAAGATGTTTTAAAAGGATACTTTTCATGCTGACCTTTTAGCAAAACTACACATACCTGAAACGTATTTCAGTGCAATGTCAACAAATACATGAGAGTCATCTAATTATGTGATAATAATAATTGTAACCAGAAAAGCAGCTTTCAAAATATTGGAAGCTGGCAGAAGGGGACTTAATTCCTACAGAAACTGGAGGCTGTCAGCTCTTGTTCGTTAGGTTCTTATACGCCCCATAATGAAAACACTCCTTACAAAACTTCCAACAAAATATTCAACACCCCCCTTCCCCACCAGAGTGTATCGCCCAGGAAACACTAAGGCATTACCCTCCGAAGTTACCTAATCCAACTTCTTTAAAATTTTATTAGGTGAAGTGTATTTAAGTAAGAAAAACAAGTCTAAACACGAAAAAGATTTAGGTGTGCTCTAATTTCATATGCTGCAAATGAAAAGTATTTCAGATTTAATCTCATTACTCTGCACGTCTTTAAAAAAAAAAAAAAATAAAGAGAGAGTTTGGATGCGGGGGCCTTTTGTAGGCGGGATCAGACTGGGGGTGAAAACACATGTATTTACCAGCTTTTGAAAAACGTCTCGCTAAATACTTTCTGTCCATTGTTCTTACAAGCGATAAAGTAAGCGGCAGTAAGTTCGTAACTATCCGCGCAGTACGCCTTCAACGGTTAACGACAGTTTCACAATTTCCACTGGTCTTTTTACACACGAAGAAAGAAAAAATACGGAAAAAAAAAGAAAAAAAAAAGGAAGGGACGGAAGGAGGGAGAGAAACCTCACGAGAAAGAGGGTTCCTGAGGGGACAGGTGTGACCGCTCGGTTTCAGGCCGGGTTTAACCTCTGGCGGTGCCGCCCGGCCGGGAAGGGAGGGTTCCGGCAGCAGGGCCCGCGCCCCGCCGGACAGGTGCAGCGACCCCCGCGCCCGGGCCGCGCTCGCACCGCGCCCGGGCCGCCGGCCCCACCAGCCATTTCCAACCGGGTCAGCCGGCGGCTCCCCGCGGAGGCGGGGCGAGCGCGGCCTTGGGCGGCGCGGCGGCTCCGACACCCCGGCCCGGCCGAGGGCCGGCAGCAAGGGGTTAACCGCGGCGGGAGCCGGCCGGGGAGCCGAGCCCGGCCGAGCCCAGCGGGCTCCGCAGGCGGCGCCCCCCACCCGGCCGCTACCACAACAATAGGGCGGCCGGCACATGCCGGGCGGGCGGCCCCGCTGCCCCGCGGCGCCGGCTGAACCCGGGCCCGGCGCGGCCCCTTCCGCGAGGCGGCCTAGCGCCGTCCGCCGCCGACACGCGGCTGCTGGCGGGGGCGGAGGGGAGGGGGAGAGCCCGGGCCCGGCAGACGCTCATTGCCGCCCGCCGCCTCCCACACGCGCAACTTTCACTTCCCCGGCGGGGGCAGGGGGACAGGGGCGAGGGCGACAGCGCGGAAGCGGTGCGGCGGCGGGGGGAGGAAGGAGCCGGCTCCCCCCGCCTTCCCCGCGCGGGGAGGGGGCCGCGGGATACCCCCGCTGAGGAGGGGCAGGGATTCCCCCTGCCCCGGGCGAGAGATCCGCCCTCTTCCCCCCCCCCCCTCGGGAGGGCACGGGCTCGGCGCCAGCCGCGCCCCCCCTCACACACACACACACACCCCCCCCCCGGCAGGGCTCCCCGCGGCGCTGCCGGGGAATCCCCTCCCCTCCCCGCCCGCCCAGGTGTCAGCCGTTCGGGGGTTAAACCGCTCCCCGCCCGCCGCCGCCGGAGGACCGGGGGGGTGTGGGGGGGCAGGACGGACACACGGACGAACACGGAGACACGGACACAGACACGGGGGTCGCCTCTTACTCGTAGTCCCTGAAGATCTCGTTAGTGACCCTGCAGTAGAAAACGCGCTCGTCCGGCCGAAGGTCGGCGGGGGGCTTCTCCCTCACGAAGGGCTTTCGGTGCAGCAGCGGCATCGC
The DNA here is from genome assembly GCF_964195595.1 of Calonectris borealis. Lineage (NCBI taxonomy): Eukaryota > Metazoa > Chordata > Aves > Procellariiformes > Procellariidae > Calonectris > Calonectris borealis. Next base: position 29,231,414 of record NC_134316.1, on the reverse strand, counting down.
CCCGCTCCGCGCTCTCTTCCTGCCCCGGGACCCGCTTCCAGAGGGACGGGAAAAAAAAAAATAAAAACACGGAGGGAGTGAGCGAGCGAGTGCGGGCAGCGGCGCCCCCCGGCCCGGGGAGGAGGGAGCGGGCCCGGCGTGTCCCTCCCCCCGGGGGAGCCGGAGAAGGAGCGGGAGAAAGCGCCGGCGGCGGCACGGCGGCCTTTTGTGTGCCTGACACGCCGCTGCCTGCCTGGGACTGCGCGCGGAGCGAGCGGCGGATCCTTCCTCCCGCCTCCGCCTCCCTCTGCCTCACAATGGGGCCATGACGCCGAGCGGCGGGCGGAGGCGGCGCCCCCCGCCCCAGCCGCGCAACGTGCTCGGCTCGGGGATACCCCGGCCGCCGCCGTCGCCGCGCTTTGTCTCCTCTGGCTCCCCTGCCCCCGGGTCACCCCCTTCCCCCGCCTCTGACCCACACACGCCGGGCCGGACACCAACTTCCACTCCCCCGCCACCTCCACCTCCGCCTCCTCCTCCCCGCAAAGCAAACACCCGGGAGGGGCTGCGCCGACCACTTATCTCCCTCCTTCCCCGCCGGCCGGGACGCTGCCTAGTGGGGGTCCTCGCCCTTCCCGCCCCGCGGCCCGGCCGCCGCCGGGCTCCGCCGCCGCGGGACAGCGCGGCCGTGGCGCGGGGGGCTGGCCGCCCTCCGGCCTGCCGCAGCGGGGGGCTCCGGGGGTCTCCCTCCCCTCCTGCCCACCTGGCGCGGCCGCAGGCTGCCCTTGCTGCTTGGCCGGTGCGAAGCGCGGTGCCCCTCGCCGCGGTTCTCCCCTTTCCTCTGCCCCCCCCGGCTCCTGGGAAGTTTTTGATCTACTTCTTCAAGCCCTCAATCAGGAAGAGCTGCGGGGAGGAGCCTTCCCCTGCTCTCCCCTACATCTTTATTGGCCGCTCGGTGCCTTCCAGCGTGTGTCACACAGGAAGACAGCGAGCTACATTATTAATTAATGGCTGAGAGGGCGCATCCTCCATTTTTGAATTATCAGCCGGAGATCTCCGGTGCGGGGGGGTGGGCCAGGCCGGCTGACCGCGGGGGGGAAGGCGGCTCTTGCCGCGCGGCGCTGCCGGCCGGGCCGGGCCGGGCCGGGCGGCACGGCACGGCACGGCACGGCACGGAGGGGCGGCCGAGCCTGCGGCTCCTGCCACCGGCGTTACCAGCGCTGCCGAAACCGGCGCCGGGCGCCGAGGAGCCGCCCAGCCCCTGGGAGACCACCCGCCGCTCGGTGCCGGAGGGATCCGCTCTCCTCAGTACCTGCCCTGCGGGCGAGGGCAGGCGCGTCTCCTGCAGGGGTGTTCCCCTCGGCTGATCCACAGCCGTTTCGGCGTTTGACAGTGCCATTCCGGAGACGTTTCTCTCTCAGTTAACAGCCCAAAAGCCAAGGAGTATACTGCTATCAGAGCGTACAGGGGCATACGGATATATTTTGCTGAAAGTGAAATTACACATCATTAAGATGAGCATAAGAACCGTACGCGGGCCCCTTAACGTTGCCTCATTTTTTTCCAGTTCAGCGAAAATGTCACTCCATGGTTTTACTAGTGTATTAATTTTTCACCACTTTTTTTTTTTTAACACTAATGCATTTACAGTGCCATTGGTAATTAAAACTGGGGTGTTAATTTAACTGTGTTCTTAAGAGTGAAGACATAAAAACGCAGAAAGTCCACATCCATTATAGTTCATCATCACAAGGTCCAACACGTATATGAAAAATCTGCAAGATAATTGTAGAAACTCCATAGAACTATTGAGGTGACTAATACCTGAAGGCTGATATCTAAGTAGTTTAAGTTTACAACTTAAAATGCTATTCCTGCAAATGAAGGTCCCGTGCTGTTTCCTGCACCTGTGCATAGGTTGTTTTCTTTACCACTGCAAGTAAAGGCAACGATCGGCACTGCTGTAGCCTGTGTGACTGAAACCTAAAAGAATGTTTACATCCAATCCATGAATTACTTTGCTTAAAAGGTGATCACGTTTTAACCAAAAGCACTGAGAAATGTTAATGCTCGTTTCTTCTAGTTAAGTTTACAAAATACGAAGCTTGAGCTACAAAACATATTAACTCCTGAGTCCCACCAGTTTATTTTCATTTGCCAGCTGGCTTCACTTTCAGTTTTTAATTACTTTCTAGCAAAGGGCACAAATGCAACTTGAGTTAATTCACTTGTATCTAACATCTGCTAATTTTTAGTTCGTTTTGCATCAAAACTGTACAGTATGCCATGGTTATGACATTTAGTGTTGCCAGCTCTTATGATTACAGTGAGATTTTGCAACACTTAGCTTTGTTTTAAGCTCTAGCTCTTCAGCAGATGTGATTAAATTGGAACCTCAGGTCCCCTTAAAAATAATTACATTTCTAAATCTCAAGTTTGAGAGAAAAGCCTGAATATGCAAACCCAAAAGGCTTACAAATTAGAAGGGAAAGAAAAGCTTTGAGTTTTGAATTTTTGTAAATCTCATTATTTTTAAGGCAGTATCATGATGTTTGGGAACTTGGCTGATTTTTTTCATGCTCGGATTGTCAGCACAGCATTATTTTAGCACTAGTTGGTATCCATGAAAAATGCATGAGTTGATAGAACCGTGACATCAAAAGCAAATTCCTTTTTCCTTTTTGCTCTCTCTCGCTCTCTTTCTCTTTTCTTCTCACCTTTTCGTCCTCCTCTTGTTCTTCCTCCCTCATTATTCCCTCAGTGATTTTCCAGTGAACAGATCCTCACTGAGTAATAGGGTTGCACTGTGTTTTCATGTTCTTAGGATACAGAGGAGCAGTTCATTCAGTTTTCACCTCTGAATCCAGCTCTGTTCTTTAAAATCCACAAATCCAGGCTCTGATTCTGCTCCCAGTAAGGTCAACAGGAACTAGAACAATTTTTTATGACACCAGCTAATGTCTACTAAGTGGGCGTTGAGAATTCAATGGAAATTAATTCTGAGAAATCAGAAAAAGGTTACTTTCCTTCCATGGGAATATTTATTGTCTTTTTACACTGTGTTTAATTTTTGCAATAGTTTGGGTTTTTTAACACATCACTGAAAATATAGTTTTCATTCAAGATACAAGAATGGGATTATCGATGACATTCAGTGGCGTTGTTGATATGGATTTTGCCACAAAGCGGCAAAAAAGAAGCTGCTTTCTTCTTAAAAGATGACTTACACACTAACAGCCATACTAAACCGAGTTCCCTAGCCAGGGAGGTTGCAGTTCTCATTCATAGAACTTTAAAAATAGTTGTACTGGGAACATAAAACATTACCAAACACTTGTTCTCTACGCTTTACAAGGGTAGAACAATTTCCCAGGGACAGTGATGACCCAGGCTCGGGGCAGCCCCCCAGCTGCTCCTTCAAAGCTCCCCACAATTTGCAAATTTTTTATTCCTTTTCACTTGCTCCTTGCTTTATCGGAGATTTCTTTCCTTGTCCCGTCCTCTTTCTTCTTGTCTTTAAACCACCAAGAACTGCTGTACACAAAGATACTCCAAAATATCTATTCAGATATTCCAAAATATCTATTCAGCTATATCCATTACCAAATAATTCCACATGTGACTATTGTTATTCTGGAACAAGAAGAGCACGTGGAATTATTTTACTAGAGCATTGCCACTTTAAATTCACACCTAACTTTATATTGGAATAACTCATGTTTAGCCAAATCATATACTTGGAACCATGCAAAGGCAAAAATTTTACTCAGTTTTACCTGTATTATCATGCAGTTGGGAGAGTTTTTTCTGTAGAGTATGTTTAGCCATTTACTCACTTGCTTTTTTGTTCTTTTTATTTTTCCCCCAAAGTTGCCACTTTGTTCTCTCAGGGTTTGGCTGAAGTCAGAGAAAAAAAATTCATTGGATTTCTTCATAAAGAACTTCCTTGGACTTTGAATGGCATGCTAGGTTCTCAACTCTAATTTTTGTAAAAAACATATGGTTGAGAAGATAAATGCGAAAGATGCACTTAGTTGTGTAAATGATAGATTGCTAGTGAGTTGTTCAGTCAAATGACATAATATCAATCTCTAGCTTTTTCTCTGTTGACTGGAGCATGTGAAAAAGGAGAAGTATAACATATATGTAAGCATCGACTCATTTTAATGCACTGAGTAGATTTTTGGGGGATAGTATCATCCCTTTTCTTTCCAGACACTGTTTTGAAAATCCTTCATTTCCGTAACGCGAACAAACCATAGATCACTTTTTTAAAGCTTACGACACCTAGCAAAAACACCTTATTTATCTGATTATGCATTTTATAACTTACTGATATAGCTTTTGTCCACTTTTTGCCCTTTCTCTGCCACCTTGCTGAGCCAATTTACTCTTTTGATCATATATCTTTATTTAAACTATGTGAGCAAAGACAATGTGCTGGTTTTATCAATCCACTCCAGCTGTGGGTAACAGTAACATTTGGTCTATTGTCTTTTACTGGCTGTAAAGCGCTATGCTCAGTTTTTAATAACATACTCACTTATAAATAACATACCTCAGTCAAAAAAAAAAAGGAAGAGATACGCAGATGATTTTTCACAACGCGTTTCATTTTTCTGTCATTCTAGCTCAGTTGTATTTCAACATGCTTTTAAAGCAGTTCTGTAATCACAAGGATAGGAGGTTCCTTATTCTGCAGCTGCTGGACGCGTTCAACACTTGTTGCTTTCACATGGGTCACAAATAAAGGTAAAGAATCAATCCCTGTGGTCAGTGAATTTTTGGTATAGTCACATTTTTTGGTCGTTTCTTAATAGACTTAACCCAGGCATTCCACAGTTGCAAACATAGGCATAATCTTTGGGTCTGTTGCTAGCATAGAGGGCAGTAAGTCATGGCCGGAGTCTGCTTCGCCTATTGCTAAGGCTAAAAAACACCCAATACAGCAGGGCCCGTCCCTCAGCAAAGCACACCCCTCGGGAAGCACTGAGATGTTTCGTATATAATCAGAGTTATTCTACAGAGAGGCATTCCATCTTCTTCATTTTTTTTCACAGTTTAATAGGATTTAGACACACAGTTCTCACTGCTTTTAACGGATATTGCATGTTTAATTTCCATGCAGCTCCAGAAATGAAGAGATATGTTCCTTTAAAGTTTACTTTAATCATATCCTATTTTTTCCCTCTCAGAAAAGGCTATTAAAGGTATTTAAGCTGATAAACTTACACTAGCGGGGAGGAACTCTGACCTCATCTACTTTGCAGCGATGACCATGTATGATTGGCCTCTAACCTGATTACAAAACGATAAAATGATGTTGTGAAACCACTATTCATTTCCTAATAATGTCTCTGAAACCAGCTTAATTTCTGAGAGGATTGGTACTGCATTTTCTTTCCTACAGTTGTAGTGCACAGGATACAGAGTGTTGACACTACTGTAATTTTCTGACACTAAAATATGCTGAATTTCTCATTGCTAACCAATATTTAGAATGAATGATGACTGATGAATGATTTTGAATGAACGATGGGTGAATTTGCTATCTTTTGCTACATATGCACGTTGTCACTATCTGGAGTGATGTATGGCATTTTACAATAGATTTAAATATCCTGCATCAGCCTGCTTGAAACCTGGATCTGAATCGATAAAATATTCTTTATGCAGTCAAATTTAAGATTGAGAACTATCGAACTGCATAATACTAACCTACCATTTACTAAGCTTGCATTCATCTTATTTGAATTACTTATATTGAACACCTCTCTGTCCAGCTGATGAGTAGAACCAATAATTTCAAGGATGTTACTTTATGATTTTGTTATATGACTACACAGTCCCAACTTTTTTTTCAGTAATACTGAGATTAGACAAACCTGCTTGCATATTGAAAGAGGTCCCACGCAGTGGAGTTTCTGTTGAGGAGCACATGAAGAGAAGTTGGTGCAGTAGCTGATGTGGGTTATTTAGTCAAACATTACATGGATGAGCCAATCTGAAACATATACTTCTGCTCAAATACAGACCGTGTTGGATTTTCATAGAGTCATTCATTCGACAAATGTGATGACTCACAACTGTGACTAGTATTCTGACTTACTTATCCATTTAATATGAGACTCCTTTGGCCCCCACCTTATTTTGTTCTGTCCTGCTACTCATCTTTCATAGATGGCTTTAGGAATGATAAGGCAAAGAGATTAACTATCCAGGCACTATTCCGATGGTAGATGTCAAATAAAAGCAGACTTGAAGAAGCCAGTAGCTGGCTCGACGGGGACTCTGGATGTCTCCCCACTTGACAACACATGAGCGAGCTGTGGTGTGTGCGGGTGGAACAGCCCCACCACAATGATCCTGCAAGTGCGTAGACCCTGGCCACCACTTCAGCCCAGGTGGACAACGACTGGAGTAAAGTGGTAGCTTGCCCTGAGTACAAAATAAGCCGCAGTTTTGATTTCATGCTTTTGCAGGACACTGCTTTTCCATAACTGCTTGTATTAACAGGGTGCTAGCAGAGTGACCCAAGCCTGGTGTGCTGAGTCCTACAGTTGGAGGGGAGCCCACCATACTATGTTATGGCCACAGAATATATTCCTTAGGGGAATGCTATATTCAAGGGAGATCCTCCGAAAGGAGAGCTCCTGAGGCACAGCCTACATGATCATTCTCCCTCCTCCCACAAGATCCAGGGACAGGCACATATTAGGTGGACACCGTTGTCCCACAATGCCCATGTTGGGGCCTCACACCCAGGAGAAAGTGAGATACTGATGGAATTTCTACATTTCTTAAAAGTCAGGCACTCATAAATGTGTTCGGTTTACATAAGGCATGCATGTAGAGCAGAACTAAAGGAAAAACAACTTAAAAGGTGGTAAATCCAGTGTGTGCTTTGATCTTGCTGGCTTTGGAAGACTTAGGACAGCTGGAAAGTTAGTAGGATTGTTACCGTACTGTTGCTAAGCTAGGAATTAGCAAGGAAGAAAATGTAAATCTTTTTGTTACCGGTACCAATTTAGCACAACAGTTGACAGAATGAAATTGTTAAAGATTCAGTAACTCGTGAATTAATTAAAATTATTTCAGTTGTAATTTCCAGTTATCCAAGAAGTTCCTAAACAAAAAGCAAAGGCAAGACTTTACAATCCTAAGACCACCTTCACACATGGAAGTTATAGTACCTGAGACCTCATTCAGTACAACCCCACAGCATGGACATAGATAAAATGTTGTAAAAATGCAAATATCCACATTGTTTATTGTTCTATAGGAACACTTTCCAGTGATGCAATTTATCCTTATGCATCTCTAAATGTTTAAGGCTGAATTGGTATAAATATCTCAGGCTAAAATACTTTGTAAAAGTTTGTACCCTAGTTATCATAATTACAGAATGTCATAAAAAATTGTATGTAAATCCAGGTTTACAGAGGAACAGTAACACTTAAAACAGCATACTGACCATCCTGTTGTCCCCAGAAATCAGAAAGTTACTTTTAACTGCAAGCCTCCTTTAGGGCAAAACAAAAGGTCACCTACAGCTCTGCCTAGTCCCTAATGTATGCAACGGGTTAGACCCCTCCTTCAAGAAAAGCTTTCAGTTACACTCAGTACCACTAACTTGTCTGAGGTCCAGTGACTGAAATGCAGCTAATAATGAGAAAAAAGGAGAAAGTGTGCAAGAAAGTGTGCTTTTATACCTTATCTCGGTAAGTACCCCCGCTAACGTCAGTACCAAGGAAAAAGGTTTAAAAGGTCAGATCAAGTTTAAAAATGCCCATGCCTTCCCATCACTGCCCTGAACTACCTTGATTTTTGTTTTCTTATGTCTGTGAGTGGGTGTGTTGTGCCTCTGTGACAAAACTGAAGTTCAGTGAGAGAATTTCCGGCTTCGTAGATAGGTTTTTAACCATGCAAGGCATACACATGACCTCAATTCTCCATTTCTTGCCTGTTGTGCAACTGAGAGTTTAGCAGCAAAAGGAGTTACAACCTCAGCATTATCTAATACTTGTGCATATTGCATGCGCACATGCTTGGATAAAAATGTTTAACAGCTGACATAAGTTGAAATAAAACACTTCCCCCCCAATAGTACTTCATTCACACAGTCTGAAGGAATCTCCTGGCAGGAGGACAATTTGTCATAAAAATCAGGAGGAGGAAAGGGAAAGGTATGCCAGGAAACACAGCTCGGGTCTGCGCTGATGGTCGGATTCTTGATGAGTTCCACAACAGCCTATGACTACAGCCCATCTCTGAGGCCAACACATACGAATTCTTCTTAACGTTCACATAAAACCTGGTTACAAAAAGTTGTGACTTCCCAAACAACTTTGCAGAAGCAAATAGAAGCAGTGATCTGCTGGCTGGCAAAGCCTGGTCTGACTATGTTAATGAGTAAATGCTGCCAGAGAAGTTTCATTTGCTGCCGCCAATTTGTATCTTAGCGTTAGGCCGATGCTGCCACCCCGGCGGGCACCAGCTCCCCAGGCTGGCCCGTCGGTGGGATCGGGACAGAGTTTGGCGCTAACTGTGGGATCTGGAAGAAAAACACGTTTGAGAACTACGTGTTTTCTGATGAGTGCGGCCAGAGCCGCTTCTACGCCAGCCGTTTTTAGCAGCCAGGGCACCGCTGCAGTGCCTGCGCGATGGAGGGAGCTTCCACGCCTGGCTCCCGGCTTCCCTGAGGAAGGGCCCGACATCTGGCTCCATGCCTGCCTAAACCACGAGCAGTTGGGCGTTGGTGTGGGGACGGGGACATCCATCCACCAAGGGCCCTCGAGTCCCTCAAGCCGCTAGAGCAGCGAGCGTGCGGGCGGCAGGGAGGAGGGAGGCCCGGCTGGCAGGGCGGGCCGCTGCCTGAGGCTCTTCCCCGCCCCGGGCGCCCGCCTTGCCGGCAACCCGGCCGCGGGCGCTGCAAGCCGGGGCCGGGGCCCGGGCCGGAGGCAGGCGGCCCGGCCGGGGCGCCCCCTGGCGGCGGCGGGCGCGTGCGGGGGTCCCGGGCGGTGGGCGCGGCCGCAGCCCCCGCTGCGGGGTCTCTGCGTGGGCAATGGCGGCCGAACGACGAAGGCCCTCGCAAGCCGCTCTTTAGGGGCAGCTTCGTGGCGGGCGGACGCGCTCCCCTGTAGATAAGGCGGCTGGTTAAAGCTTAACCCGAGCAGGCCGAGGAGGCGAGCGTCGGCGGGAGGAGGTGTTTTAGGGAAGGCCCTCGCAGTTTGTCCGACCCGTCTTCCAGGGGGTGCGCGGGAGGCTGAAAGTCGCCGCTCCCCAGGCGGGCTGCCCGAGGAGGCAGGCTCGGGGTTGCGGCTGCGGCAGAAAGGCCACGCAGTCCGTCACCTCGACCTCCTGCACGCGTCCGGCGCGTGGCTCCCAACGGCGGGCTGGGAGCCTGGGCAGCCCCTGGAGCTGGCACCGGCACCGGCCCCGGCGCAACAGCCGTGCGCAGCGGCCCACCACGAAGTGGGTCACCCCTGCCCAAGGGAGGCCCGCGTCCCTCTCCACCTTTGAGGCCTTTGCCGAAATAGGGTAGGAAGTGTCTTTTGGCTCCCGGCCACGTGAAAGCTTTGAAGCGCATGGGTCACGGGCACCGGGTTTGGCCGCCCCTTCGGTCGATGGTGAAGAAGCGGCACTGGGTTCGGCGCCGCGAGCAGCGCTATTCCCCGTACACCAGCCAGATCACGTCCAGCACTCGGCATCGGTGCGCGGTGTATATAAAACCCCCCAGAAATTAAGAGGTCCTTCTGCTGAGAGTCGTAAAATGTAATCAGTTCCAGTGGGGGGCGAACAACAAAATGCTGCTGGGAATAATTTGGACTTTGTTTCTTCAGTCAAACCAGAATTAATCTGTATAACTAGTCTTTCATATTTCCATGGTGTATAGACCTTGTGCACGTAACCATCCTTTTTTGTGAAATTAACTCTGTCCCTTCTGTCCCTTTATTTTATAAACTATCAATTCATAAGAATTTAGGGAAGGATAAAAGCCCCTGTAAATTGTTACAGTTTCACAGTGTTAGGGAATGCAGGAGGGAACTTTCCTCACACCTCTTTTTTTTAACACAGTCTACTCCTAAATCCTACCCTTGGATGTATCCTGAGCTTTGCATGCAGACCAGACCGTGAACTAGTTTAACTGGAGTTATTTTGGCATCAGTGTAGCTGCTGTGGTGGGAACTGTCAGGTGGACACGCTGAGAAACAAGGTGTAAACGTTATATTAGCACATTAACACAGGGTTTTAAAGGTATTTAGTTAAGTAGGCGTAAAAAGTGATCTAGATGAGCCAGCGTGAGCTTTGTGCATAGGCTAGTTTTACCATTATTTGGAATTAAATTCCTTTTGTCTGGAGTTTGCCTGTGTAGGAACTCTGCCTAATTCTGTATCAGAAGACGGGTGTGAGTATATACTTGCCCCCCAAAGGCAGATTTGCCTTGAAGTTTCTGAAATATGTGACATAATATGCTTTCCTCCTATAGTATTAATAGAGCTAAAAATCCAGCCCTATCAGCTGACTTACACGCCATTTTCTTTATACTTAAATGTAATTTATTAATTCCTTTTAGATAGTGAGTAATGTATTTCAAGACATAAGTATTTTCCCCGTACGAGTATGTTCCAAAGCCTTTGCAAAAGGTCTGTGAGAGGAAAAGCTCATTAATGTGATTGAACTTCTGTAGAAGTTAAAGGTTGACTGAGCAGTAAGGTGAAAAAGTATCCAGAAGGGGGGAATGTTACCCCCATAAGTTCAATCATACTAAAATTACTCTTTAGTTCATTATGAAACCTGATTATTTTTTCCTAATCAACATAATATGGATGAATATGATTTGCAGTTTTTCTGAAGGAGTAAGTGAACACACGCACACACAAACCGCTTGTGGGCAGGATCTTTAAAGATTCAGTGGCGTTCTGTATGTCAAAGCACTTGAGCAGCTGTAAGATCAGAACCCAAAGGCTTACAAGCAAGGATGCAGCACCTGGTAGGGTGATTAAGGTAAAGTGAAAAATGCTTACATGGGTCCTATTGTAGTTGCTATTTAAATAATCCTATCTGAACTTAACCATTGTACTAAAAAATAATCAAGTCTTGCAGGTTACTTGCACTTATGCAACTTGAAAACAGAATCTATCAGTTGAGCCAGGTCCTTGGCACTACTCCAGTAGTTCAAAACAGGTCTAGAGCCAGCTTAACTGCCCCAGCCATAACTATTTTCACCTCTCTAGGAACAGCTCTGCAGGGCATAGACCCACTGAGACAGCCTACACTTCCCTACTTCTGAACTCTGACTTCAGAACATACGCAGAGAAACAAATGGCATGGGCAGCAGGTGCCCGCTCTGCAGTGCCTTTCTGGCTCGGGAACTCTCCCCCTGGGCAAGGAGCAGCTGATTAATTCTTTAAACAACAAAACAAACTCCAAGATAGTTAAACAAAATGTTCACTGTACCTTTCCTTTTTTTTCCTTTTTTTTTTTTTAATTCTTCATCTTTGGAGATAGATAGAATAGAATCAGCATTGAGAAACTATTATTTTTTTAATGTCAACTGATAGGGTTGGGGCATGTTTGCTTTTCCTTGGTCTCTAGTGCATCAGCCCAGGTATCATTTGAGTTCCTGTTGCTTGTTTCATACAAACACGCTCTCAAGCTTCTGTCTGGTGAGGAAGTAATGAGAATTTATGAAGTAATAAAAACGAGTCAACATTTTACAATGTTGAAAACTGTTAATAATCAACATCAAAAGGCTTTAATCTGTTGACAGTCATATACTTGCTTTATTCAGCTGGCTGCCCTACTGACTCTTCTTTCAGGCTAACTGGAGGGTGCTCCGAGATATGTGTCTTTGTACCATGATAACTCTGAAAACATTGAGGTAGCAGCTATCCAAAGCAACGGGTTGAATCTGAAGACCTGAGCAAGAAGTAGTCCAGGCAATACGTTTGAATTTCCCAGGTCGATGTGAATGAATTAAGAGCAAAGGCACTGCCCCCAGGAGCAAAAAAAAAAACCAACCCCAAACCAAAACAGAACAAAAAACCAACCCTCTGCCTAGCAGTTGCCTAGAGCAAGGAGACGGAAATTTTGTTTTTGTGTTCCTGTTGCCTAGAGTCATGTAAAACCTTTGCCCTTTTACAACTAGCTACAAATCCTGGGGCTGACTGGGTATTACCCTCTGTGAGAAGGAACAAGAAAGAAAAGAGAGAGAAAGAGCCCTTTGGGGCTTTGAATGGGCCTGAGGGCCAAGCACAGGGTTTGGGAACAAGAAATTGCTTACTGTCTGTTTATTTACAAAGACTTTAGCGGAAGGGCTAGAGCTGGTACTACCCCTTTGTCCTCCTGATAGACACGCTAATTCAAAGACTCCAATAATAACTTCTAAAGCCAGGAAGAAAACGTTATTTTCCCCCTTTATGACAATCAGATGTTTAGTGGGAGGAACGCTCAATGTGCATCTAAGAGATAGGTGATGCCGGTTATGAGGAACAGAGGACTTCACACCCTCAAACTGAACTAGTTTGGTTGCCAGTACGGTAAGCAGCCTAAACAGTGCAGAGATAGGTTCATAGTCATATAAAGTGTAGTAGGTAACACATAAAAAACCTTATCTAGAGACGCCATAAACTTGCAGGGCTTGCTTAGCACAATAAAATGACGGCTAAGGTTCTCCAAATGCAGGCTAGTCTCTTTCCAGGTTTGACTGAGAAGGGAACAGAACAAGGACACCTGAAAGAGATGCTGATTTCAGCCGGTTTAAAGCTGCTTCACTGGCATAAGCGATTTTCACGTCCTGTCCTCTGTTTCCGCAGGTGCATGAAACCCTGTTTCAAAGAAGGATTTTCATCAGTACCGTATTTTGGAAGGTCAGGCAGCAACAGCGATGAAAACACATACAGCCAAAAAATTAAAAGGCAACACAGGTACCTGTTTGAAAGTACAAACCTCTTTTCATCATTTCAGCACTCATCTTCTCCTAATTTGCTCCATCTCCTTATCACTTCACGTGAACTTTGTCTCGTGAAAAGATAAGAAAAAGATTATGCACCAAATGATTCAGCTGACTCCCTATTCTGACACTCTGCAAGGGAAGTAGTATATAAATGTTATTTGTACAAGGTGAATTTCACCTTGCTTTTCACCGCCTGATTTAAAAAATATTAGTTTTATAGCATTTCTGTTAATGTTGCCCTTTTCAGCTTGTTGGGGTTTTTTTTATATCTTTGAACATGTTACAGTTTCCTAGAATTTCTAGTTCCAGAATAATTTAGATCATTAGGAAAAATAAATTGCTAGTATTACTTTAAGTACATCCTTATCAATCAGAAACACAGCTCAGCGTTGGGCTGTCATACCCAGTTTTACAGCAGTAGTGCACATCAAAAGTTAGTTTGCTCTGATGTTACAAAAAGTTTTCGGGGGAGAAAGAAGTCACAGTTCCTTGGGATATTTATAGTATTTAAGAATGCTTTTAAGTAACTTGTAATGGCAGATGCCATCAGCTACTCTGTCATAAGTGGTTTTCTTATTCATAACAAGTAATGCATATTATGGTACGTTTCAAGCTAGGCCCACATTAAACTTTGTAGAAAAAATAAACACCACGTCTGTATTACTGTATGAATTCCATTTGGATTTTGTTAATGCCACATTGTATTTTGATTTTTGTTTTGAATAGAGCTCTTAAGTGGGGGGGGGGTTTAGCCATCGATTTGGTAGTATAAGATATGATGGACTTCAATGGATTATGTTTAAAGCTCCAACACAGGTCTCGATGGTACACGCTGAATGGTGTTACCATGGGGTAGAAAATGGACTTGTTACAACGGGACTGACCTTTGAGTGGCTTGGGCAAGGGGCCCACGGAGTGAAAGTCCTGCTCTTCCAAGTGCTGGCCCCTTTCTCCCCTTCACAGGAGGCTACCTCCTCCCACCTCTACTACGCAGCCTCTCCCCAGGAGTGCACGCTGTTCCCCCAGGGTACGTGGTTGTGGATTGCTGCCCCAGCAAACAGGGAGATGGCTACAGCATATCCTGGCGTGGGTTAGAGGAGCAAGAGGGACTTCCACTGGGAACTCAGAAGGGCTGAGATACCAGTTCTGGGATCTAAACAAGCTCCCACTGCTTCAGAAGGGTCCCAGATGTGGAGCTAACCATTGGCAATGCACTGGAAAGACAGAGTTAGGAATTATTGACGTGTAAGTGATAGGATCAATTCACAACACCGTAAGTCTTCCTAGAACAGGACTAGGCCACATTCTAACAAAAATTGTCAAATTTGACCAGATTTAATGTTTCATTCAGGCTTCTCCAGGCTAGAAAGCCCCACTCCCTTGGAAATGATGGCTTCTCACACTACATGTGTGAGGCTCCTAGCACTACTACAAGAGTTTTTACCTTCTTTCAAACAACATATTTCTGTCCTGTATGCCCCAGTCCCACTTACAGTCTCTGGCCTTACCTTTGCTTCCAGCCCGATCCCTTCCAATTGGTGCTCTTAATCATCCAGTCATAAACATCCCTTTTATTCTCAGTTGCCAGCTTGCTTTTCTTCTTCTAGAATGGCTGTGATCATTGATTATTCAAAGTTATACTGAATTGGCAAGTAACAAGTGATTTCACAGCGGTTTAAAAACTTCCAAGAAAATAAAGTTGGAACTTCAGGGGCATATAGATAAAAATATTTACACTCATTGTTAAATAGGTTAAAAAGTAGGTCATTCTTCTTTTTATTTCTTCTCTTTCCTCTGCCATTTAACATCATGTGTGAGCATTTTCCTTCTGTTAAGTTACATAGCTGCCTTAATGAGCGCTTCTCTCCCTCCTCGTAAAAACCAAAGAAACTGGACTGGGAGCTTCTCACGTGTTCTCAGCTGAGGCCTCTAGTCCAAACTCCATCTTAAGCACTGTTAGTGTGATTCTCACTAGGAAGATGTAGTTCTGCTGATTTCTGGATTTTTTTCCTTGTTTTTTGTTTTAATACTTTTATGTAGAACTAAGCAGATAAGTCTCTGCGTGGTGTGCCTCGACACGCTGCTTGAGTCACTCTGGCTTTGTTGAAGGACTGAACTGACACCCGTCTTGGTTTACTGCTCTATTCGTAGCTGCTGAGTCCTGCCTACCACAATCGTTCCACAGCCTCATAACTCAACAACCTGTCCTTTTCCTGTCAACACCGCATCTCTCTAAAGAATGCTGTTGACCAAACAAATACCTGCAGAAAGGATGAGACTGCTATTGCATGTGCAGCTTTTTAAAAAAGTCAATCATTTGCTGAGGTGATGAGAATTTGGGGAATTCTGTGCTATAAATACACAGATGTTTATACTACCTATATGGCTTGCTTGTAGACAAAGCCAGCACTGAGGAGACTTTAGCACATAGAGAGAGATATAAATAGGAGATGTTTAGTTCTGTCTTAGTGAATTATGTACCAGATACAGAGCCGGGGGATTCTGAGGAATATTTCTGAGAAGTTGAGTGTTTGAGTCCTACACCATTCCTAAATGCCCTAAGTGAAGCAGGGGCTGAAAGAAGAAAAGTCAGATTCTGGTGGCAAAGGAAATTTGTATATTGCTGCGAGCCTACAGTTTTCAGTTACTGCCTTTAATTATTCTTGAATTGTATCATATTAGGCATGGCTTATTCAGGTGTTTCTCAAGGGCAACGAGTGTTTTGTTTCAGTAAAGTGTAAGGGTTACCAAAAGAGTGACTCCCAGCAAGTAATAATTCAGTACAGAAATGTAGATTTCATTCAGAGGAAACTATTTTTAAGATGTGTCATCACTGACAGAACAGACTTCGGTTGGTATAAGCTAGTTATTAATGGCTTTCTGATGTTAGGCACGGTATAGGTCTGAATGTGATTAAATTAGCAGGAATTCTGCCACTCTTTGGCGACAATGACGTTGAGTCCTGAACTGAAAAATAGGAACATCTTAGCAAGAAAGTAGCTATTCTGAATAATTCAACTAAAACATTAGAAAATTTCAGGGCAAATGGAAATACCAGACCTCAGCCTGAGTGATTAAAAAGAGCTACAGTTGTTAAGATCTAATTATTATGCAAAGATTGAGAAGCTTCAAAAATCCCTGATGTTGCAGTTTACCATTACCAGCCTTCTGAGTACATTATTTTTAGGCATGATTAACATCTAACTATGAAGGCAGCTTGAATTCCTTATAATACTGCTTTAGCTGTTTGTAATACTATCAGCCTTAGCAGAATCCCTAAACCTAGTTTTCAGCATATTAGTACAGGAATAATTTGTTTCTCAACTGTTACTTTGAAACATATTGATTTTTCAGCCTACACATGTTTTTACTTGTTTGTGATCTTATCTTATTCAAATTTCAGAACCACACAATTCACCGCTAAGATAAAGAATGCAAAATTATCCACCCAGTTTGGCTTCAGACAAACAAATGCAACTCCACACAAACAAAGGGAGTTGTATCCAAGCGCTATTTGCCTGTGTTCTTCGTATTTCAATAATCTGTGGAAGAAAGCAAGTTGGGTAACAAGCTGTTTTGACTTCTTCTCCAGTACACTTTCAGGTTTCTCTAGTCTCCAAAGCCAAGAATCCAGTCTGAAGATGCCACAAAGCTTCAGCATGCTTAAGGCAAGGCAGTGCCGTGCTTTTTTTCGATCTTTGTTGCCATACTTTAAAATAAAATAAAAGTTTTGCTGTAGATAAAAAGAAAAGCATGTCTGAGACGTAACCTAAATCTTCTATGCCTATTCTATATATGATTTATGCTCGGAGAAAGGAACCTTGGGTTGGAGCTGCTTAGATGTGCTTTTTCTGCAGAAATAAGCTCTGAGCTTGAAGCGTTTCACTGGAAGCACCCTGCTTTGATGAACTTTGAGCAATCAAAGCTGAAGCCAAGCTCCCCAAAACAGGACACCGCACTGGCTGGATCTCCAATCTCCGACCCGCTGGCAAATGGTTTGTGGAGACTGAGCATCCAAATAATCCATCTCGATACCAGCTGACACAACTTCCTCAAAGAGCAATTTGCGACTTTTCCAGGAAAAGCTCAAGCCTCTCAAGTGTGGATGTTGGCATGTGACTGTTGCTCTTGCTATCATGTAGGAAACGGGGTCAGCTTTGTAGAGAGCAGCCTCTTGACTCCTCTGGGTTATTAAACTGGCAGCTTGAAAGCAAGGCTCCTGCAGCCCCAGAAACCTCCTCCCAAGAGTTAGCAAGCTTGACCTGCAGCCCTGTGAAGCCCTAAGTAAAACTCTTTTTGATTCCTTGTCTTTTAGTGCGGTTTAATTTTGGAGCAACTTTTTGTCCCCATCAGTACCAGGGAGGACAGGACCTGACTTTTCGAATAATTTTTGTTTGTCCCCAGCAGGACTTGACACTTCTTGCCCATGTTATGCAAGGCTGTCCTACCCTACGTGTGACAGAACTGTTTGGCAAGATCTACCACCTTTTTTTACAGACAGGGCCACTCTTTCAATCCTGACTGAATGGAAAGTGTTTGCCGATTAGTATGTGAGTTATTTTAATTTCCTCTGCACAGATCTGTAGAGTGCCTGCCTATAAATATATGCTTGTAGGGTGCTTGGGGAACCACTGTTTTCTCCAGGGACTAGATCGTGTTTTCAAGTCATATCTTACCATGGAAACAGACAGGTAATGAAGGATCTGAATTGGATTTCTCTGCATCAACATCTCAGTCATTCATTCAACCAGGTGGCAAACCCTCATTACAAAATAAAGGCTGCAATCCAAAATGAAGGCTACAGTAAAAGCAGGACCCCAAAAACGAAGGGTTCACAGTTTAATAGAGATAAGCAATATTTTCCAAATCAAAACAAGCAGTGCAGTGGTACCTACTGAATATGGTAAGGAAATTTTCAAGTCTTACTATAAAAAGTTTTCCAGTCAATTCTGAACACGTTTCAGACTGGCCTATGGATTAAAAAAAGCGTATTAAAACAGAGACCAGAATGTGTGAGTGAATTCTGATTCAGTCTTTGCAACTGAATTCCAGACATCATAGAATGATTTTCAAGATGTTATTCAAAGCAATGGAATATGTATTTTAAAGTGAGCTTAATCTTGCCCAGATTTTGCACAAAATCATTTGGAAATGTGTGCTATTGCAATTTTTTATTACACCTTAATCTGTTACAGTATTCAAAAAAGCTATTGGAAATTAAAGGCTATGATCCTGCCAATACCACCATTAACTTTAATAAAACTACCAGCATGTTATTAGGGGCTGCTAAATACCAAGAATTAATAAATAAAAGCTTTCTTAAAAGTCTTTGAAGAACAAATACAAAACTACGTCAGCATTAACAATAAAATTGTTCAGATTTTTCAGGATGCTATTAAAATTATCATGAATTTCTGAATATACGGATCAACCAAAACAACCAGTCAAAAAAATGAAGGGTTTGGGAAAGACTAGGCCTTTCTTTGACAATGTACCACATTGAAATGCCTAGAACCCCTGCAATGGATGCAAAAGATTTTCCGTGGTACATCTCTCTGTGCTCTTGATCAGAACAAGAGACAAAGAGTATTCCCAAAAAATTCACCATATGTTTGACAGCCCTTAGTGAAGACTGAAGAAAGACTTTAGAAATCTGAGTTTGTCCAGGCAGAGCACACAGTTTCTATCAGCTTTAGTAAACCTTGTAATAATAAGTCTCATTGCATTATTTTAAAGATTATTAAAGAAACTTAATCTATAATAGTGGTTTACAGTACTGTCATTCCTGGGTAGGAATTACTAATTGCTTCATGCTGTTAATATACGTTAGCTAACTGGAAGGTGTTTGGAGATCAGAGAGAATGTCAGTAGAGAAATAATTTTCTTATCTTTTGCTTTGCTTAGCCTTTTTCCCTCTTTTGTGCAAAAGAGTAGTGGTAACATTTCGTTCCTTACCCTCATTACTCCACAGAATTATTATTTTGTGTCTGATCATCATTCAGCCCAATTTGTACCTCGCTCATGACACTGGCCCAGTAAAAAGGGTGGTAGGAGCGTTCTGCCAGAAGGTGAGGAAAAAAGCTGTAGAAGGACTACCTAAGTGCAAATGTTTGAAAGCCAAAGGGAGGGCACATATTTGACTTCACAAAAGAAAATGCTGGTTTCTGTTGCAATGTTGGTTACACAATCACATAAGGTTTTATTTTTAAAAGCAAGTAAAAAAATTATAGTGCATCAGCTCCTCGACTGGTGTAAATCAACATGGTTTTATTGACTTTGATGGAGCTATGTCGATTTATACCAGATGAGGATTTGGCCCACTGTATGGAGATATTTTTATTTCTCTTCTCACTCTATCAGTTAAGGAAAGGGTAATAATCAGCAAGCTGGAAGCAATTATGTGTGTGTGAGGAGGGGGTAGTTTCATAATAGCTAACTTGATATTATTTCCTGTAAAATGCATCAGGAGAATAGAGCCTGGAGCCTGCTGACCAGTTTGTTTTGTAAAGAAATATTTGTTCAAATCTGTTTATAATGATTTGTCAAACGATGGGCAGACTCGGCTCAAGCACTTGCCTTCCATTGACACCAGAGGTGGCAGCTCTGGTGCGGACCAGGGCACCGAGCGGCAGCTGGCGAGGAAAGACCCAGGCAAAACTTGGCTTTCCCTTGCATCCATGTAAATCTGGAGGAATTCTACCAAAATCAGTAGAAATACTCTCTATTTACAAGTGTGTGCCTAAAAGCAAAATTTGGCAGGGTTTTCAACTGAGCATTTATAAGCTGTTTCTGGCAGCAAATAAGAATGGGGGAGGGGAAGATTATTCATTGCAGATGCTTTGTAAGATTAACAGAGGCTTTCTGGTGACAATAAAGTCTACTAACATAGTCACTTTTGGAAAATGCTTTTTAAAATGTGATTTGAGGGAGTTTTCTGTCATCCTTTAATTCTGAGAGCATTTCATGGTGGTAAAAAGTGCTAACTGAGACCTTAAGTGAAATGATCTAAATTGTTCTCTTTACCCTGGCGAGGCAGATGAGTCCCGACCTGCGATTCCAAGTGGGCTAAAGCAATTGATGGGAAGCTAAGATTTCCAAGAAATCATTCTGGATAAATGCATTTCATAAGGTTCAGCTTTAATTATTGTTAAGCAGCCACACATTGACAAGAGGACTGAAGACAAACAAGTCACAACTAAAATAAACTGAAAGATTTATCAAATTTTTTTTAAGTTATAATGCAGATTATTGTAAAGTACCAACACTAGCACTATTAACACTAAAGTATTCCAACGAGCTCTTGCAATATAGCTCACTCATCTGTTATCTTTGCTCTCAGGGATGATTTAAACATATTTTTGTAATGTTTTTAACTTACAAATACCATTAAAATTACTTCACACCCTGTTAGAGTGGCTACAGTTATACTAGGCTAACAGTGCTTCTATCACTGTAGCTTGTACCCATCTGGCTACTCTTCCTGAACTGATCTACGGTTAAATTAATCCCAAAACGGCATGTAGGTGAACTCTTAAGCATTAGCAGACAACTCATAAAAGACTGGAGAATACGCGGTTCAGAAATTATTCTGGAAAGATGCATAAATGCAGTTTTTGCCCCGACTACGGAGAGCCCCGCGGAGCTGCGCAGCCCTTCTTCCCCACGCCAACCCTCTCCAGCCCTCCCTGCTGTCTTTCCCTGAGAAAGGCCAGGTAGCCTATTAATCATGCTCTTGTCTTTGACTGCGGTATATATACGTACACCGCTTCCGGGATCCTTTTGAAGCAAGGGACAATGAGCAACTTTCCAAGGAAAGAGTGGGTTTGCTTATTTTGGGATTCTTTTTTTAATCGCTCAAATACAACCTCCTTAAAACCAACAGAAGATAAGGCACCGTCTCAGCTAGGGCAGGTGACAGCATTCTGACATTGAATTTAAATCCACTTTCCCATAGTGAATATGTAACTTTAGGTATAAGCCACTAGTTTTTTTATTCTGTATGCTATTACAATGCATTTCACTGGTTTTGTTACTCAGCTTTTAAGTTACTCATGGAAATTAATGGGGTGTTTTTTCCCAGTAAGTTTCAAATGTATATGCTGTTCTGCACTGGAAAGGACAACTGCAGGGTCATTATCATCTTTTCTAGTGAGAACATAGAATTGAAAAACAAGTGCAGTATTGTAACCAGCACTACCTCTTGATTGAATTTCTACGGTTATGTGGACTGTATAAAAGAATTATTCTGGTTTTTATAAATACCTGCACCCAGATCCTTTTTACTATTTAATATGTTGCACAAAACATAACTGCTTACAGACAGTATTCCTAGAATCAATACCGCAAAATCAATTCACACTAAGAGTAATTTAAAAAGGATGAGAAAACTTTGAACATGACACATCAGTGAAATGAAGATAGGCTCTTTTCATTATTTTTCTGCTTAGGTTTTAGATCTTTACAGAAAAAAAAAAAGGATTAAAAGATCATTTTCAAATCTGGTGTGCGCTGTGAAGATGATGTCCCAGCTAATTTTGAGGTGGACAGAGATTATGACTGAAGTCAGGAATACACAGAAGATTAAATCCTAAACCGTAGCGCTGTTTTCATAGAAACGTATTAAGGAAACAAAATAGAATGATATACCTAAACCAAAGCATTTCTAAGTAAGGCATCTGTCAGATTTTTCCATGAGGTGTAGGCAGTTTAAGATGTGCTGTGACAGTATTTGAGATTGTTGCGTTTTGATATTGCTCAGCTTTCAGGGTAAGGGTGGTCCAAAGCCTGAAGATGAATTTCAGGGACAAGCTGAGCAGTAGCCAGGAAAAAGGTTAGTATTACAGTAACTACCAGTTCACACGTGTCAGCTAATCTTTAACTTGAGAAAACATTGGGCGAGGTCATCATTAAACCAAGTGAAGCTTGAATGCATGAATGAATTTGAGTTTGGTGTCAAACTACATGGAGAATCGGGTATTACACCAATATCTGATCCTGTACATACTGCCGGAGTCAGTGCTTAGAACAGCACAACTTCGGGCTGTAAGCACAAGTTCTCATAGGCAATATCTGTGGGATGCGGTGCATCCCTGTTTGGTCTTGATCAGAGACCAAGGTAATCCTGCCACCAGACAGAACTGAAGTCTGCTGAGAGACCTCCGAAAGGCGCCTCTCGGGGTCCTGCAGGAACCAGCGCTAATCTCTTGCTGCTTTATTCACTCACTGCTACCCAGGCACAGGAGGGAAGGGACCCAAGTACCAGCTGAACCCCCCCGCCAGGCAGGACTAGGGTAAAAACTGACAAACTACCACGAGTTCCCTTCCAGGTGCTCTAGCCTGATCTGAGAAGAAATATTAATCACATCTCTACTGTCTAAAATAGAGCTCAGCTATTCTGAGGTACGTATTTAAGGTTCTGGAAGCCTCCTACATTTTTTTGTGGGTTGTTCTGGGGTTTTGTTGTTTTTTTTTTCATTACACGTGTAGTTAATTGGTTTACCAGTTGGAAATAAATCTTTGGAAGCAAGAGGCACCCATCTCTTTTTGATCATCCCGTAGATATCCCATAGATGTTCCCACAGATATTATGAAGACTGGAAAAAATAGGGCTGGAAGGGATCTCTGAAGGTCATCTAATCCATCCTCCATTCTAAGGCAGGTTGAAACAGCAAAGATCAAATTGCTGGAATATCTTCACTCACATTGTCTGTTTCTAGTGTGCAGCCTGTGTCTGACTCCGCTACAAGGTTTTACAAAAAGAATTAGTGTGGGACTTACAGCTCCCTGGGGAAGAAAGGAGAACAGGAGTGGAAGTTACAGAACGACTTCTAAAATGCTGTTGCTCAGCTTGGCCTCCGATTGAGTATCAGTTTAGTAGAACTGTTAATTAAAAAAACTTAATTTGATTACTCTGGTTAGTCCTGAAATTTAAGAAGCTAGTGTCAGGGCCCACAGAGCCTGAGACCAGCTACAGTCTAATTACGAGGCTGGAATTTTTTAATTACTACAGATAAGAGTATTGGGGGAAAACTGTCATGATTCAGAATTCAGAAACCACATCCTCCCTGTTTTCTAGCCATCCCACTCAGCCTCTGAGAGGGAGTGTTGAGGGTGTAGTAAGTGGAGGCAGATAACCACATCCCCAATCTGCTGTCATCCTCAGACAGCAGAATTTCCGATGTGCCTTCTGCTTAACAAAGAGAAGTGATGAAAACAAAGAGGATGTAAGTAACCTCACTCGTTAACAGGTGCCTTCACAATAATTACTCGTCCTTGGCCTTTTGCCTATGGGCAAAATTTCCATTGGCTTTTTAGCAAATTTCTGCCATGTCTCCACTTAGAAAACTCAAGATGAATCAGCTCAAGGCATGAAGACATCAAGAACAATTTAAGACATCTTAAACCCTAGGTAGATGGTCTCATTCAGGAGCAAAGGGTCTGCAGAGCTCTGCTGGATCTCCCCTTCTGAATGTCGCCTTTGTCGAAAAAGGTTTAAGATATCATAGTCATGAAAAGTTACCGTCTCTCTTGCCAGGTAGCAGAGCAGGATTCAGGCATTTGTGAGGGACATCCTCATTTACAGCTTGGTGTCTTAGCACAAGCCCACCTTTCTTACTGCCTTAAGCCGAAACTGAATCTTGGGACTGAATGCATTTTAAGGGCTCTGACAGATGGGCTCTGTTGGATTGAACAGCAGCAATCTTCAACGCTTTACCTCCCCTGTGTCTGCTGTAGCCCTCTCCCGGTGCTGCCTGTCCCAGCAGCAGGGGAGACGAGAGCAGATGCTGACGAGGTGGTTTCACCACCGAGTCCGGCCTGGGGACTGTGCGGGCTGAGGCACAAGCCCCTGTTTGGCCATCGCGGGTGCAGAGACAATGACCCCTGGCAGTGAGGCGGGGGAGGTGGGAGGTAGGCAACGTGTAGCTAAGCCTGACAGAGTCCAACCACGATGTCTCACACTCAGCTGATTTGCTAAAATCTTCTGTAGCCGCCTCTTGCTGGCAGCTTCTTCACACGCATAATAATTTGACCACAGTGAAAGTTTTTGCTTAAAGCAAAGCCTAAGAGAGTGCTGGTGCAGTGCAGGCGGAGAGCAGAATGGATTTAAAGGCCCTTTCACAGCTTTGATCTGAAACTTTTTGGGTTCCAGTAAACCCCTTTTGCCCTGCCAGCAGCAATCCCCACAGGAACACAAACATGGGCCCTGTCTCCTCCCTCTTGCAACACCCACCCCCCCTGCGTCTGGGCATACCTGCCAAGTTTTGCGCATCTCTGTGTCTGGCACCTATGCAAATTAAGCAATCTGTATCTAATTTATATGCGGTCATAAATACGGCTTCTGAAAAAACACTGGCTTTAGGGGTGGTTAAAAGTGTTAGGCTGAGCCTAGGCTTCACAGGGAGAGCTCCTCCAAGTACCCGGGTCTGAGCGCAGGGGAGATGGGAAGGAGCCTCTCGCTAGCCAGCCTGGAAAGAGCAAGTTCTTGTGGAAAACACAGGTGACAGCTGAAGACCAATGAGCGTAGCAGTGGAAGGACAGAACTTGAAAGAGGGCTGTTCCCCACGGAAGGAGGCGAGCTAGCTGCTATCCCCTGCTGCGTCCGCGTTAGGTGCTGCCAGTTGTCCGTTGGCAGAGCCCTCCTCCTGCCGACCGGCCCCTCGGCCCCTCGGCCCCTCTTCCCCCTAACCCACCTCCTCCTCTGCATTGGATGCCCAGTGCTTTAAAACTGCCCTGGGAGCGGGGAGCACCCAGAGGAGGAAGGGAAGGCTGTCCGTCAGCCGTGCATCTCCCCAGCTCCCGGGGACAGACGCAGAACCACAGCCCACACCAGCCTCCTTGCCTGGAGCAGTTTTCCCTAATTCTTTCAGAACAAGTCTTGCTGCTCCCGATTTCTCCTGCTTTTCCTTCTCACCTTGCCCCTCTCCCACCTCACAGGGAGGCTGGCTGGGAACCAGCATCCAGGTGAACCAGTTTGGGCAGGAAGCAACCCCAGTCTGTTGACCTCCGTACTCCCGCTCCCCTTACTGAGGTGCGGGGTAATGGGACAGCCGGCGTGCGTTTCTGAAAACACTGTAGGAAGAGTAAAGCAGGGAACATGATTGGGAGAGGTGGGACGGTTCTGCAAGGCGGGGAGAGAAAGCTGGCTGGGTCACGCAAGAAGCAAAGTGGGAAGCTATGGGGGGAGGCCCTGACTTCGCAAACGCAGGGGCTGCAGCAGCAGAGGGTTGGGCTCTTCAGGGCTGCGAGCGATGCGAAGGGCTCGGCTATGGTGCAGCACTGAGCAGGGCTCATCCCTAGGCTCAGGTTATCATTGGGGCTGTAGGCTTTACCTCTTCTCTCTGGGGCACCGAGCAGTGTATTGCTACTTTCCCCACCAGAGGACCAGCAGGCTGCTCTGGAGATGCTGAGAAGTTTGCACCTTGTTTCTCCTGTGCTGTGATCACAGCAGTGAGGTGAGCCCATTCCCACGGGCTGGAAATACTTGCTTTGGAGCCTAGATAGCTCTGCCAGTTAATCTGCCATCTGTGAGCATGGATGTCATCCACACATACAGGATGCTTGTCCGCTCTCCTCGCTGCCAGGGTCCTTCACCACCACTAAGGCCTGCATGGTGAGGGGGAGAATTAGTTTCTGACCAGCTGTGCATCTTCTCCACTCCCTTCATGCCCTTGCAGCCACTTGCAGGAAGGACAAAGGAATAATCCCAAGTCTGGATACCGTAACACTGTACTTATGAGACAGTAAAAAACCATAAATCCATATTACTGAAAGGCCAGTAGCTCTGGGTTGAACGGTCTGCTTCTAAAGTCTCAGTAAAATACCTCTTTCTAGCTACTAAATAAAAACTTGTCCCTGTTATTTGTGAGAGCTAAACCATATGTACAGTTATGATGAAATGTGGGTGCTGCAACTAACTTCTGTTAATTCAGAGCATGAATATCAACTCAAACCATTGAGTGGTAAAAGGAAAAAATAGTAAAACATGTAAGAACATCGTTCTGTTACCAGAGAGTTTCAGGGTGGCATCAACTGTTCTGAATACAAATTTTGGACAAAATAGTTGACCAGAAAAAAAACACCAAAAAAAACCAAACACAAAAACAAAAGACAGAAACAAGAAGGGCAGACCACAGCGGCTCAGAGAAAGAGGAATGCAGTGTTGGATTGTATGTCACACGTGCTGTAAATGAGGATCAATTCGAAAGGGATTGGAAAATTTCACAGAAACCATCTTGTTATCTATGTAAGTAAGAACGAATCTAATTCTCATTAGAGAATTAGCTGTGCTCAGTTGTGCTGTTCCTGTGAGCAAAGCTCTCTCAGAACTAAACAACAAAACAAGCCATTTTAAGGTTGCTCTTACCAGCAGGAAAGCCTGAGGAGGGTGGGAAGGAAGAAAATAGTAGCCTTAAGAGGTGCTTTCAGCCTTCTAGACATTAGCTGGTAGTAGAGACCCTGGGATAACTACTAACCAGCTCGTATTTGGCTATTCTGCAAGTTAAAGTATTATTTATTTATTTATTTTATTCAGAACAAGCAAAATCATACAGATATGGAAGAACTTCAAAGGTAGCTTAAAGCCGTTTTTGTACTTTCTCCCTCAGCCCACACCTTTGGCTGTAGCTCAGGATCTGAGTATCTGTGCATAAATATCTTTAGAGATCCATCTACAGAAGTCTCGGTGCCCTGACTTAAAGGTGGAGAGCCAGATATTCAGCTTTTAAGAACTGACGGAAATTCACTGAAGTCTTGCACGCGTGGAGTTACACCAGCATCCGAACCAGCACGCTCCCCTTTACTTTTATCTAACAATTTCCATGCTCAGCACCATCTGATAGGTCACAGCGGCTCTTGTGAAGGGAAGACACTTAAATTGTGCAGACTTCATGCTGGACAGAGATGCTTCAACTCACTTGGTGACCTGATGGGAAGGGATGAGTGTAGCCACTCATTCGCTGGTGCCAGACGACTTCTGGCACCTGAGCTAGCAGGTCTCCCGTTCCCACGCGTGCCTCCGAGGCACTGGTTCCAGGGCAGCCGCGCAGCGTGCCTCACTGCGGAGGCACACCAGCATCCGAGACGAGGCACGGAGCAGAACACAGGCTGAAAACCCCTGCTAGGCGTGAGCTGAGGCTCCTCTCCAAAACTGGTACTCATCAGGAAGCAGTAAGCAAGAGCCCGGGGGGTCGGGGTTAGGAAACAGCCCTGCAGAGAGGCGGGATACAGCAGAGCTGGCAGCAGCCAGGGCCGGGGCAAGAGGCAGGATCAAGCCGGTGGGTAAGAAGAGCTGAGAAGGTAAGAGCCAGGACAGTGCGGCGGCAGCAGGAGGTGGCCCAAAAGCAGGAGCTGGGAGGAGAAGACGCTGTACTTGGAGCCTGCATGAACAAAAAAAGTAGCTACATCTGAAAGGCAGCTCCCCAGCTATATCCCAAAACTGTGGGTGCACAAGTAATGCGGCAGAGGTAGCACTAAAGCTGGTGTAACACCGCCACAGCTAAATGTCAGCAGTAGCCTAAAGAGGGAACTTCACTCTAAAAAATGCATAGCTGTGAAATCCATAGACAAAACTGACGTCTGCTTCTATTAGTACCAAAACAGCAGTTTGACCTAAATAGCAATTTCTGTTTGGCGTTGAAAGACAAACAGGAATAAGGTCCAAAATATGAGTCATTAAAAAATAAAAAAAGCCCAGCAACATGTACTGTACTCCACAATCAGCCCCTTCCTGAAAGAGGGCCAAAAGCTGTACATATTTTGGAGTCTTCTTTTCCACAGCAAATCTTAGTGCAGCTTCAGAATTTTTGGCTGACACCTTGATGACACTGAAATAGAGAGTCAGTCTGCGAAGCACAGATTTTAACTAGTAAGTGGAGGTCCTTATTCCAGTAAGTGCATTAGAATTACAGACTGATAGTATTGCAACACCACATGTTGTACTTACATGTGCGGTAGTTTTGATTATAAAATCCTTGAATGCTTACTGTGACCCACTCATTGCCTGGCTCTGTTCTGGATTTTTTTGCTGATGACCTTCTGGGTTATTGCCCTGCCAGGAGGGGAGCTCTGACAATGACCTTCCAGTCATCGGTCCAGTCTTTCTAACATGCCCAAGCGGGAAAGGATCAGGGAGAATGTCTGAGATGCTCCTGTGCAGACTTCTGAGAGAGACACCCCCAGTACATGTACATAGCATAGGAGTTCAGAATTACTTGAACTTACTAGTTTTCCCTAACTGTCACAGTTCCTAACTGAAATGTACTTACTGTTCAAAATGCTTTCAAAATTGCCAAAAAAAAATGTACCAGTTTATGCACATCCTCAGCTTGCACACCTTATGCAGGACTGAAAGAAAACATGCAGGCATCTACTCTCTCTAGTACAGAATACCGCTCCTCAGCACCCAGCCCTAGTTAGTTGGCGAGCGCTTTTGCAACATCATGCTTAGTTTCATTTCCAGACACTAAGCCTCATGTTTTGTTAGCTTTCCGTTTAACTTACTACTAAAATTGTTAATTTTTCCTTCGTTTGTTTCTTTGTTCAAGCAGTTGGAAGCAGACAGCTCCACCCAAATTCTTCTTTTCGTTACACCAGTGCCCTTGCAATGTTTATCTGTGTGTCAGCTTGGTGCCTGTATTCTACTGTCTTAAACGTTTTGCCAGGAAGCTGTCAGTGATGTTCCCCTCCCCTTCTCCCTCCCCAGTAAATTGTGTACTATTTATCTTCTTAATGTCATTTTAAAAACAGAGACTATTTAACAGCTATATGTATATTTTCGTGCTCACAACTGTAAGTCTCTGAATATATTGACTACAACAAATGCACTCACCAATCCTTCAGCAGACTATGTGCGTGCAATTACCTCATTTACACAATCACAGTAACGACACAAAATTCAATGCCCCATCTGGAAGATAGGAAATACTATTTCCTTTCTTCTACCTTTGTCCGTGTACATAAGTAGACTCTAGAGGATAAGCAGAGTCTCATTCTGTGGGTGGATATATATACGCACACATATGCAATACACACATTCACACAATACTGCAGACAATCGGGGCCTGATCTCTGGTGGGGCTGCTAGCAACTCGTAAAATATTCCGCTTCAAATTTTGGTGTGAAATCTCCTGCCGACTTTCCCCATCCTTGCTATTTCCAGCCCAGGCTGACAGTTTTGGCTGGCAGTCTTCCACGCTCCGGCAGACCTGGGGAAGCAGAGCTGAGCAGAGGCGGGAGGAGAGAGGCAGAGCCTCCCCTCTCCCCGACTTGCCCTGTGGTGGGGGCCTTTGGTGGGGCGTGGGGCAGGTGACGGAAAAGCGAGCCCTCCCAGCCATTTTCACACAGAAAGGGGCAGATCAGGAAGAGCCCAGGACGATGCTGCTGCACCCTGTGATGACAAATGAAAACTGCTTTCCTCTTCTTCCTGTTCCACCAAGTGGAAGGAGAGGAACCTCCTGAGAAGAATGAATCCAAAAATCCCTGACATGAGGTGTACAGGTAAAGAAGTACCACAGCTGCAGGAGGGGCTGGGACGTCATGCAGGTCATGCAGCAGAAAAAAAGGGGTGGATGCAAAATGCTTAGTAGAACAGACTTGCAACTAATAGGGAACTTAGGGGTTTGGGTTTCTAAGATCTATTTGTTGGCATTCCTGAAAGAGAGAAGTGGGGAATGACTCCAGCAGGTGTTCACGTAGGGGACTCCTATGTCACAAGCTACAAGGGACTCTGGAGGTGATCAGCTCCAAGCCTTCAACCATACTGCTACCTTGTTCCTGTTGGAAAAGACTCATCCCTAGGGCCACACAAACATTTCATTTTTTAAATGTGGCAAGCTGCATTGAGTTGCAGGAATTTAAAATAAATAAATAAATAAATAAATTTAAGCATGACGTTCCATCTCTCTTCCTACCTCAAAACACTGTGCCACATAAATCTGCTCTCAAATAACGGAAGAACAAACATTTCCAGAAAGAGCATTTAACATGCGTTTGTTGGCCAAGCAGCATTGCGTCCTTCTCCACTTACTTCTACAAATACATGCCCCTCTACTGCAGAGGGCTTGTGACAGCCCAAGGGCGAATTTTGAGAGGCCATTTGTTAAAATGCTGGCAACGAGCAGTGGCATTGTGCATGCCGAGCTCCCACTTTACCGAGGTGGGGGAGCCAGAGCCTGGGTCTCTCATGATGCCTCAGAGATGAGATGGAGCTGGTTCTGCCCATGTCTCTGGAGTCCCTACCGAGAATTCCGGGAGAGTGCGAAGCAGCCCCTTAAAAACGCTTCCGTCGTTACTCCAGTCAGCATTGACCCTTAGAAGTTGCTCAGCTGAAGTTACTGGCTACATTCGCTATTATTGTCTCCCAGTAACGGGGACAAGAGGCAGGCTGCAGCCACGCTCAGGCGGAGCTTCTCTGTGCCTCCCACTGCACCACGGGCCGGTCCTGGCGCTGGGAGCGGGGAGAGAGAAGACAGCTGAAAAGAGACAAGAGACAGGAGAAACCTAAGAAAGAGAAAGAGAGGAGGACTTAGATGGTGAGGAATGAAGGAGATGGATTTGCTTTTTTTCAAGCTTGCCCCACTGTCAAGTTTTCCCAAGCAGGGGTCATCAGAGCCTTCCAGTACTGCTTACTGGGAAAAGGCACACGTGGGAAGTGTGGGGACTCACCTTTGACAGCCAGGCTGCCCACACCAGGCATTTGATGTTTTTTTAAAAACACAATTTCGAGCAAAAATATTTGCAATGTTTTCTGTCTGCAGTATTAATCTATCATTCTTACCACTTGACAGTTTTTGCCCTATTGGGATCCGAAAAGTCTTCTTTGGTTTACAGAAATAGTTTCTTGATGGATTTAAATTTCAGATAGCTCATCCTACAGAAGCCAGAGCACTACAGGGAAAGTTATGCTGCTAGGGAAGAGTGGAGCTGCGTTCCATGTGTGCCAGAAACTCCTGGTGATTACCACAAGCACTGCAGATGCGCAGCTCCCTCAGATTAGTTTGTTCTAATTCAGGCCTACAAATGTGAAGTTTCGTGATTTATGAGTTGTTCACGACCACAGGGTTTCCGTGTCATAGCTGGGGTTAGGACCTCCATCAGGTCATACGCGGAGCTGTCTTTCACGGGAAGATGTAGCACACCGGCTGTGCAGCCCAGGAGCTGTTCGGGGCAGCAAGCAGCTCAGGGGCTGGCAGCTTGCAACAGTCTGCGGTAGCTGTCACGAAGCTGCCCTGCACGCAAAACCAAAAATCTGGGTACCAGTGGGGGTTTGTTTCTCCCCCCTCCCCTCCTCCCAACACCAGTGGCCATTTAAGAGCAAGGACAATGTAAAAACCGAGGGCACTAGGAAATAATTATTTATGCATTTCCAACACTGTAGTATGGTTAATCTAGGCTTCCTTTTCAATGCCGTCTTGTGAAGAAAAGGGCCAGAAAGTTTATCTCAGAATGGTACCGATATTTTCTTCGCCTTTCAGGTCTTTTAAATTAGGTCAGTTTACAAAGAGCACCTTAGCTGTGTAGCACTTTTTATATGACAATCTCAAAGAAATTGATATTCAATTAATTCACAACCTTGCTCTGATTTTGGATTTGTTATTCCCATTTTCACTGTAGACACTGAGGCAGAGGAAAGTTCAGTCACCTGCCAAATACCGCACAATACAGCAGTAGCAGAATTGAGAACAAGGACTCGGCACGCTGGATATACCCTTGGCAGCTTCCTCGAGCGGAACAAGCAAAACCTGAGTTGAGGCAATACATACATTCTCGGGAGGATTCCAGCTGACGTCCGAGGCCTTCCGAGCATATACAGGGAGGACCGATTTGCCCACTTTCACACAGGGTTTTGCAAACCTCCTCACACTTTACTTCTGCTACCCTTGTGTGTGCGAATCTGTAACAGGACTAAAAGGGGTCAGGTAACAAAAGTTAAAGCTGGAAAAGGGACAAATTCAATTAATACCTTCTTTCACACACTAGTTGTTTCTAGCTCTTCAGTAAATGAGTTAAGCAGCTCATAACATCCTCGAGAATGGCCCTATGAGCTCCGGCCCTATGAAGCCAAATTAGGAAGAGATGTCTAAAGGGACAGAGAAGTTGTATTTCTTAGTATCAGTTTAACAAAACCAAACTGAATTACCACCACCTCTTCTCTGTGAACATATTGGGATGTGCATTTAAATCAAGGACCTGTTAAGAGCAGGAGAGGAAGACAGACGTTTCAGCAGCTTGAACTCACCTCTTGAGTTTCTCCTGATGTCTAAAAAAGACAGGGGGAGCTTCCCTGTTGCACTCTCTGTTGCATATGAGCTCCAGATGCGTGCATGCTATTTCCAGAGTCAGAGGATACAGATGTCATTAAATATGCTGGTGATCTGCTCCAGTCTATTGAAATTTTTTTATCTGAGATCAACACCCAAAAAAAGTATTTGAAGACTCAGCATGAAGAGGGGAAACAACTGCAATGAAAGCTATAGTTCCCATATTACCAAAACAAGGGGCAGGGCACAGATTATACTCAGTATCGTGACCCAAAAGTCCCGACAATTGATTCGGGAGATCTTGCAGGACTGCTGGAAGAAGTAAGTAACATTCTGACATGGTGTTTTCTTCTCACACCATAGTAGGGTTATGAAGTAGCTTTTTAAGACCCAGTCAGTTTTCCTTTTATAGCAGCCTATTTATACACTCCAAATTCAGTCACAGCTTCCACTGTACTGTACTGATTACTATAGTGCTCATTTCCTCATTCTGAATTGCACATGCATTTCTTTTCTCATTTTTTATTCTCTCCTTGTTAGATCTATTAGCCTTGCATTACCTCCACCCTGTTGCTTAGCCTCTCCTAGGTTCCCTTTCTAGGGGCATTTGTCTCATTGACAACTAAGTAATCAACAGTTCAGTTATTGTACTTCAATAAAATAAACATTGTAAGAAAAGCTTCCTATCTTTGTTCATTTTTAAATGCATAGAATAGAGTCAACACAGTATTTGGGTAGCGGTTCAGTATCACTCAAGTTAAAACATCCTCCTCCACTCCAAACAGACCATGAAAAATAAAACTTCTTAAAACTCACTTTCCATTCTACAGTACCATTTACCTACTATGTTAGTGAGTGCCTAATGGCCACTGCTCCTTTTTGCTTACAGCATATATTATCAAGTTCGCTGACCTGTAAATCATTTGAAGACTGAAATTCAATTTAAAGTTTTCCCATTTGCACTAGACATAAGTTGTGTAGCAAACTTTTAGACACCAACAATGCTTCTAAATTCACAATGCACTTAGTCCAAAACTCCTGAAGTTAATATTTTTGCACTTGGATTGTTAATGTTTGCTAAAAACTGAAACATTCTTCAGCTGACTAAAAGCTTCACATCCTTAGAACGTAAAATCTAAATATAAATGTGGTGGGCGTATGTGGATCTTTTCTCTCTGAGGAGGCTCTGTTACGAATTTCCAATGTTTTACGCCACCACCAAGCCTCCGCTAAGCTGTGACACCTGTTCAGAATTTTCAGTTTTTTAACCCCTTATTACACTTCCTACCACCCGCAGCAGAAGTGCAGGAAGTGGAACACAGTTCTGTCGTCCTGGACTTGTGTTAATTCTCAGTGGCTCCTCGGTGTCTTTTGGTATTTTACATTAATAGCCGCCTTAAGGACAACTAACTAAATGGAAGGACTTGCATCTCATAACTGATGCCAGTAGATGCTCTGGTTATCAAGCAGACCCTGGAAAGAAAACCTACAAAATCCGTAGGAGGAACATTAAAGATAATACTGTTAATAATAAATATTATTACTGATAATAATAAATGGTCTATACCAAAACAAAACAGCAAACTGTAATGTACTGCAGCTTTTAAGTAACATTATGCTAAATGCATTCTGATAAGAATTAATAATAATGACAAATTAATTAGCTTTGATATATTTAGCAAACATTAGCAGTACACAACGCTAGTGAACAGAAATTCTTTTAGCATCAGTATGTAGCCACTCTTTCTAAAATTTCTGCAAAAATTAAACCGTAAGGATATCTCCTAGTTAAAAGTCAATATACTCTGTTGAGACAGAATGCCTACTTAAGAAAAGCTGTTTCAAAAGACTCTTTTCATTACAAACCACAGACATGACTCAGATTAATCACAATAAGAAATTTCACCTGATTTATTCACACAAATCAATCCAAATTCATATTAGATCAAAAATATATGATATTACAAAGATACTAGTTAATTTTTCCAGGTACTAGAGAATCTTGTATAAATGTATTTGTTCAAGTGCTTCTCTGTCAACATCCTTTTCCATATACACATCATAGTTTAGCTGCATCTCTTCGACCCATTGGCTGAGCTGTATATCTGCCTGAAACAATGAAAACAGAGCCTTAAATTAATGTTGAGAAACATAGCAGGAGTTTCAAGGTCAGTACAACATCAAGAAGGCAAAACATACTAAGAGAGATTAGTCATTCCAGATTATGCAGCAATGATAAATTCATTTCTGGAAATGCCATTTAACTTAAATAGGAAAGAATAAAGATAACTTTTAAAAATTATCTCAGTCAATAGTCTAGACATTTTGCTAGCGTGTTACAACTACTTCTCTATGTGCATTTGTATAAGCCTCAAGCATCCTGATCAGAGGGCAACATTCTGACAGAAGTGTTGAGGGAGCAGCTAACTGTACCATGGAAGAACCACAGGTACTTTCTTGTTTAACACCCAGGGAGTATTGTATTGAGACTACAATGGGCTTCTCAGCTGCTCTGTAACTACTGCCTGCTCCAAGAAAAGGTCAAATGACACCATTGCTGCTCCTGGGGCTGAGGATCTATCACCCATCAGCATACAGGCAACAAGTGATTCAGTTTCTCTAAAGCAGACTACTGTGGCGAGGAAGCCACTTTATAAATAACCTTGTCATGTACAGCGTTTTGTTTTGATCATGCACATGATCAGCGTTTTGTTTCCTAACTAAAGCCAGCCCACATAATTTGTCTAGGCATCATAGTTGTAATCTACCGATGTCCTATGGCAGAATGGAGACAGAGCAGAGGTTGGTCCATCAGAAGTGGCTACTACTCAGGAACAGCAGCAGCAGCATAGGGCGTTCAGCATCTTTGAAAGTTGCGCTGTCGTCATGTTTGTTTGCAACTGCCATTTAAAGCTATGTCACTGATCCAAGACGCCTGATGGTAATCACTTGGCTAGTTGGGAGACCACATCTCTCCCTAATCTGTACTTCTAACAGCTCATACTGGCATATTACAAGTCATTTTCTATGCTGACAGCAGGTCAGAAAACAGAGTATCCTCAGGGATGGTTCTTCCTTAATATGTCCCTCTCTCCCACTGCCTTAACAAAACAGTTTGTCATGTTTCAAGGCATTGTGCAAATGTAGAGCTAAATAGAGAAAATGTTTCAAGGTTTTGCCTCCAGAAGTTTATAAATACATCTGTACTTCTGAGGTTCTGCCCTATACCTGGAAGAAGTCTGATCTTCCCCTGTGAGAAGTCTCCCCTCTGTGAGAAGGGGATCTCACAAAACTTACATCATAACATGGCTTTGCTAATGTTTTGTGGGTTTTTTTTTTAACCTCACAGCTAAGGTACTGTTAATAATACACATGATGAATACAATGATTCATGCAGCCTATTGATATAGGCTGGGATTTCCGTTTTACAGGTGGGGACAATCAAAGTGCAGGAAGATGTGTTGGTGGTCAACCTGGAAATAGAATCCAGAGTCCTACATCTTTTAATCTGCGCACAAAATTACATATCCTTCCTCACAGCAATATTGGCAAGCAGCTACCCTCAACTACAGAACTGCCACTTTCATAGAAAGTGACAAAATGCTTTGGCTAAAACTGGCTGAGGGAACTTACCTGGAGCTTTGAGAGTGATTCTTTAAGGCTTGGAACTGTCACTAATAAGGATCCTCTCTTCCTTACATTACAAGCAATAACTTCCCAAGCTCTGAAACATATTTAAAAGCAGGTCACCAATTTTTAGGGAAAAAAACACATTTGATATAAAATAAATCTAACACTTTTACAGTTTAGTGGCCAGAGATAGAGTAAGCTTAAAGATTTGCTATACATGCTCATCAGTCACTATTAATATCTAAGCAAATATCTTTGTATGAACAAAATCAAGCTTCGTATTAAAAACGGAGGGAATATATGGTCTTAAAATTTAGATTTTGTGACTTCTTAACTCTGATACATATATGCATGTCATTTTGTACTGTCAACACCTTCACTTTGGAGTAGGATTAAACATCGACATTTGGTCCCTTTAAACTTTTGATTTTGAAGAAAATCTAGCCTCTGAGCACACTGTTTTATGAAGCTTAACAACAAGCTGCTCATTACATACATACTTTGCAGTCGTGACAAAATACTTCGCTTAAGACATTAGCAATAGGAATATTTAAATATAGCCCCCAGCATTCCTTTTTTTCTGACTTTGCAAGTCAGATCATTTCTCACAGCACAGCAATTCAAACTAAAAAGAATTTAATTTCCAGCATTCTTCAAACTCAAGTCATTTGTCTTCATGGTACTAATGCAACATTAAACCACTACCCCTGAGTTCTTGAAGAATCAAATGAATTCTCAGTCATGTGCCTGGAAACAAATCTCCTGGGCATTTGAAATACCCACCACCCTGCACCCATCCACTCTGTGCCTCCCTGGTTGACATTACCACTTGGTATCAAGGGCAGTAGGACAAGCCTTAGCTGAAACTGCTAGCGAATGTCAGACTGTTGGCTGGGATGGTGGAGTCACAGGCACCCTTTCTTTTTGACTGCCCATTCTAACTTTGGACGGTAAAGTTATTTATGTTTTAAACTGATACTGCTGGATTAGCAAAAGCTCATCTGTGAGTGTCTTGTACCTGAAAGAGAAGAACCTTAGCCACGTGTTAGTTTGCTACCACATCCTTATGAAGATATATTAGAAATACCACGTTTTGCAGTGCATCTATATTAAGCTCTGACATCCACAAGTCAGTGACCTATCTTCTTTCTGAAGATTAAGCTTTACGTTGATATAGTAATTTCAGATCCTTTAACAGCAAGATACTATTTTAACAGATCAGTGCAAGGATTCAGCGTAAGGTTTGGGTAAACAAAGCAGCAGTGTTTAGTGGGTTTAACAACAAACAACTGCCATAACACCTTAGCAGTTAAGTATAACAATTAAGTGTAGGCAGTTTAAAACAATTTCCTTATGTAATTTATGTATGTGACTTCAAAAAGCACAACCTTAAGGTTTTCCATAACTCACGAGGTTACACACACATTGCCAAAGAAATAGATTACTTGTTTGGACACATAGCTTACCTGGCCTGTTCCTGTCTGTCAAGAAAATATTCAAAGACATTATTCATTACAACAACATCAGCCTTCTGAAGAAGCGAAGCCTGAGTACAGATGTCTGCATGAACCACCTGAAGGAGAAAAATTTCACAAGGCATAAATTAACTTAAGAGACAAATACAGCCTTCAAGTAGCCATGAAGGCTGTTAACCTAATACAGCACCTGCTACCACCATTTTGAACCACTCACAGAAATGGGTATTTCACTGGCTTCATAGTAGATAAAACTGAAGTAAATAACCGGAATAAGATTTAAAAAAAGAAAAAAAAAATCAGATTTATCTCCTCTAATTAAAATACTTGATTCATTACGTTAAGTGAAATGAACTATACCTGACTTTTGGTCTAGAACACTATGTGCCATAAAAGAGGAGATGATGTATGTGATGGCTGTTACATTTCTCTTACCTATATTTTATCACAAATGCTGATTGATTTCAGGAAAGGAGCTAAGCTAGCTAAAGCCTTTTTGAGGATATTAAAAGGTATCTCACAGGCTCAGTGGGTTACTAGAGGATTATAGCTAGGAAAGACACTACAATCCCAGGTTTGACAGCTGAATTCTCACGACGTATATTGGAACTGGGAATGCTGGAAAGGCAGGATTCTCAGTGGCACTGGAGGACAGCAAGTGCTTTACCTTACTAAACAACTGCCTCTCCAGTCAGCATAGGAGCTGGTTTGATTTCATCTACCTTCACCTACCAAAAAGGATATTAACACATCATATCATTTTCAAACAGGTGAGATTATAGTGACAGGAGAATATGGCTGCTCATTAACACTCTGACAAGATGTGTTTGATTTCCTCTTAAACACGGAGAAATACATCACATCCTAAATCTGAGGAGAAACATAAATTGGAACATCTTTTGAAGGGATAAGGGAGAGAAAGCCAATCTGAACATCACTTGCATTCCACAATATTTTTTGGAAGTGCATCCCTATATGTTGAAAATGGACAGAAAATCTAAACAACTTCTTTTCCTTCCTGTGTGACCTATTACTAGGTTGTGCTGGGAATATACTAACCTGATGGATTCAACATTTCACATTTTGTCAAATCCTTCCAATATTGGACAGATGTAAAAAGGAATTCTTAATTCTGACAGGAAAGCTGAATGTTAGGATAGAAGATTAAAAACACTTATCTGTTGAAAAATGTTTTGCCCACTTAACAACATATGAATACTTGTTGGGAGGGTAAATTATGTATTCCTCCTCATAACGAACACGCAAAGCATGCTGTTCTGATTGACAGAGGAAACAGATACTACCACCCCTGCAACTTGTAAGGGTTCAAGTGCGGAAAAGATGATGAGTTGCCACAGTTTATGACTCTGGTTCATGCTATCAGAATGCATTATAGCAATTGCAATTATAGCCAAATATTTCAATATCAGTAATAACAGAAACAATTTTATAAACAATACCGTTCATAAAAAATTAGGCATCACAGCATTTCATCTTTGAGAGCTATATTCCATGGGTTCTCTGCAAGTGCTCCGACTCAGTAAAACAAAGAGCTTTATCCCCTTAAACACATTACCATGCCAAGTCGTTCACCACTGCCTGTAGAGAGTGGAAAGGAAGCAACTGTGTTCTTGTACCTTACCCAGAACTGGCAGGTTAGTATTTGAAGGCTCTATTTCATTGAGCAACAGGGACAGTTTAGTTGTCAGAATGTCTGGTCAAACTGCTACTTTTGCCTCTAGTGTGTGGACATCTGAACTATTTCCCCACTAGTTCATGAAAGTTAGAGCTTTTCAGGACAATTAAGATTGGCAAGAATTTATCTTAAAATACTGCACTGCAAACTGTAGCAGTACAGGAGCTGATTAAGAAGTTGTTCAAGCATTCAGGCAGCAGAGAAAGGAGACAGGCCACTCAGGCCTCCATCAGCAGTCCTAAATACAGTAGGTCCTGGTTGTCAACTCATGTTCTCTGCATAAAGCCACTATTAACTGTAGATTAAAATGAAAGACCATGAACTGGGGTGGTAGAGATATTATGGATACAGGCTTGACTGCTGCCCTGTTACACAGGCAATAGCCTCCTGCAGTGGGGCAGGACAAGATAGTTAGGGGCAAAACATGCCTCAGCTAAATCTGCCAGAACTCATGTATCAGAACCCAAATTTACCTAGACTGTGAGTGGGATTTGGATCACTATTTCTGAGGCTAAGGAGAGATTTTACTTTACTGTCTTATTTTCAAGGGGCAAAAATAACAAGCCCACAGAATTTCTGTACAAAAAACCTGAGCAGCAGTCCTTTAATCCAAACACAAGTGACTAGTGGACTGTTCCTCCACTTCTTGCAGCACAAGAAGTCATGATTAGCAGTAAATTTTCTTAATGCCCTACTAATGGCAGTCCTAATATTTTAAGCCTCGATTCAGAAAGACACTTAAACTACTGGGAAACTTTGAACATGTGTTGATGTTTCCTTGATCTAAATAAGACTTAAACTTTAACTTAAAATTAGTCTGTATTTACAGAGTAGGTGACTGTGCCGACTAAAGTGACCTAAGCACCCCATTCTCCCCAGACACATCCTCATTCCTGTTGGGGAATGTGGGACCACATAAGCATGTGTAGCTACACCATGAGCCAGACCCAGGTATTGCTCCAGCCAAAACACCACTTTTTTGCTGGGTTCTTTTTCAGCTGGACCAGTTCCCTGACCCTGACACAGCTTGGCTGTGTGTTAGCACAGACGGGGCAGCAACTGATTTTAAAACAGCCCTGTTACCCAATGGAATACACACCAAGCCTTTCATGATTACAGGCAATTTCTGAATTGACGTCTCAAGTTTCCTAAGATCTGCTGAACTGTTTATTTTCCTCCCAGCACCTACTGCTCAACTGACAAAAGATGCTGAGCAACTTTCTATGTACTTTAACAAACCAAATGTTGACCAAAGAAACACAAGGTTCACTCAGAGATTTAGCCACTAAAGGTATCATTCCACCCTGCTGTCCTTTGGGAACATACGCTAATAAAAATTCAGAATATCCTCAAAAAACAATTGTTATTTAAGAAGGGTCTTTTAAAAGTTTTTCACATTTGTGTCATAAAATTATTATCAGCAACTGGATTCTGACTATTTTTCAAGCTGGTATGTATCTCTAGAGAGGATTCATTTGGAGATGAAATAAAAATCTAAGATTGAAATGTTCAAAGCAGTGTGATAACAGGAGTCACATGATTAAATTAGCATCTAATGAGACTCAAATAGCTAAGTCCTCAGGCACTGCTTTGAAAACGTATTATTTTCTTATCTTTATGCTCTGAAATGAATACTTCAGCAGAATTACAAGGTGTGAAGGAAAAACAAAAAGGCTTATAATGAAGAATATACAAGGCTGAAAAGCATGCATATAGATCTCCAGCTCCACTGAATTAACTTGACAGAGTTCCTAACTGCACTTTCAGTCTCATCAGAATAAGGTGTTATGAACACAAAACATATGCAAAAACAAAGGTTATGGATAAACTTGCAGTAACTGGGATTGAACTGGGCAACCCAATGATACTGCCTACCCTGTGTTAAATATTTTATGTTTATTATTTCTTTCCAGTTTAAAATTGGTTACTTCAATTCCCAAGAAATTACTAGACCCAGCAGTTTGTGTGACTCCATTCAAGAGCACATGCCTACAACACAGGATTAAAGACAGTATTCTAGCCAGCATATTCTACTTACCGTCTTCTGCTGGTAACAAAATAACTGGTATTCCCCAGAAAGGAAAAAAAAATAATTTTTTTTCTCATTAAAATAGTAATAGTTATTTCCATAATGGGACTGGAGAAATGGTTCTCATAATGATAGCACATTCTTTGAAACCCATTTTGTTTGTGGAACGTACATATGCACCGATATTCCAAGAAATGAAATACCAATAGCCGTAAGTCTTTTAGGCGTTCTTAGATGCAAATTTGCAAATCCTACAAACATTTTTCTGCTAACATTAACGAAACACAGACATTTAGTTTTGTTATTCATGACAGAAACTTTTTATACATTCAGTTTCACAGAATTTAGTGGCAATAATGTCACTGATTTCACTGAGAGAAACAGCTAAGATACATCTGTTTTGCGTGAGCCAGTAGGTAAGTCCATTCAGGAAAAAGTCTAAGCGATTCAACACGTTATCATATTTTGATAATTTCCCTCTTCCTCTCTGCTATGAGATCAATGCAAAGCCTTTGTTTAGGACCAAAACAAGAAAAGGCAGAAACTTCTCAGAATGCTGATTTACCAGCCACTCACATAAACAGGATACCTAGTACACAGTGCTTAAAAATATACACATTAAACCATATATTTAGTTACCTTTATTCTGTCAATGAACTGATATTTTGTAATCATCGTTTCTTGCAGCTGGCAAAAGTCTGCATTCATTTCTACTCCATACAGTTGGGATGCTGAGCTATAAAGATAACCCTACATTAGGAAAAGGAAATTTAGTAACTGTGATGCCTTTAAAACAAGTTCAAAAATTTCAATTAAAATGGAAAAAATAAAACACAGGTTAAAATTAAGAAAGCATTTTAAAACAGCAAGTTGAGAAATGTCTTTCAGTGGATGTGATGTATTTTTCAGAGCTAAGCCCCTGATTTGGCAATTCCCACTTACGTCTACGAATTTTAGTATGAGATCCAAAATGACATGTCAAATAATAAAAAGAAAAGGAAAGCTCCAACTTCACTGCAATTGCAACATAGATGGAAAATGGTCTAAGAAGGAAAAAAGCCATACAAACCAAGTTACAAAAATAGTGTGAAAGGAAAAGACTCTGCACATTTTTGTTTCTTGGGAGAATGCAAGAAGAAAATAGCAAGAGAAAAAAAAACAACCATAAGACATACCATAGTCAAAGTGAGTGAAAATGGAGGACAATGTACCAGCAATATAATGGGATATTTTGGTACAGAGTCTTTGTCAGCACCTCTAAGTATTGTATTACTGCCACTTTCAGGTACTTCCTACAGGTACATATGAAAAAAGATAAATTATCCCCTAATAATAAGCCCAAAATAATGGCTCAGCTTCGGACTGAGATTTTGGAAAATGGTTGGAGATGTTAGGAAAAAAAAAAGTACAAATACTTGAGCCTACAGGGCCTTAATGAAGATATTGCTTTAAGTGTCATTGTTTCCACTGAACACTGTAATTACATTTTGCCAACAATGGCAAAGGCAAACAAACAATGCTAAAGATACAGAATATCTGAGATATCTACATACTACAATCTAATTATTAAAGTTTTCTGAAACCATTCAACTCAGAGAGTAGAAAAGCAACCTGTGAAGGTGAAGTCACCCCTCCTCCAATACAAGCCAAGAACATGATCAAAAAGGAGAACTCTTCTTTTAAAATGTTTCTCCTGCTTTATCTTGAGACTATATTCTACTATAA
This sequence comes from Calonectris borealis, assembly GCF_964195595.1. Taxonomy (NCBI): domain Eukaryota; kingdom Metazoa; phylum Chordata; class Aves; order Procellariiformes; family Procellariidae; genus Calonectris; species Calonectris borealis. Next base: position 29,188,669 of record NC_134316.1, on the reverse strand, counting down.
CAATACAAGCATTTAAGTACTGTAAAACAAATTCAGGCTAGCAAAAGTGTTACCATTTAAGGACCCAATGCTGCAAATATTTACAAATGGGAGTAACCTTCCTCATTTGAGTAGTCCCAAAATTAGATTATTCAGATGAGTAAAATTACATGCTCAAGTGTTTCCAAGATTGAGCCCTAAACAGCCATTGACTTTTGTAAGAAAGTTGTAATGTGTGTTTTGCATTGCTGTTGGCCATATGTTGCACCAGCCATGCCAAAAGCAATCAAAATTGCACTCAAGTTTCTCAATGAAGTATTTTATGTGCATTTTAAAATGCAGAGCAGGACAATATGTTTTTGGAGACAAATTCATATCAAAGTCTTCCTTTGTATAATTTAACAGTTTGTCAGCTTCATAAAGGAATTTAACATAACTAATCTATATATAGGCATGGTCAAGACATAGAGGACAAACTTACTTACGAAGGAGAGACAGAGCAGGAACTAGCAAAAGAGCAGCATGTGTGACAGCAATATGCTACTCTGTTGGACAATAGACTTTTCCTCTCCATAAGCAAGATCATTTGTATTCCCTCTTGTGAGGGACAGAACAAGAACTGAAATCGCTAGTAAACAGCACCTTATACTGTTCAGAGACTCAGATCAGAGGTGCCTCTCAGAATCACCCATCCAAGATGGAGTAACAAGAGCAGTTAGTCAGAGAAGAGGGAACAGTAATAAAATATGAATTCCTGTGCTGGAAGTTACCGCAAATAGCACTGCACCAAGCCTGGAGCCAACGTCAACCACTACCTTTCCTGTCAGGTCAGGCAGTACACGTTGATAAAGAAACTTCAGTTCCATGAGGGAAAAGGAATGCGAAATAAACTCTGGGAAATAAGAACAGAACAAAGGTGTTGGGTGGGCAGTACTAACTACTGTGTTATTAACCAATGAAATATTAATCTGAAGAGTTATCATCACTGAAAACCTGTATGGTTTCCTGCCTGAACTAGTAGTGTTGGGGACCCTGGACCCAGGGTTTGCAGATCGGAGGTAGCCTGGCCAGTAGTCTGTCCTGAGTCCGGGGATTCCTTCCCTTACATGGAGAATTTTGAAATACTTCATGAAACTGAATGACCTTGTTCTGCACAGTGACATATATTAAAGAATACAAAACAAAGTAACTTGGAATTGTTTAAGTGAAAAAGGAAACATGGTACCTAAGGCTCAACACAATTCATGCAAACCTTTTTATGGGCAGACATATTAATAGCTTGAATTTCAACTCCACGGTGTTAAGGAATGGAATGTTCTCCATGTAACAATTCCTCCTTCAGTGCTATACTGGCGACAGCACTGATCTGTACCACACCACACACAAGCTTTAAGACGATGGTGCTTTCTACCACTTTTCGTGTGTGAGAAGAGACTGAGGCTACTGCATGGACTCCTACAGTATTGTCTTCCTCTTGCAGCTTCCTTTTCAGTGGTACATAGCCCTGCCTCTTCCCTGCCCAGTTTTTGTGGGTAACTAGTGTCACTCACACCCTGCAAATTAATTCAACTTACATGTGTAGGAGTCTCCTTCCACTGGTTACAGGAAATAATTCTGGCCTGTATACTGCACCAGTCTGGACAAAGTCCTCCATCGGCTAGATGTTGTGTTGTCCGGCTGAGTCACTGCACAAACCAGTTTAGTCAAACTGAATTTGTTTCTCATGTTCCCAAAAGAGCACTTACCTAAAGATGCAGTCTTGTATGAGCCACACTCTGTGCAGTAGCTCCTACTCATTTTGCCCTCCTCACACAATGAATCAACAAAATCATCATCATAAAGGAATGCATCAACATGAATCATGGGCAGTGGATGCTGGTGTATCTGAGAAGAGGAACAAAACCTAAGAAAGGCAGAACCAAGTCTCTTAATTTCACTTACACTGTTACACAGTTAATTGTCCTACCATCCTACCTTTCCCAAAATCCCTGAGATCGAAGTTTTTCCCTACTCAAAAGTTACAAATTAGAATTAAACCATAGAAATCCTGCATGTAAACTGGATCATCAAATTCCACTGAAATAACCCGTAAGTGGAAGTCAACAAAGGAAAGCAAGCTGGTTTCGACAGCCAAGTAGGAGACTTGGTGTGAATTTTGTCTCCTTAGTGCCTGCTTGGCTATAGAGGAGGTACAGGGTAAAGGAAGCTTTTTATCTTCCACTTTAATGAGGAGAATGTAACTTAAATTTAGGAGAAAGGGCAATTTTGCTTCTCAACTTCAACTGTCTGAATATTTTCATCTTCATGCCTTATGCCTCAATCTAGAAACATCCCTGATTAACATGAGTGTCATTTTCAATCAAAAGCATACCAGTTGGGATGCTTGCCTTCTCATCATTTCAAGGGGTATAATCTTCATCCTCCTACTCCTCTTTCTTCCCTCTCCCAGGCTTGCTGCGTGTCGCCAATCCACTTTTCCCGTTTAAGAGCCACACACCGCTTTTCTGGGAAACGCGTTAACTTTCCACCTATACTGACAGCTCAAGTAGAAAAGGTGCTCCCCCCTCCCACAGGACTCACAGCCCACCTCTTTCTCAGCCATCAGAATCTGAAAAGAGCTGGAAATAATTTCTGGGCTGCCCACATTATGGTAAGAGCAAAACACTGGCCCTGTATTTCTGTTTTCTTTAAGGGGGCTGTTAAAGTCTATTATGGAGCTAGCATTAAAGAATCACTGGTGACAGGTGCCATACCACACAGAATGAAAGCTATGCTAAAAAACTTATAATCAAAGTATTAAGAACTATGAAGCAAATTTCTTGGGGTCACACAATCATGCAGCAACTGACCTGAGAACCAAGCTGAGATTACCTATACCTCAGTCCAGTGCTCATTCTCTATTATGTACTACCTCTAAAACTGAAATCAGCATACTCCCCAGATAAATTAAGTGGTTCAGCAAAAGGAGACCATAACAATTAGCTTACTTTCTGCATAGCTTGATGTTCCGAATTAAACATCGCCTCGATGGGTAAATGATTCCGCAAATCTTCAGCGATATTTTTGAGCACAACATCATTGTTACTCACCACAAGCTCATCAAAGTCATCTATAAATCAAGACAAAAAAAAACCCCTGAACAATCATATGTAGATCATGTGGACTATGTGATGACCAGTACAATACAGTTGCAAGACATAAACAATACCAGATGGATAAGGTTTTTATTTGAAATGCATTTTTCAGCCTTTGTTAGCTTTTCCAGCCAATGACAGATTTGGATTGTAATAACTTTGCCACTTAAAATAAACGTAGCGCTTTTTTGAAATCTCAAATTATTTTCATATTTATAAACTTATAACTCACATATGATGGTCTGGGCTGCCACCAAAGTGATACTGTTTCAGCTTAAGATATAAAAACATCAAAGATGTTTTTGAACTATTGGAGAAATTACAAAACTCATAGTTGCCTGAATGCAGGCTTTTTTTTTTTAATACAAGTTTCTTTTTATACATACCATCTTTCTAATAAAGTGGTTACAAAAAAATCAGGGATAATGCACAGTTCAACAGTTCAACTCACAATACATTTTACACAACTTAAACTACCAAAATATTTCAAATGTGAAAGAAGATAGGAATGGATGTAAACCAGTATGTTTTTGCAAAGCCACACTGTAAATTCTTGCTATTTTTCCAGGATATCCCTGCATTACTTTAACACCTTTTTTTTTTTTAAGACATCTAGAAAAAAGATCGAGAGGGAACCTTGGGAAGTCACCAATCCTTTCTTCTTCCAAGGCTGAATCAATGATAAGTGTCACTGCTTCTTCAAACTATTCTTTTAAAAAAGATTGTTAATGCTGGAGACCCCACAACCTCCCTTAGCAATCTACTGCAGTGCTTGACTATACTTACTATTAGAAAGATATACTTTTCTTAATAACCGATCTAGATTTCCTCTGCCACAATTTAAACTCGGTACTCTCTGTCCCACTCACAATGGAAATAGAAAAGTTTGTTCCTCGCCTGTATATGGCAACTTTTTACTTCTTTGAAGACTTATCATGTGTCCCATCAGTCTTCTTTTCTAGAAGAAACAAGATCCACTTATCCAGCCCTTTCCTGCATTCTTTTTAGGAGTCTCATCATTCTCTTGGAATGATCTTCTGGACTCTCTTATCCTTTATGACCTGCAGTATTGAGAACTAGAAACATTACTCCAGCTAAAGGTTTATTTGCACTACCCAGACTTTTCACATCTTGCAGCCAACATCCTGCTTACACAGCCCAGTTTCATGTTAGCCCTCTTCCCAGAGCATGATGTTCCTAACTGACATTCAGCACGAGATCTGTTGTATGCCTGTACTCTGTTCCTTTTCTGTCACATTTTCCTCAAAAGAAGGACTAGATGAAATTCCTTTTTGTCTGGACATCTCACTGCTCTGAAGGCATTGAACTGGTTCTAAACAAAGGCACATCTCAGGTCAAAACTACGTACCTGTAAAAAAACCAAAAAGCAATCACAAACTTAATCCTGAAAAATATACCAAACCCATCTATTGATTCTTGTCTAAAAATAGACATGCTTGTCCTCTCTTCCCCACCCCTTCTTTTGTTTGTTTCTTGTTCTATTTAGACTGCCACCATGTTGGGCAGGGAGTGTGGATTTTACATATATGAATATCACTCACCGAAAGAAGATCTGACAGCTTTTAGGGGTGTTTAAAAAAAGTTAATGTTAGCATTGCTGTCCCAGGTGGGAACATTAGTATAAACAAGCAAGCAGGTTCAAAATAAATCTATAAAACATGCTACAAGTTTCTCTATGCTAATATACTTAATCTTTCCTGTGGAACACAGGCAATGCTAGAAACAGTGAGAAATTTTAAAGCTAGTATAAGAAATAGAGACCAGCTAAACTTTTCACTATGAAATGCTTCTGAAATGCTTTTTGCTTAAGCACTGTGGTGAGAACAACATGACTAAAGAAACCCTCATTCATTAGTGCAAGACACTCTCTTCTTAGAGTGTAAATGTAAATGGTTCTTTCAACATGTCCCAAAACTGACGGCAACAGATAATCCTGAATCCCGCATAGTAAGCAGCAGCAACTTTAAATCATCTGGATTCCCTTAACATATATTTGTTTTATTATTTATTAAACGTATAGCAGTAACGCTCCAAGGCCCTGATGGGCACAATACCATTGGTAGTTGTTATACGACAGGAAGACAATTTGCTGTTCCAAAGAGCTCGCAGCTAAGTTCTCCAGAACCTCAGCTCCTAAAGAGATGCAGACTTTGCACTGAGGAACACAGGAGGGATAGAGGTGGCAGCTGCAAGAGCAGCAGCATGAACAACACAACAGGTGCAATGCAGCAGCTCCAACTTGTCAGCATTTTAATTCAAAACCTCTAATGAGCACCCATCTCCTGTTAACCTCACGGTCCATCCAACAACTTGCAGGTTTGTTATGAACATCGCAAAAGCAGCAAGTGATTTTTCTGATCAGCTCAGGGAAGATTTCTATGGATGTGACACGGCACAGAAGTAAACCCAGAGATTATGGGAAGGGAAGGTGGACAGATTTAACTGTTGCTTAACTGAGACCGTCAGCACCACGACAGGCCCTCACAGTACAAAGGAGCCAGAGTTTGCTGAGGTGGATAACATCTGAGGAAGCAAGGAGGAGAAAAATCGTGCTACAGACAGAACAAGAGAGTAGAAAGCTGATATTAGCAGCTGTACAGACCAGTGCCTGTGGGCAATAAGCCCCTACATCTGGCACATGCTTTAAAACAATACTATTACTATGCAAGAGAGCTCATCCAGCTGTTATACTGCCTGCTAAGAGTATCAAATTCATACACAGCATTTAATGAAATGCAGGAAGTGTTCATAGACCACCAGGCCAGCCACATCACACTGCAAATGCAGAACTTCAGCTCCCTTTCTCCCAGAGCTGGTGCGTCAATAGGATCTACTCCCTCATGGCCTGGGTGACCTTTTCTAGCAGCAGATAGCTCTCTAGGCTATTCAGTGTCCCAGCTCTGCAGTAGAGAAATGGATACTTTCAGTGGGAGACAGGCAGCACACCCATCTTCCTCAAATCCACAATACCCCTTCCCTGCCTTGACTTCCATTTGTACAATACTTGTCACAACACTGACCGTCTTACATGGGGCCCTCTGAGCTCTTCTTACAAAACAAAGTACGACACGCAAGAGTTCTTGTGGATGCTCTGTGTGAAACAGGTCCTAAGAAAAATCTTACAACAGATATGCAGCTCAAACGAAAAACTGTTGAAACAGTGATAATGAAAAATAAATGACGAATGGAAATGCTCCTTCCCACCTATCAGTTAATACTGTAAAGCATAACCATGCAGGAACAAAAAAAGAGAAGGAGGTGTCAACACGCTCCTTCCGAGATGACAAAATGGCACCTTCAGCAGAAGCTGCGCATGCAACGATCGGCACTTGCGTGTATAGTCTGTGACTAAACTCAGGTGCCGAGAGTCGCCTCATTCCTGTCAAAGCAAGAAAAGCAACAGCTACCACAATAACTCATTTACTTTTGCAGTATGTAAATATTTATAGATTGCCATCAAGTACAGAACACAGGTGCCAAATATGAAAATACACATTTCTGCCTTTGCCGGTACAGTTTTATCAACTCCACCCTTGCGTTTAACAAATTGTTTGCTCTTGAGAATCTCAGTATCACCTTACAAGGGATCTTCAAAGAAGAAACAAAAATAGAAAACTATGTTTGATAACATTTTAGTGCCTGTTACGTATATGAAATGGAGAGTGTGCAAGCCAATCCCTGTGTTCATTGAACAGACAACTAACCAGGAAAGAACCGCACAGTTCATGAAATACTGCAAGATGAATCACAATCATTTGTTTATGGAGGAAGTCTGAGTGCACAGTGTTTGTATTTTACTTCAAAAACCGGTTCCACTGGATCTACTCAACATGCATTTGTAAAATTTAATTAACACATTGCAAAAAGCCTAATTAACACCCTGATGCTGCTCAGGCTTTCTATGGCAAATATAACACAAGCTAAGAAAACATCACAAAGCCTCACGCAGGACAGAGAGCACCGCTATACCAATATCTAAACATCCTGACACTGTGAAATACATGATTGAAGACAAGCAATGTATGATTTCCAAATGACAACAGAAGATTACATGTCACGTGGGCAGAAAAGGATTTAGCAAAGGCAACCATAACAGCAAGCAGCTTACGGTCTTCCAGATATATATTCAGACTTACAGAAGTAAAAAGCAAATACTAATATCCATGTTACTTAATACAAGGTTAATTTAATCATTCAGTGTGTTTTAGTGATACTGAACAAATAGGTCAAGAAGGAAGTCCCACATCTCTAAAACCTTACTATCTCCTTTTTCGGCTAAACAATTTGAGAAGCAATCTGTGACCTCAGTATACCAACTTCTTCAAGAACTCTAAACATTATTTCTATCCCTAAGCGTACTTAGCTATTGGTAGAAAGAAATCAATTTTGTCCAATAGGAATATAACCAGAGCTTATTTTATTAGTTCTTTAAGTCTTTTACATTCATAAATCGAAAGAAGCTTCAAAGTTAAATTTTAAACAAGGTAAGTCACATACCTATTTTACAATCACTAGTTTTCCCCACCATTATTAAGTTTCAGTGACTAACAACTTAGAAGTACTTGGTATTCTTGAGAATTCTCTCACAGCAGTATCATTTGTCACAACAAAGGAAATTAATGCCAATTCCCAAAGTTGGTGATTCATTAAATTACAGGTAACATCCCATTTTAGTTTACCAAACAGCAGAGTAGTGGAAAAGATTTTTGGTATGGCATAATTTTAACAAAGAAATACATTCCAGATAATGTGGCTCTGCAACGCTATTTTGATCTCTTCTGAAAGGATATTTTACTTGGATAAATCACTTCTACCAATTTGGATATGAAGCCTTGTACTAAATTGCTTTTTCACACAAACAAAAAAATTACATACTATACTTGTTACATTGCAGAAACCCATGCTTTCACCCTTTTAAAAAGACTCATTCCACTTCAGTTCCACCTGCAGTGACAATAGTACTGAAAGGAAACATTAAAGACCATTTCCTGTAAAAGAGTCAAGTTTTTTCTTATACTATTTCCTATTCTTGTCTTGTGAAAATCACCATCTGATAATTTTACCTAGCAGGTCTGGGAACACAATAATGCCTAGATCATAAAGTACATAACAGAAAATGCTGGACAAACTTGGCCTCTTCCTAAGAGTATGATGTGAAGTTGTTTCTTCTCCATGTGCAGTAAAGCAGCACGTCCACCATGGTCCGGGTAAGTTAATTTTGTCGGACGCCCTTCCCTCACTGCCTGTTAAAAGCCTGAACTTAGAGCACTGACTGCTCTCAACTTTCAAGTCACAAGACTAAATCCTATGCCAATCTCTTAAAAAGCTGGTTTGCTCCCAGTACAAGTGAATCCACAAGAAAAAAATTAATTCGTACTTAATTATATGTTGTTTATCCTTAACTTAGAGGATTTGCAACGGTTTATTATTCAATGATTGTTTTGAGTAATACATCACTGTATGAACAATCAGCAATTCAGACCAGTAAACCACTTTGAAATCTTAGCTTTATATTTAAATGTTTCTAATGAAATGCATAGAATGGAAAAAGTTTGTAAGATTGTTTTATTTTACTGTTACATGACTGAAAAAAAAATTAAAAGCTAGTATTAGAACAGTCAGTTTTAGCCCTGCTGAAAAAAATATTTTTAATCTATCTTAAGATTCCGCAACAGTACATGAAAAACCATAAAGGGTCTTTTGATCACCTTATCTGTGCTTCGCTGACATGAATAGAAAGGTAGGCTTTTGTAATCTGCATTAAAGCTCTAAGTACAGCAAAAGTGTTCAGTAGTTGGCAGTAAGTAGAGTGTTTTGGTGACTTTAATCTCAAACTTGAAATTAGGATTCCTGTGTTTACTTCTTCTGATTCCTGATCTCTGTTCATGTATACAGATAGCTTGATCAATTCCACTTTCACTGCTTATCTTCTCCAGCACCCATTCTTACCAAATGCAACCTCTCCTGCTACTGAAAATTCTTAAGAGTTTGGGCAGTGGAGGAGCAAAAGGGAATATGACCATGCACACATTTATATAGAAGCTATACATCAAATGCCGGGACCCAACTGAGGGGGGATCTTCAGGGGGGTTTCCCCAAGTGGTTTGAATTAGCTCTTGGGCTTCACCCAAGTTTTCTTAGCCAGAACTTCTGGAATGTGGTTATTGCAGAAGGATATTAAAGCATTAATCATCCTATTATAAAAAAGTTCAGTTAAGACACCAAAGGTTCCTGTTATTCTTTCCAACTCTTATTATTTCATTTTCTTCGAGATCTAAGACTAACTCAAAAGACAAGCTGGAATACAAGTCACCGTGAAATGACGTACATTTCACTGCAATGCGTGGGAAGAGCTGGCTGATTGCGAAACAGCAAAGCAGTGTTGCTAAGCAGCTGCCTTAAAACAGTAATGTCTTCTTCCATCATACGTAAAGATTTGGGATTTCTAAAATTCGCAATACCAAAAAAAAAAAAAAAGAGCATGACTGGTTATTTTATTCTGTACAAAGAAGAAAATGAATAGCATCTTGCACACACTTACATTCCTGTAATTACTAAGGAAGATTAGTCAGAAATCATTAGAGTGAGAACCTGTTCAACGTTCTCTCAGTTGCACATATATGAGAGTCTTTACTTTAGATAACTTGCTTTACTATACAGTAATTTGGCTCTTCCATGGAAAAGTTTCTCAATAATATTCCATGCATACAGCATGCAAGTCAGAAAACACCAACTAAGTTAAATTAATAAGGCTGTCTTTGCGACAACACTAATCCTAAAGGGCAACCACTATATGCAGGGCTTTACTCTGAGGCTGCATGTACATTTTACGTGAGAGAGAGGTGTGAGGGAGGAAAAAAGCCTGACTATAGCTAACACTGGAATCATGCCCAGTCCCCCTCAGCTGGAAGTAAAACTCCAAGCTCAACATCTTGACAAAAACAGGAATAGGATGGCAGCAGGAGGTGGGGGAGGAACCCACATACCACAGAAAAACAACTTGTCTGTGAGGATGCCATTTTTGTTTCCATTTATCCTATCCTTGTTTGCTTACAGTTTTTTCATTGAGAATATTATCCCCCCCCATCCCTACAACTTTTTTTCTTTTGTTCATCAAAGGTTTGTTTCTTTCCTGCATCTATATTGCCAAAGACTAGACTTTTATTTCTGTGTGATACAGAGATCTGGTAACTTTTTAGCATCTCCCATAAAACTGTTTTCTCTCTGCACAGAGAGAACCCCAAATTCCCTAGCTCTATTCAGGGCATAGCAGCAGAAACCTCAGTACCAGCTCCTCATTATCGTCTGTCCAACCAGTATTAATTATTACGGCGCTATCTAGGTGTTACAATGGGCAATATAATTACTCAAACGCAACAATTCTGAGGGAAAAAAAACCACAGCAAAAGTTACTGTCAGTATGCAGTCACAGAAGCAGTTCAGAGAAACAATACAAAGAGAAGTGTCATCAAGAGTGTTGTGTTGGGGATATCACCCAAAATATTTGCAACTCCAGGGAAACTGCAAAAAGGGTAAAGGAATGTGACCTGCTGGACAAATGCCTCTGCTTACTTACTGTTCAATGCTGCAGGAAAATAAAACTAGTAAGAGAGAGAGAGAGATCTCTTTTATTCCGGTCATGTACTTACTCAGGGTGAAGAAAAAAAAAAACCTGGAGATAAACCAAAAGGACACAGCCATTCAGAAAAAGCAGAGGGGAAAAATATGAACAGGCTAATGGCCCCAAGAGGCAATGAAACATATCTTAACTGGATAACCATGAAAAGTTCTTACAAATGGGCACAAAGCTTTCTAATTCCCTCTCCTCTACCATATACCTATGTGTACACATATAGGTACGTTAGAGGGGCAGACTGCAGCACCTCAAGATAGCACAAAAATTGGGCTAACATTAATACTTCTACTTAAAACATCATAATCAACAGATTCAGAAACTGGTAACTTCTACAAGCAGTAGTATGAGACCAAATTCTATATGCTCTAAATTTCTCCACAAATGTGGCAATCTGGGAACTAAAATTAGCCTAAGTCACACATGTCCCAAATAACACATCTGGGAACAAATATGGTTACCTATAGCTTTATACTGCATCAGCACTTGGCAAAATACAATCACAAACTGTAAGGAAATGCCAAAGATGCAGATGCCCAAAGTGCAACTTCATGTCTCAGAAAATAAATTAATAGCATCCAGCCAGAATATTAACAATGATCTTTTTTTTCTGAAGAGAGAAAAATAGTATAAATTATTATCAGAGCACAAGCCTGTAAACAAAGACAATAAAATATCATGGATAGTGACTATAAGAATCCTAGAACAAAAAGGATTCTGAAGATGTCCTGTCAAGGAGATTACAGAAATGAAATTATATTCATTACTTCAGCTGCTTGGTCGATTGCCCTGCGTATCCCATCTACTCTGTCTTCTGATCTGCAGCATATGATTAAAAAGCCATTGAATGGCAACTACAAAACTACTTATGTTAGTTTTAAGATGATGTACATAGTGAAGCAGCAGCCATCAGCATTGATGCAAACAATATAAAAATAGAAGGACACATATTGCTCAGATGTACCAAGCACAAAGCAGTTCAAAAGTTGGAACCTGATCTACACTTCAGCTTTACGTCAATTATGAAGAGTAAATATGAAGCAAGAATTGTATTTCCTTTCTGAACGACCTAGGCGCGGATCTCGATCTTTAAAATTCAGAAAAAAATACTTGAGAGATCATAACCTAATAAAGGCTAGAAACCACAGCATACTTGTCTTTCACAGAAACTATCTATCTGTGAGAATTTTTGGAAGCTGTAGCACAAAAAGAAAAATTTTAAAAGTTATTCATTGACAAAGGATTTTTGCAAGTCTACCTAAACTATGCCATTGGCTAAAAATCCCTATGGTAGAGGTAAACCATGATTATAGAATCAAAGTGGAGGAAATAGTAAGTATGTGTTTCCTAACTGAAACAGTTTAGCATTTTCAAGTTTCACTAGTAAGTTCTCATGTGCTTTACTGTATTTGTGAAAGAATCACTAAGCTGAGAAAGCCATACGTGCACACCACACAAACTAATAAAGTGTAGAAGGAGCTGTAATGATTTACGTTAAGTGAATAAGCAATATGAATGATTGCATATGAAATTAAATGAGATGTTTAAATTAGAGCACATTGGATGGAAGAAAAACAGTTCTAGTGAGATTATTTACAGTAACCCAGGCGCTGTTTAGCAAGCAGAGCATGCTACTGCATCCAGGCAAGGACTCAAAAAGAAAGGGATGAAATATTGCTGATAGCACGTTGCTCTACCATGTCTATACACACGTATGTGTAGACATGTATGTGTGTGTGCATACGTGTACACACACACACAGAGAAAATAAGAATGTTTAGTTACAATCACCACTAACTACATCCATCGAACTCCAGCCTTCAAGTCTTAGGGAGTCCCATTTCTGCTCTAATCGTGAAGGCTGACTCGCATACGCTCTGAAACATCTGGCAATGTCTTTCCTAGAACAGAACCCCTTGGGATGGGAGGGCTGCGTGCCCACCGAGGAGGGTGAACACTGAGTTCCCAGCTGGTTCCTCTCCCGCAATGCCAGCAGAGGGCCCGCTCAGCCAGTGAAGGATCTTTCCTGCCTCTCTCTATCTGAGTGGCCGTGGGAGCTGCAAACCACCGGCCAACAGTGAGTTTGCAGTTCTAAGTGCCTGCATAGCCGGACAACTTCTAGGTGTCACAGCTGGCCTTTGTGCAACAGTCCCTGTGTGTTTGCTTATGAAGATGTTTCTACCCTAAAGCAGAGGTGCTGGAACAGAAGACCTGAACAAGAAGAATAATCCCAGCGCAACAGCGCATGACTTGGGGAAGTAATGTATCATATGACAATTTTTTCCCACCCAACGCTTGATCACCAGGGAGTGGGTTTACTGTCCCAACAGACAATGACTAATGTACAGGACACACATTTATTGGCTGCTTGAGACTGGACTAAAGGATTCGGGGGGCATTCAAGGTTCATATCTGCAATGGCAAAATGCAAATATACCCACAGACTAAGCAGCATTTAGTCAGTTTATTCAGCATGGCACTGTGTGCCTACACCTTTAGTGCACTGCCCATATTCAGGTTTTCCATGTCATCTTTTTGTTCAGTTGCAAATTAACAGCTTGCGCACTGACCCACATCGCCTTTCTTCATCTGTCATGAGATGCTTGATTGCAGCATGTTGATGAAATTATACTGAGGCACAAACAAGAAAGTAAACAGAAAGCTATGTTAAGATTAAGTGGGTAAAGTAGTGTTTGCACATTAGCTCAAACCGCTATTTTCAAGCTTCTGAAAGGTTGTTGTGTGAAGTTGAACAAGCCAAAACTAACATCTAAAAATCTCTAGATATGCCAGGAGCAGAGTACCTCTGTATGACCTCTGACGCTTCACGCTGGAGAGTTTAAGAGGTTACCACCCCAGCTGTCTGTCCTGCTCTTCTGCCGGGAGCACCTGCCTCTGCCGGCAGAACAACCACGAGCTTGCACCTCTGCCAGGATACTCGAAACCCTAAAGCATGCCATCACCTCCAGTTCAGACAGACGCGACAGCCTGCTGTCGGCTGAGAAACGCGGGCCGGTGCCACCGGGCAGCTTCAGGCACAGCAGCCCCTGCTTAGAGTCGGAGAGGGCGGGCGGCATCAGACGGGCTGCCTGCGCCGCCGCTTCAGGCCTCCCCTGCCTCCCCGAGCACCGCAACCCACGCCGGCGCTGCCGCCAGCGCCCTGCGGCGGCGGCCCCGCTCCCGGGCAGCCCCCTCGCCCCGCACCAGGCTGCCTCGGGCGGGGGCCTGCCGCCGGTACCCGCCTAGGCGGGCCCTGTCAGCCCTGTGCCACCGGCAGAGCCGAACGCCTGCCCGGCGAGCGGAGCGCCCAGCCCGGGCACGGCTCCCCTCAGCCCGGCGACCGTTAGGCGGGCACGCGCTCGGCCCCGCGGGGGGTGGGACGCCGCTCCCTCCCCCCGCGGCTGCCGCACCACCCACCGCGGCCCCGTAACGGAACGGGGCAGCCAGGCCGCAGCGCCGGCAGCGGCTCGCCCCTGGCCCGTTACGCCCACCGGGCCTCCCCCCGCGATCGGGGCCTGCCCGCGGGGCCCCGCCAGCTGCCGGGCGGTGGCAGCGGCACCCGGAGCGCAGCGCCCGGGCCGGGCCGGGCCGCGCTTACTGGTGTGGCGCATCCAGTGCAGCAGGCGGGGCAGGTCGGCGGCGCACGTGCCCCGCACGGCGGCCAGCACCGCGCGCCGCGCCGCCTCCAGCTCCATCGCGCCGCGCCGCCGCCAGGGGGCGCCGCTGCCTGACGCGGGCGGGGCCTCGCGCCGCGCCTGCGCGGACCGTCCGCCGCCGCCCGCACGTGCCCGAGGCGCGGGCTGCCAGGGGAAAGCCCCGCCCTCCGCTAGTGCGCATGCGGGAGGGCGCCACCGCCCGGAGGGGACCTTGCGTGCCCGGTCTGGCCGCTAAAAGCCCTCTCTGCGCATGCTCAGGCTGCCGGGCCTGCCGCTGGCACCGTGCCCGGTCCCGCCTCCCCGCTCGGTGCGCACGTCCGTGGGGAAGCCCTGCCCTTTCCCCGCCTGCGGCCGCGCCTCCCGCCCTTAAGCTGGCGCGGCACAGTTTCTGGCGGTGCCGCGGGGCTCCGCCGGGCGCGAGGGGGCCGTTTGCCCGGGGCCACCTTAACGAGGCAGCGAGTGCGCGCGCGCCCCGGAAGCGGAAGCGAGCCGGGGCCCTCGGGGTGAGAGCGAGTGGTGACGTTTCGCTGGCCGGCGGGTAGCGGTGGTCGGTGGTGTCTCGCGGTTGCCCGCGGCGGCTGCGGAGCGCTGGGCGGCCTCGCCGCGGCGGGCTGGGCTGGGCTCCGCCCGCAGGCCCCGCGCCGCTCTCCCGGTGAGTGCTCGGGCTGCCGCCGCCACTGGCGCGAAGCGGTACCGCGACCGGCGGCGGTTTGTCGGGGCGAGGCGGGGACCCGCGGTCCAACACCGGCGGTGCTGCGGCGGGGAGGGCGGGCATGTGGACCCTGTCGGCCCCGGGGAACGGACGGCGGGTCTGCCCTGCGGCAGCCCGGGCGCGGGGCTGCGGCCGGGCTGGGCCGGGGCCTCCGGTCTGCCGAAGCGCTGCTTGGCTGCGCCGCCCCGGCCCCGAAGGAGCGGAGCTCTGGGGCTCCCGGGCGAGCCCCGGCTGCCCGCGTCACCGGGGCGGGACTGCTCCGCCCGGCGCCTGGCCCGCTGGCTGTGGCCGGCTGTGGGTGCACAGGGGGAAAGGCGGGGGCCGGGCACGTTCCTAACTAAGGCCGTGCCGTCACCGTTTCTTTCCTCCTCCGTGAGAACGAGGGCTGCGGGCCATGGGCAAAGTAGCCCGTCCCTGCTGCGGCCCTGAGGGTGCCCTCCTGTCCTTCTGCCGGGTACTTTTGGAAGGCAGAAACTAGTAAGTTGGGGTTGAGTGTCGCTGCAGTAGCCCAAGCTATTTCCACCTGTGAATCAGCCTTTTTTTCGGTTATAGTAGTAGACTTTTAGCAGCTCTTAACCCGTGTATGTATATATTTAGTATAACTTTATCGTACAGACTTTAAGTAAGTGTCCCTTTTCCTTATTATCTTTTAAACAGCTGTTGTC
Source organism: Calonectris borealis (assembly GCF_964195595.1). NCBI lineage: Eukaryota > Metazoa > Chordata > Aves > Procellariiformes > Procellariidae > Calonectris > Calonectris borealis. Next base: position 29,172,869 of record NC_134316.1, on the reverse strand, counting down.
TTTTGAAATAGCTGTTTAAACAGCTGTTATCTGTTCAAGCAGGTGTCTTTTCAAAATTCTGCGCATGAACGAGTGCTGCTAATTTAGCTAGACAAATTTAGGTTAGAGGTTTACACTAGATGGATAGGCAGGGATAGGCACTCTGTCTCTTCAGAGTTGTTTCAATGCTGTTTTGCTATGGCTTAAAAAAACGCCCACTACTTCTGCTGCCCCTTTATGCCTGAAGTGCCTGCCTTTCAGCAGCAAGTGAAGCAGTCTTGGGATTCTGTGCAGTAGAATGGTGACCTGGGTGCGAGGTGCCCGGGCTGCTTCTCCTGAAGGCAGCTCAGACTGCGTAGAGCTCACGGCCTTGCTCAGCACGAGGCCTGCTTGATACAGCCTGGCCTATTTGCTCTGGGGCCCTGCCAGATTTAAACTTGTTCGGTGTGTTTGTGAAGTGCTGCATCAAAGCTAAAAAGCTCTTCCAGAACTACAGATGCTCTGAACGCAGCATATATGCATTCTGCAGTGCAGTCATGGCTAATGCCCATCTGGCTACCCGCCAACCCAAGTTGGCAACCTGCTAAGACAGCTTATGTGTCTTTTTGTCTGTAGTGTGGCTCACAACTTGGATGGACTGTACGTGAAAAGTTACATTAATTTCTGTACTTGGCATCCCTTAGTAATTCTAAAGGCTTGTAAATCCTTAATGTGCTAGAGAGAGCAGTTGATATCAAAATGCTTAAACTCATCCCCTTAGCATATTGCATTATTCTATTGTGAGGCTGTCGGAAGAAGCTTTTGGAGTTTTGTAGTGGAAACATTTGTTTGTTAAGGCATAATTAATTTTCTGTATTTGGAGATCCGTAGAACGCTGGAAGCTAATTTTAAATTTTGAGTGTTCACCTGGCTGCTGTATGTTCGTCATCCTATCAAATTTCTTAGCTGTCATATCCAAGTGTTCCTGTTAAGTTTTGTCCATGGCTGCAGTTTTAGCAGCTCAAAGCTTACTGAGATGCAGTGCTGGTTTTCAAGGTGGGTTTTTTTTGTGTTGTTCTGATTTTCATGGGAAATGAGCTTGAAAAACATTTTGAACATCTGTTTTGCTGACACCTGTTTAGTAGATCATATTGATGATAATGCTTTTTCAGAATTATTCTGCAAAAATATGACTTGTATGCCCCATAAGGAAAACTTGGAGTTTTCACACTTCAAATGTCATGTAGAAGTCCTCTTCCAGCAAAGTAAGAAGATGGACATCCATATCTGTTAGTGTACTGATCTGCAAATATTTTACAGGCATAGTTCCATAGGAAGCATAGACTAATTTTTTTATGAAAGATCGAGATGGCATGGTAATGTATGCCACTTTGGAATTGCCTGTACGTACAATGTCCATTAAATCTACAATGTGTTAATATATTTATTTGCATCATTTGCTATATCTGAGGCCTGTATTTAGGCTGAATTTATTTATCCTACATCTTCCGAAACTTCTGGAGACTTGGTTCTGCGTTGTAGCCTCAGTATCAGAGGGGTTGGACTGGCAGTTTGTTTTTTGTTTTTGTTTTGTTTTTTTCTTTATAACCTGCCAACTTTGTGACAATATTAACTCTCAATTAGGCAAAGCAGTCAGGAGGTTGGTTTACATGGGTGACTTGTTTCATCTACTTTGGAATATATCTTTGTAAGCCTTGCTTGTTGGGGCCTGTACAGCTAGTAAATCTCAGTGTGTATGTAATGAGCTTCTTTCTGTCTTACCTAGGTTGGAGCCCTCTCTCTTAAATTAAGGAAGAATACAGCTAATGATGTATTATTCATTTTAATAAATGGACCAGCCTTTCTTGTCTGTTTTCTTCTCTACCCATTTGAGGGGGGAAGGGAAGGAGGTCCAGAAAAGCCTTGAAAACTGTCAGCTGCTTTGATTACAGAGGCTCTCATTATTGGGAAGTTTGCTTTCAGTTCTGAAAGGAGGAACTCAAATGTGAGGTTCTGAATTCGGCTATCAGCAAGGGAGTAATTTCAGCTGGGTACGAGAAAACAACTGTGAAATTGGAAGATAAACAAGAAGAATCTGAAGTGCTCCATTTCCACAGTAACATTTCTATGGTGTTGCAACTTTTTTGCTTTTTAGACAAATTTTGGTTTGCCCTTTTTGAGGATTTTAGATTGCTGTTTCTGCCATGTGTTCTCCTGAATATCTTGCCACCTTGTATAGGAGGTGGAGTGGTTTAGCATGTTGACTAGACTATGCATACCCTCCAGAAATTAATTTTTTATGGTTTCTTAACTATAAGTTGCGGTTGGCGTTAGGCTTATATGTAAGATTTGTACCTGTAGTGAACAAAAATAGCCTGTTTTCCAACAAAGCTGTTAAAAAATACAATGTGAATTTTGCTTATTAAAATGCAAGTACGTTTGTAGGGTTACTGAAATAGGAAATTCAGTTTGATTTAGTGTAAGGTAGATAAAATAGAACTGATCAATAATGTTCAATTTTGCTAACAAAATACTTTGTTTCTGATTATACTGTCTTTGCAGGATGCCAAGCTTCTAGGCTATTCTGCTTGATTTTATTCTGTCACATAGCATATTGCTGATAAGATAATAAAAAGCAGTTAGCATTCTTTCTGGAAGTCTGTCTGGACTGTTTTTTTCATGGTGAATTCAATGCACAAATATTCCAGACAGTGAAATGCAGTGTGGTATCTCTATTTTTAAGTAGGCCATCAGGATAGCCTAAAATTAACTTCAGGCCAATAGTTGCTAAAAATAACTCTAATAAAAGTAAAACTTGTGTGCTTTCTGGAATTGACATGAAAGCAGGTTTCTTAACCCAAAAGATACTGGAATAATTAATTTGCGAAGGTATAGCTTCAACTAGTTTTAAATTTAATTTTTAATTGTTTTCCAGATTCTTCGGAGTTGTACTTGAAGCCGCCAAAATGGTTCTAGCAGATCTTGGAAGAAAAATAACTTCAGCATTACGCTCACTGAGCAATGCTACGATTATCAATGAAGAGGTATGTAGTATGCATACGTGATGGCACTAACATTTAGAAAGCAAAGTTCTGAGAAGTTCTCAAAGGCCGATGAGAAGCTTGAAGTAGGTTGATGTTATCCCGAAGCTCTTTTCTTCCTTCAAGTAAACTTTCTAGCTAGAGGTTTTAGCCCCCTGATAGTACTGCCAAAACTTAGAACCAGATTTAGACATGTATAATCACTTCAGGCATAGTGGGTCCCATGGTCAAAGGGTCCTTGAGCCTGGTGGCTGTACTTACAGAGGTTAGTGTTCTGAGGAGGTGAACGCTGGAGGAGGCGGCGATATGTGCCCAAGTTTGGGTGGAAGGTAGGCTGTGAGACTGCGCAGAGTGCGCCGATTTATGTGTGTGTGCGCAGCCAAACTACAGAGATGCATACCAGGCTGCTAGAAGCTGAAGCATGGAAGAATAAATAGTTTTCAATGTAAACTTCGCTGTCTGAAATGTGAGGATTATGTTATGTTTGCTGCCGTTATATTCAAGCCAATACAGTGTGTGTTCTGGAAGCTGTTTGACTTGGTATAGTCTGTATTGAAATTATAAATGTTTTCTGTTATATGGACTGAAAAGCAAGATGGAAAACTAACTGATGTGATGGTTTAGAAGTGCCTCTGAGTAAATAAATTGCTAGAAACTCTTTTCAGGCAGGCAGACACGTGGCTTAAAGTAACTAAAAAGTAGGCTTGTTGAGGGTTGTAGGGTTGGAACTTGTGCATAGAGGAAAGGTTTTAACAAATCTTCAGTTAGGAGACAACAAATCCTTAACTGAATCAAATATAGCCCGATTAATTTTTTTCAGCAGTAGAAACTTTTCTCCTGCAAGAGCTCAAGCTGTGCAAATGAGGCAGGTGTTACTTTCAAAACATCTTTTTGTTCAAGACTTTTCACTTTGAAAAGTCTTAGAACTACTAAACTGGATTCTGAACCGAGGCATCTGTTTGCCTAAAAGGCATACCCCAGAGCAGGAATCCAGTTTCTGCTGAGAATGCAGATAGCAGCGTGTCCATCTTGCATTTAAGGAATACTTTTATTTATAGAGATTATGTTGTGTTAAGAGATTCTTTTGTGGCTTTCTGTTACAGCTGTCTCTAAGGAGTACCTGTTGAGAAGTTTAGGAAGCCTTGCTACATACCAGCTGCTGTTGTCCTTAATACAATAGGAAGTGTTTTGTGTTACTTTGTTATACTGTGCCTATTACAAATAGAGGACCCTTCTTTTCCAGTATTACCCTTTCAAATTTAAATTGCATTTACACAGGAACAAATGCATAGACTTTTTTTTATGTGGCAGTCAACATAATGATAGGACTGCATGAATTTAATTTGTAAAAGCCTTGGTTATATCATAAATGCACTTTCACATTGGTATTTTGAACTAATACTGGCCTAATCAATACTGTGTATTATAACACCATTTTTCCTTTATACTCCAAAGGTTTTAAATGCTATGTTAAAAGAAGTGTGTACAGCATTACTGGAAGCTGATGTTAATATTAAACTTGTGAAGCAACTCAGAGAAAATGTCAAGTAAGTGAAAAAATCAAAATGCATCTAACTTCTAGTATTTGTAAAAGTTGTAATTTGAGGTTACAGAAGAATACCTAACTTCTATCTTAATATGGTTTTCTTAGACACACCCAGTTTACCTTTAGCAGGAAAATACAGTTTGAACTCAATGTCTAGCCAATTCCATCAAAAGAATCTTTGTCAAGTTTAGCCAGTTATTGTTGTTATAGTCTTGTTTCAAAAAACTGTTGCTGTCATCAGTTGATAAACAAGTTCTTTGTTACTTCCTAGACACCTCATCTTCGCGTGTTCTGTGCTGGATATTAGTAAATCTGTGTATAGGATCAGCACTCTTACCTTGCTATTTTCAGATGTGCAATTCAAGTAGATGCAAGTCTGAAAGATGCAAGTATTTCAGAAACCTGGTTTTGTCCTGCACGCAGAAGTAATATCTCCAATGCATGTCTCTTAAATACGTCCTATCTGAAAACTCAAGGCAAATCAGAGTGCTGTTCCAGTTGCAAAGACTTCATTTATCACTAGGTTAAAGCGATGCTTTAAGTTATACCAGTGTTTCATGGTTTTCCTAAACTCAGGTCTGCAATTGATCTTGAAGAAATGGCATCTGGCCTTAACAAAAGAAAAATGATTCAGCATGCTGTCTTTAAGGAACTCGTTAAGGTAGGACTTCAAAATTCTGTATTACATCACTTTTCTTGTACAGCCTGGGCTGTGGAAGCAGTACAGTAGAAAGCCAAGCTTTAAGGTTATTGTGTGGTACCTACAGTTATGTTTTCTGTTGGAAGGCTACTTACTACTGCAAACACTAGTAGTATTCTGATTGAAACTACTTCCTGGGCATCTCTCAGACTAACTTTGATTTAAGCTTCAAGTCCAGCTATTCTTACTCTTCAATTGAAATTTAGAGACAAAATAAGGGTGAAGTACTGTTAGCTTCTGGACTGTCTTTGGTTGTCCCAGAAACACGCCTTTGCTACCGAAATGAAGATTTGTTCAAACTACTTATAAGCCTTTGAAAAAGTGTTATGTAACAACCCAGCAATTCATGGTAACATTTCTCTTTAATCTGCCTGCTTGGTCAAATCAGCACCTGGGTATCAGTATTCTGTCCTCTTCCCAGTTGACAGTATAGTCTTTTGTTCTTCTGTAGCCTGTGCCCACCCATATGATGGCTCTCTGGAGTGTATGTACCTTCTGCTCATTCGAGAAGTGAGGCAGCAACCCTAAAAAGTCTTCTGTACTGTAGGATTCTCACCAAAAGAGGTCCATCTTGAGCAGTGATGGTGGGGTGGAGGTCATGTTTCTGTGTTGGTTGTCATATATACAGGCCACCCTGACTTTGGTGCTTGGTTTAAAAAGAAATTAACACTGTTACTGTTACAGAACTATTATGCATAACTCTATACTATAGATATCTTGCATGGGCTGTTGCTGTTCACTGTAAATCAGCAAGCATCTAAGCCAAATTAAGACTAGAATATGCAAAAAATGGCTTGCTCCATTGAATATAAAGCCAGGTACCTAGCATGACTGTGACACTGACTGTTGTGCTTCTGAAATTCAGTTCTGCAACATAGATTGTACTTTGTTCTATAGCTTGTAGATCCTGGAGTCAAAGCATGGACACCTACCAAAGGAAAACAGAATATTATAATGTTTGTTGGTTTGCAAGGAAGTGGTAAAACAACGACCTGTTCAAAGGTAACTTGCACTGAATCTGTTTGCATGCGTTTTTTTCTTGGGGGGTGGGGGTGGTCATTGGATTCCTTTGGTAGGATTTGCTTGTGATCTGTGCTGTTTCTGTTAGTAGGAAAGTACTAACTGATTACAATGTAGAGATATTTTTGCAGAGTGGTTTCTGAGATGAGACGAACGTCCAATTCTTTTGGGGCAATTTATGACTTGTAGGAGTTCCTTCAAGATTTTTTTAAACTAAACTCTTGATGAAATGATACTGTACATGGATAACAAAGATTCTTTCTATTCCTCGCTTTCTGGGTTTAAGACTAGTGCTATGAATGGAACCTACCTCATTCCGTTACCTATTTAGGGGAACCAGTGGAAGTTGGTCCCTGTGTTAGATACCACAGTTAAGTATGAGTGGGTGGTGTGAAACCTGTTCTAGCCCCAAATTAACTGAGGAAATTTGGATTTGTATTTTTAAGGCTAAAAAAGAATGCTTTGAATCAACACTTAACCTATTTATGATGGTTGTTGGGAGGAAAAATTATCCTATGGAAGAAGACTGATGCATCTTTTTTTTTTTTTTTAATCATTTGCTTCTGAGATTCACACATAGGCTATACCGAATATATCACTGCTCTGATTTCATAAGACTTTCCTAGTGCTTCTGTAGGCAAACTATATTTTGGAAGTTTGTCTTTGGTCAATCAAATGTTCTGTGAATGTACATTGTACCAGTGAAGCTGAGTGTTACAAGAAAGTAAGGATTCCATCTGTTGCTTTAAAACATGTCCTTACAATGGAAATATTTTTGTTCCTCTGGAAGTACAGAAACAAAAAGCTGTAGAAGTTGTAGCCATTACAATACTTAATATTGAAGTAATTACTGCTTTGGGGAGTTTCTAAAAGCTAGTCCTATCTAATGTTAACAGTAAGCAGAATCTAGGAGTTAGTAAAGTGGGAACTGGAATTATTTGTAGTCATTCCTAGCTCAGGAAACTGAAATCAGAAGCAGAATCAAGCAGCTGTTTTGGTCTCGCCTTTAATAATTATATGTATAACATACTTTCCTAAATAACGGAGATGCTAACATTTGATTATTTGTACAGTGTTACTAAATGGTCTCAGTTATAGGAAGGCTGGCTTGACATTTTGTCCTCTGTATGTACTTCAGTGACTTACAAGTCTGTTATAAGTTAAAGAGTGTCATGCTTTCTAGTAGGATTTTGGTGTAATGAGTTGTTTTGGATTTCTTTTCACAGTTAGCATACTTCTATCAGAGGAAAGGTTGGAAGACGTGTTTAATATGTGCAGACACATACAGAGCAGGTAATACAGTCTTTAATGATGTGGTTCTTTAACAATTACAGATTTTTTTTTAAATAGTCCCTTGACTATACCTGTCTTACAGGTGCTTTTGACCAGTTAAAGCAGAACGCCACAAAAGCAAGAATTCCCTTTTATGGGAGGTAAGCATCTTTCAGAATCAGTTTGGAGAATGATTCAACTCAATGATGTTTTGTTCCTTATTGAACATCTTGCACTAAGCCCCGTTGAGTTGCCTAATTACTTAGATTTTATTATAATATTTGCTCTGATCAGATGAAAATTGTGCCTAGTTCAGTATATTGTCTGCCAGTAATAGCAGGTAGGGTTAGTGTAAGAAGACATCAGGGGAATAATTCCCTAGAATGTTTTCTCAGCGTATAACAGTTTATAGGCCTTCACCAGACACATTCAGATTTTCAGGAAGCATCTTTACAGATCAGAGGATATGATTTTTGGACCCTTAATTTTATTGTCAAGTAGGGGCAGCAGTGGACCTAAAATAGCTTTTATAAAAGCAGTAAGTAACTTCCCTCTGAGCTTCACTGGAGGTGTACTGTCTAGGTGCTCAGTTAAATCTTACTTCAGAGAAGGGCTAGTAGAACTTAGTGCAGTCTTCAGGTGAGACAGACTGTCCTTTGTGCTTCAGTTCACTGAATAGTAAGGGCAAATGGCTTAGGAAGGCATATTTTTAATCAATTTTTGCTTGACGTAAGAGGAAGTCCCTCTTGAAATCCAGGTAGATTTACAGTTAACAAGTTTACAGTCAAGTAATGAAAGTTTGAATTAATTTCTTTGGGGACAAAGAATTGCGTATATATATATTGATATTTCTCTTTGTGATCAGTTATACAGAAATGGATCCTGTAATTATTGCCTCAGAAGGTGTTGAGAAATTTAAGAATGAGAACTTTGAAATAATTATTGTTGATACAAGTGGACGTCATAAACAGGAAGACTCTTTGTTTGAAGAGATGTTACAAGTTGCTAATGCCATAGTGAGTAGTTTCAAGAAATACAGTAACTTCCTTTATAATAATTTGACTACAATTCACTTACGTTTATCTGCTAATGTTCTGTGTGGATTTCACTCCTCTGGAATGTGTCAGCACTTTAACTCCTAGAATATGTTAGAAATTACAAACGGATATGAATAAACAAGGGCTGGATGATCAGTGCTTGATAGTTCTGTGTCAGTTTTAATTCTTGTATCTGTAATTCAAGGATGCTTGCACATGACTAGACTACCGTTCCTGCTTTAACTTTTCCTCTTCAGGATCTTTGCATTGAGAAACTAGATAAAAGAACCAGTCTGATCTGGTTTCCTGTAGCTATGTGTACTACATTTTCTGTGATTGTCATGAATAATTGCCCTGAAACAGAGAAGGTGATTGGATAACTTTCAACAGTTTTGATATGTAAATAAAGCTGGTGTTTCTGGTATGGGTTTAAAAAGTCTGGCTATTTTTTTGCGTCTGTGGTCTTGCATGACAATGTGACACTTCCCACATGAGTTCTGCTAATGGCTAACTTGTTTTCAGAGGAATGGATGTCTTAAAGCTCTTAATGTAAAACCGAATGGAAGATGTTGTTAGCCATTAACTGCTTGTAGATACTAGTTAGTTTATTGACTCAGATACTGGCTAAAATCACTCAAAACATAAGTAATAACTGTAAACCTATTAAATTTTAATATTCTGTGTTGTAGATAAGTCTTTCACATAGTAATACAGCATCAGAGTTTTCAAATGGTCCTTAGACAATACTGTTCATAAAACAGTTGCCCTTTTGTTTTAAACTGCACAGCCTATTGCAGTAAGTTCCGCTGCTGAACTTAATGCACGAACACTGTTTAAGAAAGCAGGAAATGATTATTTTGTGTATCTCTCTTTTCTCCTAGCAACCAGATAACATTGTTTATGTAATGGATGCTTCCATTGGCCAAGCTTGTGAAGCTCAAGCTAAAGCTTTCAAAGATAAAGTAGATGTAGCTTCTGTTATTGTTACTAAGCTTGATGGACATGCAAAAGGAGGTGGAGCTCTTAGTGCGTAAGTATTGTGACATAATAGCGTCCAACATCTGGCCATGCATGGATAACCATGAAATATGTTAGTGTCTCTCAGAAACGTGTCCTGTGAAAGTGTCAGTGTCAGACTGCACAGAATCTGAGATTTAAGTCAGTAACAGTTATGTTCTTACCCTATTTCTGGTGGATAAGACGACCCATTGATATTTAACGTCGGTCAGAATCAGATATTATGATGTACTTCCAATACAGTAGTGTGTATTGTCACATGTCAGACTTCTGTCTTCTGAGAATTACATTTATTGCATCTTGTGTATCAGGAGTTTTTACCAAAAATATAAATTTGGACTTAATAGGTACGGCTTACCTGAAAAGTTTTGCTTCTCATTTAATGCCCAAGATTTTTTTCCAAAAGGGGAAAAACTCTAGCTAGTCATATCTAGTGGCCTTAAAACTGCGATGCAAATCAAACTTCTGGATTGCCAGTGTCCAACAATTTGGTAAAAAATTAAGTCTGCAGTCATACTTTCCCAAATTCCATTCTTGTTGGACTTACCGTGTGCTGTATCTTGACAGACACTATTGACTAGAAAATGTTACATTTTATCTTCAGCCTTATATGATGGCATGTCAGACGAATCTCCAGCTGCGTTTCAATGATATAGCTTATATGGAGCTGAGATGATTTGTCAAAACAGTCAAAGTTAACTGACACCAACTTACTAAATCACTCCCTGACTTCGATCTTAAGTGTTAGAGTCCTAAAATGCCATCTGTATTTTGCTGTTATTTGTAGCGTAGTGATACAAAAGATGGGTGGTTTTTGAGAGGCCATTTCATAAAATATGTTTTACTGCAGAGTTGCTGCTACAAAGAGTCCTATTATTTTTATTGGAACTGGCGAACACATAGATGACTTTGAACCCTTTAAAACACAACCTTTCATCAGCAAACTTCTTGGTATGTACTGCATACAACTGTACTTAAGTGACACTTTGAATTGGACAACAGAAAGTCAAAGTGTAATTTTTTTAATGCCAACTTTGGAGTGTTTTTTTCCCCCCAGGTATGGGCGATATTGAAGGATTGATAGATAAAGTAAATGAGTTAAAGTTGGATGATAATGAAGCACTCATAGAAAAGCTCAAACATGGTAAGTTATTCCCAAGGCCTGAATAGCGTGTGTATCACCATGACCTAATCATGGCAGGTTCTCTCAGGGATGTAGACCACTGAGCTAATTTGTGTTGTGTGTAGAGCCAAGTAACTTGTTTCCTGTGCATAGTTGAATGGTTATTCTTTCTCTAATAAATGTGTCAGGCAAGTAAATTGAGTTAGGTTTTTCGAGTGATAAGTCTGTCAGACTATAACTGTCTATAACTGCAGAATAACTAGCTTAACTCTTAAGTATGTGCCATCTAAAACGGTTTTGCCATGTTAATAGTGGAGAAGAGGTTTATTTATCTACTTATCTATGCTATCTATACTTATCTAGTATAGTATTTGCCTTGTAAATATAAAGAATAATAATTGAGAAAGGACAGTAGGACCAAAATGCTAGTGTGACTTTTGCTAATCTTTTTTTTTTGTTGTACTTCAGGTCAATTTACGTTAAGAGATATGTATGAACAATTCCAAAACATCATGAAAATGGGACCATTCAGTCAGATCTTGGTTAGTTATCCCCAAAATAATTTTATTTTATCAGATTTTCATTTATATTTGACAAACTTCTGCTGTAAACTTAGAACACTTCATTTAAACTGGTGCTAGAGTCTGCGCTTTATGTTTTTCAAAAAGGTGAAATGATTTGCCTACTGCGATACGTAACTGCTGAACTAAAACTCGCTGTCCACATTTCTGGCTGCATAATTAAAGTTAGCTTTGCTTATTCTGACACAGCTTTTGTTTTCCATTTTTAAAACAAGGGTATGATCCCTGGTTTTGGAACTGACTTCATGAGTAAAGGCAATGAACAGGAATCAATGGCAAGGCTAAAGAAACTGATGACTATAATGGACAGTATGAATGACCAAGGTAAAACAAACTTCACCTACTATTTCTTTTCTCCATTGTCGAACAAGCTTATTTACAGGGATCTTTTTGGAAACAAGGTGGACATAAGGCAGCATCTACAGTGACAGAAAATGACGAGAAGCACCTATCACTTAAAAATGGTAGAGAGTACATCTGTGTCTCAAACTTCCTGAATAAGTCTAAATATTTGGAGCGGTACCTTGACAATTGCCTGTTGCTGCTCTATCTTGTGTAGAGTAGGTGGGATTTTGAAGCATGCTATTGCAAATTGATGTATCTTTTTCATACTGTAACTGTGCTTCTTAAATTATTAACACTATATTTGCAAATTAAGAAGTACATTCATCTTTAATCTGTCATTGCTGTCTGTCCTCCTACCCACCCTCAAATTTACTTGGTGACATAGCCTGGTCTCTGGAATTCAAGGTGTGTTGTTTCTAATCCACCCATAACTGTTGCAGAAGTATGCCCTTACCCTTCTGCTAAACCCATTAATATGGCTTAAGACCAAGTATGCTGAGAGCATAATTTATTCGGGTGACTTTATCATGGTGATTAACATATGAACACAGCTTTTTTAGTACTATTCCCTAGAATATTATATCTTGATTATTTATGTAAAATTCTGCATTGTCACTTCTAAAACTAGTTTTTTGTTCTCTGGCTCAAAACTAAATTCTCAACAATAATGAGAACAAGTTTGCTACCAGCTGTACCAGATTTTAATGTTAGTAACTGAATGGATTTTTCTTTCCCACACTGTAATTACAGAACTTGACAGTACAGATGGTGCCAAAGTTTTCAGTAAGCAGCCAGGAAGAATCCAAAGAGTAGCAAGAGGTTCAGGTGTTTCTACCAGAGATGTTCAGGAGCTTTTGACCCAATACACTAAGTTTGCACAGATGGTGAAAAAGATGGGAGGCATCAAAGGGCTTTTCAAAGGTAAAAAAAAAAAAAACAACAAACCCAACACATTAATTAATTCAGTGGGGAGGTCACTTGATGTGTCAACACAGAGGAAATTTAAAAATGCAGATTAGGTGTTGGGAGAAGAGAAGGTGAGTTGTAGTTCACTCATTTTCATGATGTTTGAACTTTTATGTAACTGGTAAGAGCTGCACTGTTCTTCGTGACACTAATGTGTAACTTAGCGGTGAAAACTACTGTATTTTTGGCTTTATCGATGTAGACTTCATTACTACTACAACACTGACATTTTAGTCTGTTACGTGGGGTGCAGGGACTGTTGATCCTGAAATACTTTTAAGTGGCTGATGTAGTAACTTTTCCTCACGGACTCGAATGGATTTGAATCTAGAATTAGGAGGTGAAATTCTGATTTATGTTATTTTTAGCCCCATATATTAATCCACTTTCTTACGATTGCTTCTTTCAATTTTTTTTAGGTGGTGATATGTCAAAGAATGTCAACCCATCTCAGCTGGCCAAACTGAACCAACAGATGGCAAAGATGATGGATCCAAGAGTTCTTCATCATATGGGTATGTGTTGGCTTTTTACAGGTTCAGGAGAGGACTACCAATTATGGTGGAGCATTTGAAATACAGAAGTGAGAAAAGTGATGTGAGAGTGTGTGCATTATATATCAGTATTAAGTATTTCTAGATTTTCTAACAAGAATCAGAACGTTTAGTCCATATGTTATGAATGCTTTGCACTTACTAGTGCTTAATCTAGTCTTTTCATTTGGATTCAGCTCTCAAAATGAGCAATTGGAGTGGTGTCTGATGAAATGGTAAAGTGATGACTCTTGAAGAATGACTGTGGTAAAGCAAATCTTTTCCTGAACTTCCCTTCTATTCTAAGTTTTGCCTCAAATAATTAAATTTGACAAGAGCAGCTTTAAGTAAAGACTCCCATACTGGAATCTTACTAATTGATAATGGTCATTCCCTCAAGGTTTTCTCTTTTCTCTAGATCTTAATGCACAGGTCATCTTAAAACCTACTTTAAGCCTCGTGTTTTGCAGACCTTTCTGTTGTCCATTTTCGATAGCCATTTAAACCTGGCTTGGGCTTTTGCATTCGTATATTATTGAAATAGCATGTGTGCTCTGATGAGGCCTCAGAAGCAAGATAGCTGTGCTTCGGAGTTAATTAACACATCCATGTTCTCACTTATTTTCTGCAGGTGGCATGGCAGGATTGCAGTCAATGATGAGACAATTTCAACAAGGTGCTGCTGGGAATATGAAAGGCATGATGGGATTCAATAATATGTAAAGAAGCCTTAATAAAAATGGACTTGGTTGACTCTTTGTTGCAACTTCAGTGAAAGAGTTTGCTTTCTTCCTTTTTACAGTGAGGGGGGGAGTGGTCTTTTGAAATCTTATTCAGGCTTCTCAGTTTCTACATCTGATTTCTGAAAACTATTTTTGCTTAAATTAGTTCCTCTCCACTAATACCTTATGGCACAAAAAGTAATTCAATTTAATAAAACAAAATCATGATGTAAAATTTTAATATTTAGAGACACTTTTTAATTGTTTACATCAAATGGCAGCCATTATATTTGTAAACAACCCTGATCTTTGGTTATAGTAACATAAAACGTCATAAATATACTGTAAAATAAAATGTTATAACAAGGGAATGGCCTGTTTCTTCAGTTCTTTCATAGCTGTCCTTTATCAGTATGTAATGAGATAATTTCCTTACTTTGATTTGTTTCTAATGACTGTTGTAACTCATGTTTGGCATAGATACTGTAAGAATAATTCAGTATCTGAAATGTGCTGTTGCTGCTCAGGTGTTCTTGGAGCCTTTTTAGAAGGTGGATGTGCTGTGCTCAGGTTTGTACAAAACTTTGTTCTCCAGAATTTTATCGTTCTTTCCCTACATGGAAAGAATGAAGTGACTAAAAACATACAGGTATGCAGATATCAAGCTGTCTCATATACTGAAGATAATCTTCATACCAGCCTGCCAGTGAAGCAGTTCTTTTGATATGGAGGTAGTTTCTAATATATACTAGATAGAATTCTGTGCTGGTACTGAATTTAAAATAAAACAGACACAGATAGCTGTATCTGACAGAATGTATTGCTCCAACTCAGCTACAATCTTATCTTAATTTCCTATAGCATTTCTTCTTTTAATATTTCAGTTTACTGTGTTGATCTCAAAAGGGTGGAGTCTACAGGCACACTTCAGAAACTAGGTAGACCAGATGAACCTTGAAATCCAACATACATCTTGACAAATATGGTAAGATCTTTCACCCTTATCTTAAGGCAAGAGGGTATATTATGAATTTATTTTAATGTATTGCAGAGTGCTTGGGTTGTAAATGGACACCCATCTCTGTTGCTTAGATAAGATAAAAATTAAATGCAGTAATTAAAACAAATGTGTCCCTCTGTCAGCCAGTTCTTTGAGAAGGTGGCAGCTAACAGAGCTGACAGTGAATAGCTTATATAGGTAATTATGCTCTTGCACTAATAAAACATAAGGCATGCTGTAACTTATTTTATAATGTGGAAATATTTTCTGCGCCGTTAGTGGTATGTATATTCAATGTATGGAGGATGCTGAGAAAACTTCAGGTATGCCATTTACCTACAGCACTGCATTTTATGCATGGCGTTAGTCTGTAAAAGGATCAGTTAAGTTGGATCTTAGTATTTTAAATGCGACAAAAAAATGAGTCCTGCGTATCACCAGCTTGTGGGTGAGCTGTCCTCAGCTACTGAAGGGGTGTGTGTTTACTAAAACTGTTTATCTTTTTTTATAGTATTTTCAGTTCTGGAGCAGTACAAACCAATGCAATGTACAAAACCATGCAGCAAAGAGTAGCAAATAAATCTTGGTTTGGAATGCATCAGTAGGGGAGAGTGGATAGTTGAGATGAATGCTTTTGATGGAAATCAAACATGAATAGGCATGTTGAGGATGAACAGTGAAGCACTGTGGTTCTGCACAGGCTCAGTCACAATGTCAAGCTACCAACAATTAACTCCTTCTATTTTCAATTCATTGCATACATTTAGTTGTAGTCTTTAGTTCACCATTCCAAACTACTACGACTGCTACCAGACGGGAAGAGAGCTGTGTGTTAGCAGAGGCAAGGGCAAGTTCAGAAAGCATTTCCTTTAAAGTATAAGATGTGTTAATTGTTATTTCTAAGGTATATGCTGGAATAAACAAATAGCAGTATATTGCTCTTACCTTAACATGCCAGGTAGAAAAGACTTCGGAGCCTGCTTGGAATAATTGCCTAAAGATCTCAAGTTTTAAAAAAACAAACAAACAAAACCGATTCATGTTGGGGGCACTTTAAAAGGAGAGTTCAACTGTATAGGAGCACCTGTAAAATTCTCTCATAGCTTTATAGGAGAACAACAATTTCAGGAAGTGTGGGCAATAATTTTTATGTTTGTGTATCCTGCAGAGCACAATGTGTAGAAGAAAATCCTAAAGTTGTTGCAGGAGAACAGAAGCTATCATGTTCTGTATGTTATCTCAATTTGGCATTCTGAATCGGAGACAATTGCATCACACTAGGAGAGGCCATGTAAAACACTGCCAGCAAGTGCCATGAGTAACAACTCTCCCAGCACCATTTTCTTGCGTTAGGCATCTTGTACTTGTCCTCTATAGAATCTCACCATGTTCCGCAGAAAAGTTTTCTCTGGCATACAAGAAGCCTGAAAAGTTAGAGGCAAAGAAACTTCACTGGAAATATTTAAAAGGCTGAGGTCTGTCTTTCTGTGCGTATCTTACAGAAAGCTTTTGCTGCTGCTCAGACAAGTTTGTCTGCTGTTTTGGTGTCTGGACACATGGCTAAGTGAAGTTCATTGAGAGCATCAAGTAGGTAAGGAAGGGTTTAGGTAATTAGGTAATTGTAGTGCCCGGGGAAGGCCACTAGAAGGAGCCAGTGGACAAAAGAGTAATGTACAAAGTACGCTCAACTCTTTCTGTTTTAGAAGTGCACCCTTATTTCAAAATCAGTGACATCCTGCAGTCACCCTTTTCTTTGGTTACAGGATGTTAGTAAGTTTTTTGCATCCGGCACACTAATATATAAACTAATATGTTTACTTTTTTGGAAGATGGTGGTTCTTCTGTGAAAGTGTAAGACCTTTACCAGCTGTGGAATAATCATGTATTGTTGGTGCATGCTTTATCAGTTTGCTGCCTTTTTAAGGAAAATCCTACCCATAGGGCTATATTTGAACAACAGTTCAAATATAAACATGCTCTTATTGCAGCTAGGGCAAAGGATGCATGTAGTTTATGGCAACTTCTTAAGCCTCTCTGCTGAGCAGCCTACTAAGAGGAAACAGTTATGATGATCAATAGATAGCTGTGTGATAGGAGCTGGACAATTAACTATTAGCTCCAACCTTTAAAAAAAAAAAAAGAAAAAAATATTACTCACTCCTCATCCCATAAAAGAGATGTTTCAAACGCTTCTACCTCCAGTTGTTTTCACCAGTAGTTGGCATGGGCTACTGTGCCTTTTGCCTAGGTCAGCCCTGGCAGCCACCGGCAGTAAGGAGGCCCCAGCACAGACGGCGGGGGGAGGGCTCCCAGCTCTCTGCTGGAGCAGCTGCGCAAACCAATTATCTGACAAACGCTTTTCCCTGCCTGCTGGGATTAAACGCTGTTTTTTCTCCCAGACACATCCCAGAGGCCGGGGCACCCTCGGTCTGCATTTCTTTCTTGTTCTGTGGTTTGTCCTTTAAAACGCGCTGAATTGCCTGAGCCAACACTAGGTACTGAGCGGCTCAGCAAGCTGCCCCTTTCGAGGGAGGACTCTCAAATACTGTCAAGTAACTTCATGCGCTTCTCAAAACATTCTTCTATTATTTTGCAGATTTTTACAATATTCTAGGAAGATGATGCGTGTATTTCCTCACAACACGCAGAGTTTTCCCTCTCTGCAGAGGGGTTATGCTTCCTTCTGTGTGTAGGTATGGCTGTGCCTGGCAGCCCGGCTGCCTCTGGTCTCTTCCCGGTCTCCCTCGGGGCTCCGGTTGCTGCCGGGCTGCGGAGAGAAGAGAAAGGACCGAGGCCGGTAGCGGGTCGGTCCCCCTCCCGCAGGACCCACCGAGCGCCTCTCCCGGGTAGGTCGGGGCTTACGAGCGCGGCCAGCCCCGGCGGGGCACTCCACCCCTCGGGGCGCGGCGGGGGGCCGGGCGGCGGCCCAGCAGGCCGCGGCGGGCTCCAAGCGCCGCCCCGGCGGGCGGTGTGACGGGCGGTGCCGCCCGGCTGCTCGCCTCCCTGGGCCGCGGCGGGCCCGCTGCCGCCCTCCCCCGGCGCCGCGGCGGGCGGGAGGATGGAGCAGGGGCTGTCCGCCATCACCCTCTACTGCGCGCCCGCCGCCGGCCCCGCGGCTGCCGCCTGCGCCATGGAGCCTGAGCAGGTGAGCGGGGCCGGCGCCGGCGGACCGGCCTCTCCCCCCGCCCGGCGGGGCCGCCCCGCCGCGGCGACCGGGCGGAGACCGCTTCCGGAGGAGGGCGAGGCCCCTCGGGCCGCGGTGGGGCGGGTGGCGGCGCTGGGGTCCGGCCGGGGCGTCAGGGCGTGGGTGGCGGCCGCGGCCTGACCTCCCCGGCGGGTGTGCGGGAGCGGGGAGAGCCCCGGCGCAGGCCGGTTCTCCGCCGTGGGTGGCGGGGTGTGGGGGGCCGGGCCGCGGGGGGAGGCGGTCGGTCTGCCCGTCCTTCCTTCCAGCGCTCTGTAATTACAGTCAGCAGGGCGGGCACGCGTGTCTCGGGTGTCTCCTGTTCGGCGGCAGATAAAGCCTCTTGCAAAGAGCCTGATAAATATTAAATTGAGACGGGCTTCCGCTTCCCTGCGCGCGGTCAAGTTGGCGAAGGCGTTGGAGATGGTGGGGGACGCCAGCTCCCAGTGGGGCTGTAACCTGGCGAGCTCTCCTGCCCTTTCCACAGACGTCCCTCGTGGCCTCGGCTTCACGGCGAGTGTTTTTATGCGCTGCACCTTCGCCGTTTATGGTGCCTTTCCGAGCCTTGTTCTCAGGGTGTCTTTTCTTACAGACGTCCTCTGACTCTGTTGTCTTCTGTTTCAGAAGGACTCGTGCTGTTTAATTTCAGTTGAAACACAAGAGTGGAAAGTCAAGCAATATGAAAAAAAAAACCCAACCCCTCCAAAAAAAACCTAGCCAAAAATAGTAACACAAATGAAATCGGTAAGGCAGGCAAGATACCGTGGGTAGAAATATTTCTCATTAACTATTACCAGCTTTCTGGTAGCTAGCACTATCAGGTCAGTAGATCTGTGCAAACTGAATTACTCATCTTTCTGAGGGAGAGCGGACATCACAGACTTTGGCATTTTGAGTCATAAGCTCTCATAAGGATACCTGAGTCTGACAGATTAAAAGATGCTAAAGTGAATACTCTGCGCTCCGTATTACTTTCTGCTTTTCTTCTTCCTCTCCTTGATGAAACTTTACATTGTTGTGTCACGTAATATTAGTTGTGTGAGCTCCCCGAGCTTACCTGCAGGTGTCCTGGCACACCTCGTCCTTAGTTGTACTTTATTTATTTTGGCATTTTGGTTGTGCTGGGTATTGTACCAACACCATCAAAACGTGCCCAGCTCACTCGCTGTTTCTGACCAAAGGGTGAGATGAGAGAGTGGGTGTAAAGAGGGTAAAAAAGGAGCTGCAGTTTCAGATGCTGACTTCCTGACTGGTGCCATAAAGCCAACAAAAATTCCAAGAGGGCATCTAAAAGAAAAAGGAAGTTGCTTTACAGCATTCACCAAGTACCTTAAGAGTGCTAGCTAGTGTGGCGAGAGCACAAGGGTGACTGGCCTTCATGTCTAATAGTCGCCAGAATAGAAGCCAAAGTGAATACTTTTATGGCATGAGGTTAAGACAAATGCTGAGTCTTTCAAGACCCATATACTGTGTTGGAGAGGGACGAGCCTGTGGAAAAAAAATGAGGTGGCAACCTGACCAAAGCTGTGGATTAGAAGAATGATCTTTGTAACAACTTCTTGAATTGGAAAAGAAGATCAAATTTGTAAAGGAAGATCAAAAGGGAAAGCCTCAAACAGGAGCTACTGTAACATTTGAGCTGTAATGTGAGTTTAGCTGACAATTCTAGAATAGATCTGCTTTGCCACAGTTTTGGAAAGATAAATAAAATTTACTGATGCTGAACTTTCTGCTTGCAGCTGGGAGAGTTGGCTTTTATTGATGTTGTGCATGTAAAAATTAAAAGGACAAATGCTACAGTGACGACTAAAACCCGCGTCCAGGTTTGTTGACCAAACAACCAAATAACCAAAGCAACAGCTGACATGCATTATTTTATTTAATAATTTAGGACTCTGAACCAGATCACTAAGGGAAACTGGATTCATCGTTCCTAGATGAATCCTTACTGTCTTGAACTACTGCATTTGTCTGAAACTTTGTACCAGTACCAGCTATGCGGAGCTGCTTACTGTAGGCAGTGTAAGTGGAGTGTAGGATGGGTGTGCAGGGAATTAAACCCTGCTTTTTAAAACTTCAGATATTAACTACAATTTCTTTCTAATTTAAAACATGTTTGAAGCATTTGAGTTAAATGAGCCAAAATCAGACTAAGAGACTGTGTCTTTAGAGGAGCTTGTAGGCGAGGCTCATGCTGCTTGCTGTTATTAATCACAGTAATATTTGTGATGCTGTGTCGCAAGAAATAGTGCTCTTCAGCACTGTGACTAAACATGAAAAATGGCATCATTGTACAGTGCCAATAAAGGAGCGTGAAATGTTCATAAAAGGCTGATTCTGTGGTGCTCTTTGCTCCAAAAAATGCAGAACTGAGGCGCAGTAAGTGGTGCCCACTTTTATGGCGGCAGCAAGGAGCGCTCCCTGTGCTTAGGTTGTTTCACTGTTTCCAGCATTCGTGTTTTTGTAGCTTTGCTGTTCTGCTCCTGCTGTGTTCCCAAGGCTGATAGGCAGCCAAGAGAGTGTGCTGAGCCCTGGATAGTCAGTTTTGTCTTTATACATGAAAACGTAATTCTGCATGAAAATGTAATGCTGTTTCAGTTGAATTACCCCATTGAAAACTTGCCACTTGATTCTGCTCTGCTCTTCCAGGAAAACTCCCCAAATGTGCCACGGTAGCTACGGAAATGCTAGGCGAAGCTGAAATGACTTGCAGTTTTGAGAAGCGGTGGAACGAGGGCTAGGAAAGACGATGAGTGTGTGTGCTCCCTCTCCACACTGTGGAGCTCAGCACGTGATCTTTACCCTCCCTCCCTCTTATGTGGGCATGAGAAAAATCAGTTGCCTGGAATGAAGGAAGCCGTTCTGCTCCCCACGGCCCCCTCCTGCCCCTCTCTGCCGTGCCCACTGGCTTTCCCAGCTTAACCGAGCCTGTTTGTGTTGCAAAGCTAATTTATGTAATCTAGCATGAGAGATGGGAATGGTGATGCTGCGCTTGCAACGATTAAGGGATGTCTTACAACCATGTGATAAAATCTGTATTTTTATTAATAATTTTGAATTGTGATCTGTGGAGACCATTAAGTTTGCATAGGCAAGAAGTCAAAAATTGGAATGTGCCCATTTCATGCAACCTGAATTCTGTGTACACATACACACATCTCATTCCTTATGATACGGTTTCAAATTACATGGGCTCGTGCATTTTTAAAAACCTGCATGGTATGTTAAAACCACGTGGCTGGCATTTCCTGACTTCTGTGTCCTTCTCTGCATGACACAAGTGTTTTCAGAACAGTTTTATGCATTTGATGCAGTAGTATCTAAAAGCTCTACCAAGGTGAAGGTTCTGTTTTGATAGACACAATACAAAACCTTACTGAAATTCTCTGGCCGCAGGAGTTACTAGCCTAAAGAATTGTTGATTGGCCTTTGAACTAGAAGTATATTTTTTTTAATGCTTGTGACCCAAAGACTGCATTGTAGTATTCAGCAGCTGGAAGAACAAAACCAGACGTTGTACTTCTCTTTTTATATGTCTTTAGCCACAAAACTAAGTGTTGTTCTTTTAGCATGGTCCCTTGTACTATGCAATGCTGATGCAAGCCCACAGAGGCAGATTCCTTGATGCATCCTTTTAAAGCTTGAGCCTGGCTGCTTAGTTATCCTTCATTCAGTTCTCTTTTGTGCTAGAGGTGTTTGTCTAAGCTTGCAGAGAGGTGGCTGTAGCCTATGAACTACTTGATTAATTTCACTAGATATTCATTCCAAAACCAACGATACTTTTAAATATTAACACTTATGTGCTCATGAAATTATTTAAAGTGTCCTACTAAGAAACTCCTATGTAACACAGTGCTCTTTCAGAATAGATGTTTTCAATACTGCCTGTCCATGCTGAAGTGAAGGCACTTACCTTTTTGTTATTTTTAGTGAAGAGATCAATTTTAAGTATGTCATGAAGTTTTTTAAGGGGGAACTTTTCCAGTTCCAGAAGCATGTACTTGAGATAATGATTTTTTTTCTTCTTTGTAGCAACTTGCAAATGGAGATAGAGGCTTTGAGAACGTGGAGCTGGGTGTCATAGGAAAGAAGAAGAAAATTCCAAGGAGGGTTATTCATTTTGCAAGTGGAGAAACAATGGAAGAATACAGCACAGATGAAGAGGAAGATGAACAAGAGAAAAAAGACCTGTTGCCGCCTATAGATCCTGTAGGTATTTTACTTGATAAATTGCTACTTCTGGTTTACTGGGTAACTACCCACATTTTATACTTTAATTTTTGTGTCACAAATCTGATTTAGTATTTAGTATTAAAGATACCCTTAATTTGATTGGCTCTGGGGACTGAGAAATCTGTGAGAAGTATTCTGGAGAAGTTTTATCCTGGCGTCCTCCTCCACTAAAGTAGTCCTATTAATTAGAAGTGGGTTTAATTTCTTCACGGTTCTAGTCTGTCCTCTCCAGCATTTTCCCCTCTAATAATACTTGCTTGGTGACTCCTTGATTTCTAGTGTTGTTTAAAAAAACGTGCAGGGAAGGCATTTGTTTCCTTATGTTTGGTGAGAGTGGAGAGTTGAACCTGTAATTTAGTGTTGCCATACCAGCAACTTGATATAATTAAAAGGAGTATAGAAGGGAAAGAAACAGATGACTTGCAGAAATAAAGGAAAACTGGTGTAATTCATGATATATCAAAAACAGGTTTTAAAGGACCTGCCTAGTCCAATGTTCATCTGTCTTGTAAGCTGTTAAGATGTTGCTCGACCCGTGAATGTAGTCTCCATTTATGGCTCCAAATTCAAGTGGAGTTTCGACAATTAAAGCTGTCTCCAATAGCGTGTATTGTAACTGCTAAAATACATTTTCCTTTTCGTGAATGATTCTGCATCTATACTTAGAGGTAAAATGAAATATATAATCTGTTTTATTCTGTTGGCGTGCCTGACAATCTGTTTTGTGGTGATAGTGTATTTGCAAAGCTCGCAGCCGTGCGTGCCAGCACTGGCGGCAGCAGCTGCCCGCCCTCCGACAGTCAGTCCCAGAGAAGGTCCGCATCCATCTCTTCATCTCTCCACATCCCCAGTCTCATGTTTCTTTTATGACACCCCCACGAACTGGTGTCCAACCACCTCTTTTCTCTACCGTCCTACAACTATTCTTACCCCAATAAATGGGGTTTGCAGTCCTATTCCCTGCCTGCCGGCAGGACTCCCTTCCTGGCCCTCTCTGGGCTTGGTTGCCTGTACTGAGCTGGAGGTGGAGACTCCGAGATCGGCCGGGTCCTTCCTGGCGTGCTGAGTGCGGTCGGGCCGCCGGGAGCCGTTGCTGTGTGCAGCAGCTCGCCCTGCCTGGCTGCGCGCTGGAGGCAGATGCCGGTGTAGAGCTGCTTGTTCCCACACTTCAGATGCGCGGAAACCGGTGCCCTGTTTTCTACTTGACATTGCTGTTGAAATGATTTCTGCACCATCATTTGGGAATCTGTGATTAAGAAATGTTGTGGTTGAAGCTCTCTATTTACTGTACAGTAGTAGGCCCTGTATTTATTTATATGCATATCCATCCTGGGAGAGCTTGGCTTTGTTGAAGGGACTGCAGTGAAGAGTTTGACTGTCTGCTCATTCTCTTTTAGAAGTGGTGAATCGTAAGGGGTTTACTTTGGGAAGGACTGCCAATCAGTTCTTTTTTTCCCCTCTGTAAAATTTATTTATCTTGAAGGAAAAAAAAAGTGGTTTGAGGACTGAGCTGCAGTGAGACTGTGGGAATTCAGCTGGGATTCACAGGTGAAGCTGTTGCTTTGGATGGTTTGGATGGATTGGATGGTACGGCTATCTCCTTCTTGCTAGGCAGTTCTTGTATACAGTGAAAAGTAACATTAGCCTGAGAGCAGGTAGGATATCATCAGTATAAAATACACCTGAAGTTTATCGATTGAAAATAAA
The DNA here is from genome assembly GCF_964195595.1 of Calonectris borealis. Taxonomy (NCBI): domain Eukaryota; kingdom Metazoa; phylum Chordata; class Aves; order Procellariiformes; family Procellariidae; genus Calonectris; species Calonectris borealis. Next base: position 29,148,887 of record NC_134316.1, on the reverse strand, counting down.
TGTATTATACTCACAAACAATGAGTAGATGTTAAGCTGCCTTGCTGGCGTTGGGGTTTTTTTTCTCCCTAAGGATCTACTGGAAGAAATGCAAGAACTGTGAAACTTACTGAATATGATGGTAATGTTCAGGTATCTTCAGAGTTAGATCTATTCCCCTCTATGCAGGTCATGTCAGATATCCATGGATGTGTAAGACATTTTTTCCCAACTGTAATTAGCAGGGGACCCGATCGGTATAATTTTTTGTGCCATTTCCTCTCAGTAGAAGAGTTCCACCGTGGTGCAGTGATGGAAGGCTCACGAGCCTTGATGTGTGTTGTGAAGCCAGAGACATGCACAATGCTGTACAAATGGACACTTAACTAAAGAGCCCTCAAACGTGCGCAACAGCCGGGAATGCAGTGTGATCATTCTCCTGCTTTCCTAATGCGGATTTTTTTCTAAATACTAAAAATTATATTGTATGGCACAGTTAAGATTGCTTTATTCTCCTTTTATAGCTTATGAAATCCTTAATTCTTATGACACTTTTTAATAAAAGGACCTCCCAAACCAGAATAGTTTATTGTGGAGCACAGTATGCCTTACTATGTATTGCTTTTTACCTTGACAGAATAAACTTGATTAGACCAAGGGTTGCCATTAAGTGAAGTTTAGCTTATCTGCTGCATGGTTTGTGTATCCCAGCTGAGCCAGTCAATTGGAGAAATGTTAGTCCAAGCTGAGCTTTGATGTTTTAGCCAACAGCTGCCTTAAAAGTGTTTTTATTGTAGGATTTCTATAAAAGCAATTAAATAGTCAGTTTTCTGAGACCAGCATGTCTAAAACTTGTTATCTCGGTTGGGATACAAAAAAGTATGTTGCAAGTAATAGCTGTTTCTGGTCCAATTTATTTGTAGAAAAAGCACATTTAGTACTTTGAATAGAAACTTTGCATCATGAAATTTCAAAGCTCAGCTGGTATTGGCATCCTGGCAGCTTCTGAATGAGTTTAAGGAAACAAATATTTTGCCGTGCTGTAAGGAAACGTCTTCAGTAAGTATCTTGGTTTAATTGTGTTTTCGAGCTAAGCAAACAATGACAATGTGTTTCTTACTAAGCAAAGTAACATGTATATATTCTGCTAATATGATAACCAAAGCACTCAGTGTGATGGACTGCTGCCGCTCATAACAAAACAAATTCTCAAAAAGAACTGGGTCTTAAATTTTGCTTTGAAACAATGCTTCTGATACTTCTATAGGTCAGCACTCATTTCATTAACATTCTTGGACTGGAGTGTCCATTCTGTTGTGTTTTGGTTTGTTTTTTTTTAAGAATGAGTTGAATCCAGAACACAGGGTATGCTTAAATAATTTTTCCCTGGATTTTTTAGATAATAGCATTCAGTATTACCTGAGTGTTCTCAAATTAAAATTTAAATGCTTTAATAACATAAATGCTTTAATTTTAACTGAGTCTTCTATTCTGTCCTAAAAGTTAGATGCTTACACTTTATATGTAAATGTCCTTTTGCTTCTGTCCACCAAAACTTTATTTTGTAGTAATTAAATTTCTCTAACCTGTTCTAGAAGATAATCTTTCTGTTTATCCCTGGAGGGCCACTTGCTATAAACTCTTTGTTGCATTCACCTATTACATGAGTAGGCAGAAGGTGGAGTGTAAGTCTTTGCAGAACAACCGTAAGCAATATAACTGTTGGTGATAACCTTAGAATTCATCCTGAGAACATCTCTGCAAGAAAGCTCCAGAAGAGATTTAATTTTATTAATCTTCAGTGGTTAGAAAGATGGAAACACATTCTTGCAGGAAGATGATCTTGATATCCTATAGTTAAAAGGAGCTTAACTTCAAATAGCAAAAAGTCCTCTCTTAAGGACCGTTGAACTCTAATTTTCTTTTAAGAATTTGGAGATGAGGGAGAAAAATAGTCACTGACCAAGTAATAGCTACTGATAATATGGTAGAAGCTTTTTGATGGAGGATGGTGTGTGTGTTTCTGATCTTGTTTTTACTGGCTTGTCTTAGATGCCACAGTTTTACAGGGTTTTTTTTGCATACACTGAAGGACCTATTATAGCAATGACCAGTCAATAATTAAACTAAATTAAAATGCATCTTGGCACAGTAAACAATGGAAAAGTATCTATTTGGTGGTGTATATTAACTCTTAAATACCCAATTTGTTTTTTCTTAAATCAGGAAATTATTCTTTCCTTCATTTTGCCATTTTCTCTGGCAAAAAGAAACCTGACGTTCTTTGGAAAGTTCAAGTGTTATTAGGGTCTGAAATCTGGCAAAAATAAATATAGATGTGGATTTTTTAGGAACATGGTGCACTCAGAAGTTCAAATCATGTTCTGTTGTTGACCCAGAGCCCTCTTGGTTTTATCAATGGTTGAATCCATTATGTTCATTCCTACTTAAAATGCAGCACTTGGAATAAAATTGTACATTAAGAATTTTTGTAATTTAAAACCCAGTTGTAATAACCATGCTGTTTTCCATTTTAAACAACAAAGTAAAGTCAGGATAGCTGGATAGTATAATTAAGCATTGTAGAAACGTACACTAAAGAGACTGATGGCAGGAGAAATGCTGTCCCCTTATAATAAACCAGTGTCCTGTGTTTCATACTACTGCCCCTTGTTTCCAGTCAAGAAATACAGTATTACTGTGTCCTTGCGTTAAATAAAGACTTTAAACATTTTAAACATTAAACATTTAAACATTTTAAACATTTTAAACATTAAGGCTTCTCTGGCCAAAGGAGGTTGACATATAGTATCTGGGTATGTGGTTCTTGCTGAACGTTAGTAGGACCCGACTTGGTCCCATTTTCCAGTATTGCTGAATGCATTAAAGCTACTTCACGGAGTAGGATTAGTTTGTACTGAGCCGTTGCCTAACAGCCCTGTTCCTATCACCGAACGGTTCTGGTTTTCTCCAGTACCTCTTCTCACCTCACGTTCGCCATTCCTGTTTCAGTCTCCGAGGTGCTCTGGGAAACCACCCAAACTAACCCTGAGGAAGTAAGGGGGGGGGGGGGAAAGGAGGATTATTCCTTGGATGTGTTCCCTTGTTCCTGGTTGTTCTTGGTTCTTACTCTTGTTCTCACTCTTCAAGCCATCTCCTTTCTCCTTGAATTTGTGTGAAGTAGCTTCTCTCATGGTTTTATGTTGCCTTTTGAGACACTTGAAAGAATGCTCCTTTTTTAAATTGAGGAGACTGGCAAAGCCTTGCTTGGTGGGGGTGAAGAAGTGTCCGGATGGGCTTTGTCAGAAAGCAGAGGTTTCCATGAAGCTGAACTTAGAAGTGCTCCTAACATACCAAACTGGTTTTTAATTGTGGTGGGGGAACAGTAGAAATAGACAGAACCTCTGTCTGCCGAGCCTCAGATGTTCCCTGCATTTGTGTTACCACAAACATGGTAGAATATTCGGTGTCTGAGTTACTTCTGTCATGTTGAAGTTCAGCTTGTCTTTTCACTCTTAAATGTTAAGGGGGCTCTTGTAGCTTCTTGCTTAGGGCCGCACAGCAGGCCCGTGTTTGTCCTGCGCACTCTGTGAATGCTTTTTAACCTCGTCACCTCGTTATGAAGGATTGTACAGAGCCCCGTCAATGCCATTATTTGCACCTGTGGCAACAAGCTTTTCCAGCACTTTTCTTGACTTCTTCAACTGAACAAACTCTGAAATGATTGTCATTAGCCTGTCTGCCAACTGAGCGCGTAATCAACAAGCTGGAGGTGCTTTTGTGCAAGCAGGATAGCAGCTGGTTTTGCTTACACTTTTATCTTGGCAGGACATTTTCCATACCCACTGCCAAAAATATATAGCATCTGGCTTTTTTCAGCCTGCCCAACTTGAGTTTCTGGCTTGACAGACGATTTCTTGCTGCACTGATTTGTAGAGGCTGTGCTTGGAAAGCACTGAAGTCTAGTAGCTTGTGTATGTGCGTACTGAGGCTATACCAACTAGTCTCTGGAGTTGTATTATTTACCATAATACTGGTTGTCCTGTACAGATACCTGTTAAATAAGATCACAGAAAATGGTTACTATCAAACAGTTTTTAGCAACAAGTTACAAATACATATATAACTCAGTGGAGCTAATGGGTTTCATTTAATAAAAGCTGACACTTTTAATTGCTACTTTCCACAAGGAAAGTGCCTCTACAAAGATCTTTACAGTAGAGTAAAGAGCTTGCCTGAATACAACAGACTGTTAACTATAAACATGTTTTAGTTCACTCTGAAATTTGAGTTCGCCTTTTCACAAAAGTGAAAGCCTAGAGCTCTTTCCCTGTTAGATTGGAATCTGCTTTTCCCCTTCTCCTTTTTATTACATGGCTTGTTGTTTTATTTTTTTATTTTTAAAAGAGATACAGGCTCTTTCATTAGTGAAGAGGATAGCGTATGTATGCCCATTAATTTCTAAATTTTCTTTAGGTTCCTGTGTGTAAGTATCTCAATTTGTCTGGAGGCTGCAGTACTTCCTCTGAGGCAGTGAATACACCATAGTCGTGCAAAGGGCAACTCCCCCTCCTTGTCTTCCCGGCCAGTCCTTCCTAAAGAGTCTGTATCCCTCCACTGCAGCACTCCAGTCATGCAAGCCGTCCACCGCACCTCTGGGATCCCAGCAAGATCCCAGCCCTGCAGCTGCACACAGATCTCTAATTCCTCCTGTTTACTGCCTTAGTGTGCAGGCGCTTCGGAGAGACTTCCTCGCTTACATGCAAGCGCTTGAGGTGACCCCACTTAAGTCCAGTTTTGTTCATTTTGTGTTCCTCGTTGTTCACATCACCCCAGGCCCTTTACTTGTCAGCCTCAGAGCTGCGGTAACTCTCTCCCTCCCTCATGCTTCCTGGTTTTGTTCTTCGGGTGGAATTCCAAATGATAATTCGTATCTGGTTGTACATACTTGGAAGCAGCCCTTGCTTTGAAGGTTTGGTTTGGTTTTAAACAGTCTTTTGCAGTTCTCTCATTGTTGTAATGAGGGACTACTTGGTTAACCCACTTCTCTTGACCTGATGGAATTCAGAACATTACGGAAAGGTCTTTCTAGTTATAGGAGTTACCTTGGGATTGAGTTGGGTGCTTGTCATTTCCCAAGTCTGGGAGTGGGAAACAAAAACCGGTGAAACAAATGTTCCCAGATGTAAGGTGTGGTTATATTTATATCTTACGGTGATACCTTGCTTCATGTATGGTCTAGACTTATTTTAAAGCAAAAATATTGTGGTAGCTGGCAAACAGGAAACATTGCAGATCTTTCTTCTCAATCTGTTCGAGCTTTTGCATGTGTTATTGTGTGCCATGAACGTACAGCTATACATATTCATACTACTCTTGTTCTTACAGACAACGCTCACATGGGGACCCTACTTGTGGTTTCACATGCTGCGAGTTGCCACATCAACCTTATCAGGTATTGTTTTATTTAATTCTTGGGTAAACCAGTAATGGAATATTGAAAGTTGCTTTGACAGACTGTACATCATCGTTGTGAGCTACTGGCCGTTTTTTCAAAAGTATGAATGAACCTGTATTTTAATCTGTGTAGACGTACTCTCTTGCCTCAGGCAGTTTTTTTTTTTTATACTTTCAATCAACAACTCTTGAATGGAAGAATGAACAGAAAATACCCTTTTCCTGAACAGTTTTTTTTCCCCTTTTTCTCCATATGGAGGTGGGGTGGTGTTGGCAAGGGAGTATATCAGCTTTCTGTTAGGTTTTGTATGAAACCGTTTTGTGTGATGTTATCTGAAAAAAATGTTGTTTGGAGGAACTAAACTGACAGTTTTTATGAAGACGACAACTAGAAATTATCCCAAGAACACATCTAGTCTTGTGCTTTACAACAGACTTCTGAGGTTACAAAATAAACAAAAATAAGACTATTGTCAAGAGTCTTAAACTCACTGCGTAGAAGTTTATTTGACCTGTGGACCTCATAAAATTTTGTTAAGTTTTAAAAATGCTTGTCCTAGTCTGTGTTCTTCCCAAGGTGTAAAGTATGTTTATTGTTTTTTTTTAACAAATATTGTGGCATTTCTCTCATTGTACACCTCATTTTGAATATTTTTCAAAACTGTTGGAATCTATTCTATTAATTAACCTATCCTTATTTTTAGAAAGACTTCTTCTCTAGTGTACAGTGTAATTCTATTCCTTGTCATATCTGTTCTTCATACACAAAGGTAGATACTGCTTTCCTTTTTTCAGGAGTCTTCTTTTGAATTTGAAGATTAGTACTTTCTTCTTCCCACTTCAGTTTTGCCTCTTACATTTGTAATTTGAACTGGTCTTTTGCACAGAGCTCTGGAACAGGATATCTATAAAATTAGTTATTGTGAATATTCATTGAAGCAGTCAATTGCTAATTTCTAACTTGTTTTCCCTGAAGATGACTAACTCATTTGCATCCTCGGGGCAGATTTGCAATTTGAAGTGCAATATATTTGACTTCTTGCTTGCCTTTACTGAAGAACCAGTGCTGTAGCCATCATCATGGTAAAGAGACTGACTGACACCACTTGTTCCATACTTCTGACTGTGCGCTACCTGTTTTAGCAAAGTAGCGCTGCATGTAGCCTCCAACTTGAAAACTGAGACAGCTGAAACCTAAATATTTTATTAATCCATTAGTATGCAACACAGAACATTGTTAAAACTGCTACTGACTTGAAGTGTGCATATATTAACAAATAACTCTCTAGTTTGCTGGTACCATTAGACTGAAGTGCCAATACAGTTGGTATTTTTATCTCACCTTAATTTTCAGTTAAAGTTCAGTTAAAGGGTAAGCCTTTAACTGATACCCTAGCAAAACAAATTTAGATCCAAAGCTGAAACGAGTAGAATGCAAACACACACTACCACCATCTAGATTTTCATTGATTTCTGTGTGTTCTCCTTTTGTTCGGTCTTTATCTTAAAGAACGATTATTAGTATATTGAGCTAATAATTATATGTAAGTAGATTAGCCTAGCGGATTTTGGTTTTGTCTTTTGAGTGAAATAGGACTATGGAAAACCATTCAGGAAAGATGATGATACCTTTTAAAATAAAACTGTGCTTAAGAATTTTCTTCTAGATACTAATCGTATGTAAACTCTTTATTTTTTAGTGTGTGATTTCCTTGGGGAAAAGATTGCATCTGTTCTGGGGATAAGCACACCAAAATACCAATATGCCATTGATGAGTATTACAGAATGAAGAGAGAGGTATGTGTGTGAGATAGGGTTCTTGCACTCCTTTTCTCCCAACTTGCCTTCCCTGGTATTTTAAAAAATTTGTGTTCCAGCATTAAAGTGAAGTTTTAGAACCTCTATTTCAGGTTGCCTTCAGTTTTCATTTGACGCATGATTAACACTTGCTTATCCATCAGCCTTTTCTTGCCAGCTCATCAGTCTTAGAACTGGCTGGGTCCTGAGCACTGCTCTATTTGTTTTGCTTGTACAATGCATTTTCAAGTCAACAGTGTGCGAAGGTTGGATGGAGCGGTTACTGGACGCTGTAAAGAGGCGGCTGCTAGGAATATACTTTCCAGCTCTAGAACTTGTTCAACGAAGTGTTAGGGGTAAATTGAACATGATGTTACCATTTGTTCTAAACCATACCTGGAAATGACTGATAGGTAGCCAGTGCTTTATACAAAAAAAACCCTTAATAATCTTCATTTGGAAGAGATGGGAAACATTTAAAGCTTTGCTACTTATTTTTTATTTTTGATAGCTCTTTATTATTAAGAGCTGAAAAAGCTTTAGAGGAGGTAGACCTATCACTATTGCTATTGACTAAAAACTGCTTATCTAGACATGTGACGCTTTTTCTGTGTTTATTTAACACAGTTTAATCCTTCACTTTTGGTGATTTTTTTTTTCTATAATGGGGATTCTGGAATATACTTCATCTTATGATCAACTAGTGACTGTTTTCTAGTGGAACAAAGATCCTTGCCTTGTAATAGGAACTGGTATGCTCTTATGGAAGGACTTGAGGTGAATGTAAGTAAGTGGTAAATAGTAGCTTACAAATCTGGTTATCTATTTTTAGGAGGAAGAGGAGGAACAGGAAAACAAGATGTCAGAAGAAGCAGAAAGACAGCATCAGGAACAGCAGAACAAGCTGCAAGCTGAAGCTCTTGTCCAGACAGACCAGCCTGAAGCAACAGCATGCACTTCATTCGTGAACGTAAACTTCGAAAATGAGAGAGATTGCCAGTCTGTTGGGGAAAATGTTAAACAAGATGTAGTTCCTGTCCCTCCTTAAGTGTAAAGCTCTGTATAATGTAGGAAATAGGAAGTGTCAGGTGTCACAATCTGGCTATAAGAAGCAGGAAAAATAGGATTATACTCGTTCAGTGAAATACAACTTCTAGCATTCTTATTGATCAGGAGAGAGCTAGGCGGTGTCTGTTCCGTCTGTCTGCCTAATAAAGGCTGAGGCATTCTGCCAAATTGGCACTTCGGTTAAAATGAAAATTGCACTACAAACATGTGATCTAAAATTGAATGTGTGAGCTAATTTCTGTGTAAAGCAAGTAAAAATGTCTTTTCTTTGAATTGCTGTGTCTCTAACACCTGTGGATTGCAGATGCAATGCTGTTTCCTACTTCTAAACACCTATTTCTGATTTGCACATTGTTTGCAACTCGGCTCTCTATGAATAGATTAATAGGAATGAATATCCTGTAACTCACAAGTCATTATAATAGCGTCTGACTTCCCCTATTTATTGTCACTATTGTATGCATGTATTTCTTTTCTGTTGTTGTTTAACACAAGAGATGTTAGATTTAGTATTAATTAGATTTAAGGGTCCACTGATGGTTTTTTTAATGAAAAAAAAACTTTAAAGGAGGCTGTAAACACGCTTAAGAACTTATTAACAAGTACCAGCACTCTTGGAGGCTACTAGTGCTCAGCTGCTCCATTCAGTGCTGTAGCAAAGTACAGAACTAGCATCAGTGTAAGATGTTCTCACGCCAAGTCCAAGAATTAAGAGACCCACCTGCTTGAATACTTTACATGCTCTGAATGGTCCTGGGAAATAAACTAAAGCCTTGCTAAATTATACTGAATGCACTGGACACTATGTACGGTACCAATCTAGAACCGTGAAAACTTTTTTGGACATAGATTATCTGAGTCAGTGTACTTGATTAACCTAAACAGACTATTTGTTTAATGTTAAATTACCAATAAGGAAGGGATGTGCCACTGCAGATGTTTTCCCCCCCTCTAGCACAGAATACGTAAGTAACTGGAAATCACAAAACCAAACTTACAGTTCTTCCTTTTTCTTAAATAAACAAAACACTTTGTTGCAGTACTGCAACAACAGTAATTTTTATTTTTGTCTAAGTGAAACGCAGGTAGCTCCAGAGCTTTTAAATACCAGTTAAGGCTATTTTACAGCAATGACGGCCATTCTATTTGTAGCTTGTAAAAGGTGAATGATTTACTTTGCGACAATCAGATGTCAGTGCCCCAGTCATTTTCTATAGAGCATCGTTGTAGATAAAGGGGCAGAGAAGCTGCACTAGTTGCCATGTGAAACATTACTTCTGTCCTTGAGATTTCTAAAAAAAAAATTTAAAAAATAGTCCTCAGTGAAATTTTGTGTTGGGTATCATCCTATGTCCCTGGCCTTGGTCCCACTCCCAACTAACTAAGGAGCCTGAGGTAATACCAGAGGCCGGGTAAGTTGGCTATTCGTCTCCAGAGTTCAGGTCTGTATTTCAGACAACCCTCTGGCTGAACTAGTGTCCTGTAGAGCACAAATGCCTTCTCCTCTCATCTGCCCTTAGCATTCCAGCGCTATAGAAAGTCTTCTGAGGAGGGTTCAATCATCAGCTCTATTCCATCTGTTTTGGTACTCTGTTCTTTGCCTCTTTTTGAGTTGTAAGACAGAGGGTGCTGACAGCTGTGTAAAATCATTACTTAGCCCTGAACATCTGCAAGGGAGAGCTTGGTTCAACACCTGGGGAATACACAGAAAAACAGCTTGTTGGGAGTTCTTATACTGTCAAATAGAAAGCCTCACATAGCTCAAGTAAAACCTTTACAGCTGAAGGATGCTTTGTTTTCTGCCAAGAAATCAATGATGTCAGTTGCGTTGGGTTTTTCCTTCCTCTCCCTATCTGTTGCATCAGAAATGCTCTCACTGCCTTGGGTTTGAACTTCTTTGTATAAAACACTATATTACTCACTGTGCCTTAACTTAATCCTTCCTTCAGTTTTTTGCAAACTGTATGAAAGTGGTTACTTTCATAATGGTTTAATTTTTCTGTAAATGCATTAATTCGTTATTTTATATTTAATATAATTCTTGAACTGGAAGTTGGCCATGGCTTTTCCTTTAAGACTGTGTGGTCTTTGAAACTCTATGCCTGCAGGCAGGAACATGTGCCTGTTCACTGTTTTCATCTTTACTGAGTGACACATCCTGGCAGAATGTGGAAGCACGAAAGTTCAAAATATCATACTACGCCTGCCCCTTCCTTACAATCTCATGTAGTACTTGTTAATGTACTCAATGTGTTCAGCACTACCTCAAACTAATAAATAATCCAGGATCGCAACCACCTCTGGCCTGGAACTATTGTAGTTTGTCCTGGTTTAACCTGGCAGGCAGCCAAATACCATGCAGCCGCTCACTCCCTCCCTTCCCCCCCCCCCCAGCGGGACAGGGAGAGATCAGAAGGGTGAGAGTGAGAAAAACTCGTGGGTTGAGATAAAGACAGTTTAATAGAACAGAAAAAGGGAAAATAATAATGATAATGATAGAATATACAAAATGAGTGATGCACAATGCAATTGCTCACCACCCGCGCTGACCGATAACCAAGTAGTGATCGGTACTTCCTGGATCAGGCCTACCCTTCATATACTGAGCATGACGTCACATGGTATGGAATACCCCATTGGCCAGCTGGGCTGGCTGTCCTGATTATGTTCCCTCCCATCTTGTGTACCTAGCTCAGTCAGTAGGCACGGGAGCTGTCCTTGGACTAGGAGGGCACTTAGCAACACACTGATGTTTTCAGTTGTTATCAACATTCTCCTCATACTAAATCCAAAACACAGCACTAGGAAGAAATTTAACCCTATCCCAGCCGAAACCAGGACACAGTTTTATCTGAAAGTTGAAACTTTTCTACAGCTTTGTTAAAGAGTAAGAGTTTCACTGCTTTAACTACTACTGTAGCTCAGCTGTACAATTAAGTTAAATTACATAAAATACTTGCACAGGAGGTTAAGTTGGTGAAAGCCTTCATACAGGTGTTTGAATTAGTTTTAACTAGACCTAAAGCTAGTGCAGTTTTATTTCTGTAAGGAACTTCTTAAGAATTAGGTAACTATTCCGTCAGTTCAATAGTTGTTTATTTATCCTTTCTGTTAGACACTTAAAGCCGGACACATATAGAAGAAAAAGGCCTAAACTCTTTACCTCTTACTGAAGACTTTTGCCTTTACAGCAGAAGGCTCAACAGTGCTATCGTTAGAGGAAGCCATACAGAATGCAGTGGGAGGCTTGGGATGGCTGAGTGGATACAGGCCAGTGCTGAAGATACCAAGAACCACATCCTTACTTCAAGGTCAATTCATTTAGACTAGGGTATTCAAATAAGAATAGGGCTCAGTACACAGGGAAAAAGTTCAAAAATATTTATTAAAAAAAAAAATTACCTCTTAAACAACACTTGCTTTTTTGGTTTCAGAAATTAGTTCTGCGATTCCTGTATGTACCACATTTTATATTGTATGGGGCAGCATGGGGGGAAGGGGAGGGAAGTAAAATGGAAGAGGCATTGATTCGAATAATGAATGTTCCCAGCTTCCAGCAGTTGGTGCGTCAGATTGAGATATCTCTATGGATACAGTCTGCTCCTGTTCAAAAGTCACGTATCATCAACATCAGCAGTGTTGTCATTATCACTTGCCACAAGGACCTCTCTGTTCTCGTATGTCCAGAACCCATTCAGATCAATTAGAATGCTGGTAACAGTGTCTCCTTGACTGCTATTGATTAAGTCTTGAAGGGAGATTTTGTAAGGATCCTTAGGCTTCACCATATCAAAGATTTCATCCTATGAAAGAAAAGTCAAAATTGGGGAAAAAAACCCCACACATTAATGAGCAGAATAACAGCTACTTTATACCATATACAGAATGATGTTTGGGTAACTACTGCCACCCACACCGATTTACAAAAAAAAAAAAAAGCTGTTAAGTCCCAAAGCATTCAAGATACAAAGCACAATAATTGGCTACAGACAGGATCAGTGTGCTCAGCTCCCACGTCTCAAATAAGAATTTGATTTTCTGGGAGGCTTTGGCCTCAAAGTGGCAACATGAAACTCAGTTGGCTTGTATAAGCTAAGTTTTATAGAAGCTCTTGTACTTCTTTTTTTAAGCACTAAAACTCCTAAATGTAAAGTAGGCAGTAATAAAGAGAGTTTTATAGACAGGTCTTTTTAGTCACCAGTCTGCTGCCCCCGCACCGAGGATGATCCTGAACCATAAAATAGACATACCAAGTATCTTCACATGTAAGGCACAGCAACATGTATTTAACAGGTACTTTGTCTATTAGTAAGGAAACTACTAGAACAGTTGTGTACCAGATTTCTTACAGAGCAATTGCTGAATAGAAAGACATTTTCAAACCTATGAGCAGGAAAAGTCAGATCATCTCTGCTACTCTGCAAGTAAATATGCAACAACCTAGGAACTACGATATAACATAAGTAAATTATGAAATGCTTATTCAAATATTTCACATAGTACTCTGTTCAGTAAAACTGACCTTGACATCCTGAAAAGAAACTGGTTCCTGTCCATGGATTTTCATTTGTTCCTGAATAGCCTAGGAAAAAAAAGAAGAGTTAGGAATAGGTAGTGCAGTATTATACTGACACTGTATGAAACTGTTTTAATGCTTCTGCATCTTAAGCTGTATCGCCATGTAACGAAGCATTCATGGTACAGCTTGCAATCAATCCTCTTCCACAAGTGAGGCAGGGGTGAGTTAAAGCATAATCAATGATACGCATCTCTAGGTTCACCGTTCTTAGTCAATATGGTAGGAATCCAACTTTCATTATGACCAGTGTTTGAGCACTCTGCAAATGGGATATGCAGACACCTGAATATTATCACTCAACACGCAAAGCTTAAGACAGTAATACACTCAAACCAGAAGGTTCAGTTTCTGACAAACTGTGAAATACAGACTAGGGAAAGAGAGAAGGGAAAGGACCAACCAGCAGACAGACAAAGCAGTGGTGGCTACTCACACTTTCAATTACTTTGAAAATGGAACATGTATTCTGGTTGATCAAACAATAATGTGAGCGAGATGATATAATTGTCTATTTGAGCATTTGTCCATGCATGGAAGGTACTCCCACACTTACGCTAGCAGAAAACCAATTATTCACAGAGCCAAAAAGAAGCGTTCTGATTTCAAGGAAAACTCAGAACATTCCATTTCCAAAAGTTTAAAGGAGGGACGCATTTTGGAGTATGATCAAGCATCTGCTGTAGTTGAGGAATCTTTTCAATAGTTAAGCCATAGGGTAAGTATGTAACAGGAGACATGCACAAAAATAGCTGTGCAACAGTAGCTTATGTAGAATTACCTTGTTAAATTGTTTTCGTATTAGAATCACTTATGTACTATGACAACACTAACATTCATGGTTTTGTAAAATGTAGAACTGTAGATTAACATCCTTTATTAAAATCAGAGTCAGAGACAGTTGATATGGCCCCTGGCCTCCCTGAATGCTACTGCCATGTGAACTGAAGTGGAGAAAGTGGTGGGAATGGTGAGCTGTAAAAGCAGGCAGAGAAGATGAGTCATTCCTTAGTTTCTCTAGGATCCTTAGTATTGCCAAGTCCCGGCCCAATAGTTTCCCATCAAGCATACAACACAGCTACAACTACTAAACAAAGTTCATGATGAAGTTCAAAAGGCACATGCAAAAATCCCGCCTGCACCTGCAGCAGAATAAGCCTGGAGCGGTAGCTCCAGGGGCCAGCTGGCTAGCAGCAGTTTGGCAGGAAAGGTGCTGGAGGTCTTGCTGCACAAGAAGTTGAACAAGAACCTGCAGGGTGCCCCTGTAGTGATGAAGGCAGATAAATACTGGGCTGCATTAGTACAAGCACAGCTAGCAGGTTCAGGGAAGTGATTATTCCTCCTGACTCGACATTTGGACACAGTACTCCAAATGCAGCCTCACAGCTTTGGGCTCCCCTTTGTGAGACACTGACAAACCAGTGGGACACTGGGACAACACTGGAGGGCTATCAGAATGCTTGGGGGGCTAAAGCACAGCACAGCTGAGAGGAGAGGCTTGAGATGGGGATTAATTCACCTGGAGAATAGAAGGCTGGGGTGGTGGGGGAAATCTCATTACTATTTTCAACTACCCAGCAGGTGGTTAGAGACAACACAGCCAGACTCTTCTTGGAGACACACAGTGAAAGGGCAAGAGGCAGCAGACACCGACTGCAGCAAGAGGCATTCCAATTACACAAAGATGGGAGAAAGGGTGAGGGGAGAAAAGTCATCTCAGTCAGGGTAGTCAGACACTGGAACACACTGCCCAAAGAGGCCGTAGAGTCTCCCTCCTTGGCGACACCCAAAACTCGCCCGGACAAGGCCCTGAGCAATGCGACCTAACCATGAAGCTGGCCCTGCTCTGAGCAGATGATGGCAGCAGGGGACCTCCAAAGGTCCATTCCACCCTAAATTATTTGATGGTTCCAAGGCACTAAAAGAAAAAAAAGTTGTGGGGTTTTTTGGAGGGTTTGTTTGTTTTTAAAAAAGAAAAAGCCTTTCCTTTTTAGAAAAGGTATTCCAGATAAGAAGTCTTATTTTTACAAAATGATATGGTTGTAGTCACTATCAAAGTTCACGTTCAGCTGAAGACTTTTTACAATCTAGAAATAATGTGGATATAAGATTATGCCTTGAGCAGGCCTGAATGCTTTACTTAATGAGCTGAATAAAGTATGTACCTTGTTCATCATTCTTTGAGCATATAGCTAAGTACAACATTGTTTATTTTTACAGTTATAATACAAAGATCCACATAAAGAAAATTGAAGTACTTGTCCCTGTGTCTGAAGAGACATCACTGAAGGGATCTTGTACATGAAAAAAAGCATCACCCTCATAACTCAGCCTAAACCATCCACAGCAAAAATACTATTTTACAACATGACATTTCCCTTCCCAAGATACCTCGGGTATCTATCAAAAAAACAAGACAAAACACCAAAACAGCCAGGTCTCCCAAAACCAAAACGACCACAAGCTAGAACAAAAAAACACTCACATACAACTAACAATTTGGAGAAAGATTTTACAAGCGTTAGGCTAATTTTAACAGCAACTACAAAAATTTAAGCTTATTTTAAATCTATTCTGGGAGCAACAGGTAAAAATACAGAATATGAAAAATGCAAGAAGCTTTTTGCAATCAATATATTGAATGAAAAATCCCACAGCTGTACAGGCCCATCACTGCATGTCATTATTTTCATTTCTTCTACTGAATTTTAGGATTACAGTGGAAATTAAAACCATGGGCAATAACCAATTAGAACCATCACAGGAGATTTTAATAGGTAATCATTAGGCAATTTTAGGACAATTTCAATTTAAAAAAAAAAAATCAATAGAAAATATTTTTCCTAAACGAAATCAAAACAGTTAATTTCAACTGCACATAAAATGTTGAAAATACCTTTTGAATTCTTTCCAAGTTTTGGAATATTTTTTTTAATATTTTAAATCTTCTTAGAAGTAGTTACTAGCCTCCCAGTGGGTATTGGTAATTTAAAGTGATTTCCTGCAGATCTGCATGCAGAAGCACACAGGCTATAACACTATAAACACAGAAAATGACCTACCTGTATAAAGAGACTTACCCTGAAGAAATAATTAAGAGAAAAGACATTCAGGTATCCTTTGTTCTCTATATCAAGCAGTTTGAAAATATATTGCAGAGCTGCAGGCTCCTTTCTGTTTTCTAATGCAAGCACAAAGTCCAGGTAGGTTTTATAGTCCTAAAAGTAGATACAATCATGTTTATTACAGTCTTCTTTCTAAATTGATTTTGTAAGCAGGAACTTTATAATTGGCAGCTATTTCATTGTGGGGGATCAGTCTATGGTCTGAAAAAGACAACGTGAAATAGAAAATGGCTGCTACCACCAACATGAACAGAAAAGTTAGTTTTTAATGACTGCTGACAATAGGAAATCCTGCCATTTTAGAGGTAAAATAGGATTCCAAGCATAGATCCAAATTAAACATGCTATATACACTTTATATAGCAATGTTTAATACATCTTTAGACTGCCGAACATACCCAACTAGTGAAAAAAAACATATAAAAGGTTTTCATTACCACAAATCAAACATGCAGTGGCAGTAAGCCTACCGTTACCAAACGGTGAACTATATGGCCAATTATAGTATATAATCTTTAGACCAGAGTAGGTAGTTTAGCAAATCATGTTGTCGAAGCATTACTAGACATCACAAATATGTATCACGCTTTTCTTTTTCATTAGTACTGATTCTTGGTTTCCCGAACAAGATATAGTTGTGACAAGGACAGAAATCCTTCAGTCCTATGTACACAATAACCCTCTCTACCTTAAACACCAAAGAGTTGTGCTGCCATTCTGAGGGAGCTTGACAGGCTGGAAAAAATGGGCTGCCAGGAGCCCCATCAAGTTCAACAGAGGGAATGCAAAATTCTGCATTTGGGGAGGAATAAGCCCGTGCACCAGTACATGCTGGGGGCTGACTAGTCAGAAAGCAGCTCTGCACTGACGGACCCGGGAGTCCTGATGGACAACAAAACTGAACATGCGCCAGCAACGTGCCCTTGCAGCAAAGGCTGCCGACAGCATCCTGAGCTGCATTAGGAAGAGCTTTGCTGGCAAGTTGAGGAAGATGATCCTTCTCCTCTACTCAGAATTGCTTAGTCCACATCTGAGCATTGGGTCCTGTTCTGGTCTCCCCCGTACAAGAGAGAGACGGACCTACTGTAGCAGGTCCAGCAAAGGGCAACTAAGAGGACCCCTCATGACCTCAATCATTCCGTGGATTTTACAAAAAACTGCTCAGGTGGCAGAAGGACTGTATAGTGAATCTGTAATTTAATCACTTTTAGAGTTCAGTCATCTGAATGCAGACAAGAAGAGTAGCAATACGTTAAGTAAAGCTTTCAAAATAAATATACATATAAGTTTTTATTTTAACTCTAATTTAGTTAGAGTCCCCATTTTTCACAGCTATGGAAAGCTTACAGCAAAAACCATTGTGGTCTTCATGAAGAAGTGGACAGGTTAGCTAACTTGCACTAGTCTCAAGTGTGCCACTTCGGTTCTCTTTAAAGAATTATGTGTAACTAAAAAGCATGGCTACATCTATACATTTTTTCAACATGCACTTTATGTTACTGAATCTACACGAAGCTTTATCCTAGGCTGTTTGGATTTTGTGTCACCTCTGCTTTTCAAAACAAGCAACATGCCTTTAAGTCATGCTGCGATCACATTGCTGTTAAGAAAATTAATTTTCTAATCTGCTGCATGGTCATTTGTGTGCACAATGATAAACACAAGTTACTTTACCTCAAGCTACTCTTTAAAATAAAGATACTGATTACGACGTATTTCCCGTCTCAATAAGCCAAAGCTTTTATATTGTGAACAAATTGAAAATATGTGATTACCATTTCACCATCATACGTTAAGCATTCCTGAAAGACACGATCCAAAAATATGTTGGTCAGAGTCCCTGTTCCATACCGGGACAGTTCTTCTTTGCTGAGCATGCCATTGTGATCTTTATCAAGGTTTAAGTACTGGCCTAGGGAGGAGATACAGAGGGTGAAACATAATATACCTACATCAGCAAAGGAGTGTTTCAACAGAAAAAGAAAATTTAGCACTTTTTTAACATTAATTTAATTTTCATCATGAAGTTAATACAGTTAAGTGGGAATATGCCAGACCCACAATAATATTCATAAAGCATCATAAATGAGCACACAACATGGGAGGAGTTGGGAGGAAGCGGGATTCCCATAATGAGGTGTTAATAGTTCTACTCTAAGGTAATGGCTCAAAAGTAAAGGCTGTGTATACAGAGAAAGGAGCAGAAGGGTAAGAGCATATTATTTTAAACAGATCTGCTGTAAGCATGAAAAAACAAGAACTAAAGATGATGCAAAAGCATGAATAGAACAGTCAAAATAAAAGGTTACAGAGGAATGTTGTACCTTGTGCAACAAGCACAAAATGACAGAGGATAAAACCACGGTAAAGAGCAACAGTGGAGAACTGAAACTGTAAAGAAAGTCAGGAAGATATACTGAAAGGATGGCTACAGGAATTGAAAAGACAAGTTACAAGGAGGATTTAAAGGGAGAAAAACAGTGGAAAAATAACACTAAGAATGTGACTAAGTCATACAAGGTAGAGAGGAGAAGAAAAAAAAACAAAAGGGCAAAAAAAAAAAAAGCGTTCACATATAAAGGAACCTACCATAAACTCTTAATGCAGAAGGAGCAGAAAACCAATTTGTTTCTTGACTTTCTTTAGAAAGTTCTTCATCCCTTAACTACGTGAAACACAAAGTTAGAATTCAGAAAGAGTAAATTAAAATACAATAGGGTATGCTAAGAGATCTTTACCTCCAGTAAATCATCCAGGAAGCTGCAAGCCAAAATATCCTGTATCTTTATCTTCCCTGCAGCAAGAAAAGGAAAAGACATTTTAACAGTCGCCCACCTAACACATCCATTTGACTGTTATCATTTAGGTATGAAGTATTCTGAGCAGAAAAAAAATGCCTTTTTAAAAAACCAAAACAAAAAAAAACCAACTTCTAACATCCACGATAAGGCTGTAATTTAAGAGATAAAATAAAAATAGCTTTTAAAATGACGGAATAAAACTAGCCTGATATTAGCACAAGAGGAGTTATCCTGAGGCCTTAAAACCCAGAAAACGGTATTAAAAAAATGCGAGTGTTCAACATCAACTCAAAATGTAAAATAAAAATGCAAACAAAGCATGCTTAAAACATTTGTTGGAATAACAGAGTCTCTTAAGTGATGTGATACTTTTACATCTTCAGAAACCACAGACGTGACACGAAGCCAAGGTGGCAGAATGCACTTCTGCTGGTGTAGCTTTGACTGGTGCACAGGCACTGCACAAATAGCTGTGCAAAATAATGGCATTATAACTTCACACACCCTCTCTCTACATGTTTGTAATTACCTCTGCCAGAGGCTGCTGCCCACACAACTCTGATGTCTTCGAGTGGCACAGCTAGATCTTGAGAACACATGCAGTTTGTGACTTAAGTCAAGGGCATATGAAAAAGCAAACTGTTGTCCAAGGGAGCTACATCTGTAATAAGGATTAGCAGCCATAATTGCAAACCTTTTCTAATGAGTTTACATGGTGCACGCAAATTTAGTCACGGGAGAAGCACATCACAATAAGCATTCTTAAGCATTTCCACAGCCCTGTGGATGTTCTGCCAAGCAGTTCTGTTGTTAGTTACTGTGTTTTCTATTCACCTAAACACTTATAAAATTAGCTACTGCTAACGATGCATTATGATGAAACAATATCTTATTTGTCAGTTTCTAGGAGGTAACTCTATAGGGCCACAGCTGATGGCTATCTCATAGAAATTCATTAGCTGTAGAAGTAGATTATTAGACCCACGTAAAGACTCATGGCCTTCAGTGGAGATTAATCTTCAAATACAAGATTGCTGAACAAAAGCCTGCAAAGACAACTACGTGTTACTTTGAAAACACAAGTAGCTTCAGTGGAAACATTTTAAAAGTGAAAATACTCCGACATATTCAGAATTTTTAAAACATGGACCTACCTGTTCTGAGAGGATCCAGAAAGAAGAAGAACTTTCTAACCGCTGTGCAGACATAGAAGGAGTAAAAAGATTTTTCTAAACCATCCAGTTGTGGCAAAGTAGGGATGAGTTCCAAAATATAGTTTTCTAAATCCTGCAGAATTAAGAAAGAAAAGAAAACAAGCTTTAAACACTACTGTTGTTGCATGTTTGCTACATTCCACCCTGGCTTTCAAGTATATTTTGTTAAAAATACAATCCTGCAACAATGCAGGAAAGAGCATGAAAGCAGGCAAAAAAGCTTCTGTCTCTGTGCAAGAAATCCTAGGTTACATACATGCACATGTGATGCCATGACTGAAACAGTCTACAAATAAAGCAGAATGTTAACAAAGTAGAT
The DNA here is from genome assembly GCF_964195595.1 of Calonectris borealis. Lineage (NCBI taxonomy): Eukaryota > Metazoa > Chordata > Aves > Procellariiformes > Procellariidae > Calonectris > Calonectris borealis. The sequence continues at coordinate 29,128,551 of NC_134316.1, read as the reverse complement.
GATATTTACATGTAAATATAAATGCATTCAACTGTACCTTTTTCAAATACCAATGCATAACTCCTAATTGGATTATCCTATTGCTGAATATTCTTTAATAGACCTTTTTTAAGCAGAGTGGTAACTAGAACCTTCTTATTTATTTTATAATATTAACTCCTGTTAGAACAGGAGAATAATTCATTGAGGCCCACTCTACCCATCCTTTTTTGTGATTTTTACTATATCCTACTAAATCTACTAAAGTGCTAATGACATGAAACCTTGATACCTACGATCTTTTTTTCAGAGAATTACCCATATTTTAAAAAGGCTAGCAGCACTCTCACCACCAAATCTCTAGAATATAGAGATTGCTATTTATCCAAACAAATGTGCCCACTCCAAACCTAGATTATGATATAAGCTTTTATGAGACAAGACTGGAAGAAAATTGGAGCCTTTTTGATGTTCTGTTGTTTGAGCAAAGACAGACATTAAGTTAATCAAGAATTTACTTACTGATTCTCTGAGGTAGCCCTGTCCTGCCACGTCATATAAACTGAGACCTATTCTTGTCTGATGAAGCCATACTGTAAAACAGAAAACAGAATTACAATGCAAGAAACCTAGGGGTTTTTTGAGGCCTCACCAAAATTTGAAGTTATTCTAAAGGCCCAGGGCACTGTTGGATGTTAAGTGCCTCTCTCTATTTCCCATTTTTCTGAGATTTAAGCAAAGCCATGACATGTACCAGCCCTGCTTAGAAACACCATTTCAGTCTCTAAGTTGGCGATATATGGTATGCTGTGGCCAAGACTGCCTTATAATAACTTATAATAACTTATAATAATGAGCAGACACCACATTTTATCTGGCACATGGAATCATATGGATTTGTTCTCTCTCGCTGACCTAGAGATATGTGTAGCAGTGCATTTTCACTGCATTAAAAACAGCTGTACAATGTCATATGCAGATTGCTTGTCAGACTGCTACAGCCCCTTGTGCAGCATGAGACACTGCAGCTACAGCCAAAGGTCCTGCCCTCACTTCTGAGTTACAACAAGAGAATTAGAATAGCACAAGCATCTATTTTTGCGATGAGAAGACGCCTTAATCAGACCATCTACAGGACAATGTGCTTGAGGCCATTGTTAAAGCACAGTAACAGAGACGGAGTACAGATTAGGCATAAAAACCTACTATTCACACACTCCATGTTAAATTTAACTTGCATTTTATGAAGAAACAGTTTAAAAGTTCCTCTTACGAAATACAAACTGCGCTTCGTCTCTTCAAGGTAAGTGTTTGTCAAGATGGACTAAATATCACTCAGAGATGACAGAGGTTATACGGTTATGCTGTTTCTTTGTTGGCTAAGTTTAAAGGTAAGTGCATCATACACCCTGAAGTGATTCAAGACGCTTTTACTAGCTTGACTTGTTTGGACAAAGCCAACAGACTTGACCAGCTTTCCTCCTGAAGGGGGAGAGTCTCTCGTGCCCTCCCAAAAGGACTGTGTAGATCATTAAGAAAGAGGAAGAAAGGCTGTAATCCATGGACTGTAGGAAATCCTACAGATGGAGGTAGGACGGAGAAAGACAGAATGCTACGTGTTCAGCACAAGTATGTGAATACATACAGCTATTCCTAAAACTTAACAAGCATATCAAAGAAAAACCCCAAAAGCTCATTAATGAGTTCAGCTGATTAGAAAATACCATCACACACCCGAGGCACAGCAGTTTAAGATGTTTTAAGCTCAGGGCAATATGGCCTCTCCCCTGCTGCAGCACCACTCCGGAGGCTGACCGCTCCGCTGCAGGAGCGTCATCAAAACAAGGTGAAATGTGGGAGTGCGCTACCCCAACTTGGATCAGCTCAAGCAGCTGCACAGTAACTCCCTTCATCATCTGTTACTTTCCTCTCCTTTCAGTGCCACACTGAAGGACATCTAGCAGTAAATACAGATGGAAATCACTAATTACAATCTAAAGTATTAACTGAAAGTTCCTACAGGAATTTAAGTTTTTTCTTCCTTTAGTACCTGGCCTGGTCTTTAGCCCTCATATGGAATGCTGTACAACAGACAATAGAAATTATCTCAGCTACTGCACAGACATGCTACTGGGCTAACTTTATTAGGCAATTCTAATGCTGTAAGCTAGCAAAACCAAGGATCCTTATTCAACTGACCCAAGAGGGACTTGCAAACAAACACTACAATGGGACCTTACGTTGGCCAGAGCGTGAAAATGAAATCTGATTGAGATGGGACATGCCAAAAGGTTTCCTATCTCTAAATTTGCTGGGTTTTTTGGTTTTGGTTGGTTAGTTGGGTTTTTTGGTTGTTGGTTTTGTTGCTTTTTTTTTAGAAAAAAGGTATCACCATAAATACACAAGACGTACAACTTCTGGGTGAAACAAACGAAATAAAGAGCTCTGAAAGAATCTGTGGTGTCCATCTGGGTAGGTGTCCTGGTTTCGGCTGGGATAGAGTTAATTTTCTTCCTAGTAGCTGGTATAGTGCTGTGTTTTGGATTTAGCATGAGAATAATGTTGATAACACACTGAGTTTTAGTTGTTGCTAAGCAGTGCTTGCACTAAATCAAGGATTTTTCAGCTTCCCATGCTCTGCCATGTGCACAAAAAGCTAGGAGGGGGCAAAGTCAAGACAGCTGACCCAAACTGGCCAAAAGGGTATTCCATGCCATATGACATGATGCTCAGTATATAAGCTGGGGGGAGTTGGCCAGGGGGGCAGCAATCGCTGCTCGGGGACTGGCTGGGTGTCAGTTGGCATGTGGTGAGGGGTTGCACCACTTGTTTTTCCTGGGTTTTGTTCCTCTCTCTCTCGTTATTTTCCTTTTCATTACAATTTATTATTACTTTATTTTATTTCAATTATTAAACTGTTCTTATCTTAACCCATAAGTTTTCTTACTTTTGCTCTTCAGATTCTTTCCCACATCCCGCCGGGGCGGGGGAGGGCGGGGAGCAGGGAGGGTGAGCGAGTAGCTGTGTGGTGCTTGGTTGCCAACTGAGGTTAAACCACAACAGTAGGCCTTTCTGAAATGTATACAATTTTCACAGACTTCTTCACAAGTCTCCTATCCTGCAGCTTTTGGGTTTGCTGTTCGTTGCAAATGGGCCTATTACTCCTTTCTTGCATTCTCTGCATGTCTACTCACCAGGTTTCCTGCTCAACACATCTCTCATCCCTTGCACCACAAGTTTTTAAGTTAAGCAAGCTGAGCTGCTCTGGGGAAAGGTGCCATTCTCCCCTCCTGAAGGCTCTACCAGACCTAAGAATACAGTAGCCAGCGGGCAAGGCAATGAGGCAACCTTCCCTTCTGCTAGCCAGCCAGCCTCATCTTTTTCAATAAGATCTAATACAGATTAAAAAAAAAAAAGTTGCATTTTTCAGTTGTTATTTAAAAAAAAATTGTTATTTAAAAAAAAAAATAGCTGAAAACATGGTGAGGCTATAGTGACAAGCACAAGAACATATTGACATATTTGACAAGCACAGTTAGAAAACATAGATAACACCACACTGTAGAAGGAAAAACAGCAAACAAAGCTATCTGCTGCACAGTCTGATCAGAGCGGTTAGGACCACACTCACCACTAAACTTTACTGTTTTGCTCTTCACAATACTGCCTGAATAAAGGAAATCAGAATGACAATATACGTAACAAATAGATCAAGGCTATCTCTGGCTGAGAGGTGGATTTCAGAGGTAGGGTGAACTCCCACCTCCTAGTAACTGGAAGAAAAATCCCAAGCCTCCAGGAAAACAGCACTAGCAATCAAGGGCTAGATCTCACTGCTGTTGAAGAGAACAGCAAGTAATTAATAAAACTTAAAATAGCCTTGAAAATAAAACAACTTCTCATTAACACAGAAGAAGTATCAACTAACCTTTTCGCATGACATAATTGAAAAACTGCATGATAGATATCCTCCCATAGGGATCATTATGGAGTAATTTAGCAAAGATCTTAGCTGTGAAGAACTGCCTGTAAAACATAAACACAAAAGCTACTTCTATGCATCTGATTACACTGCACTGACAGATGCAGTTACAGTATCCAAAACTTACAAACACTTTAAAATACTGTTTAACAATATAGAATGTGTTCTGTGTATTCAAAGATGTTAATTTGCTACACTACACCCATCAAGTGGGATCCTACCAAGTAACAATGGTAAACTCAATAAAAAGCAGCTGCCTTTGCTGCTCATGAGACTCTTCAGTGATGTGGGACTTTTGAGAGCTTTCATTCAACTTAATTTCTCTTTAGTACAATATATTTGGTAGCTTCCAATCTTCTACAACAATATGCATATAAAAGGAACTGCCAATACTGACAACTAATCTGCTTCTGCCCAAAACCCAATCACAAAGCTACGTGCACAAAAGCAGTCTCCAACAGGAGCGTAAAGAAGGAATATTCACTGTATGCTGTACACGGAACATCTGGTAGGAAATTTTCCATCAGAAGATATTAGGGAAGGTTAGGCAATATCACTGGAGACATGATTTCCTCTTCAAATACAAAATGTGCTGTTTACTGGCCACTAACATAATAAAAATGCTCATGCTGGTAAGAATTTCTTCTTCAAAAGGATGCAGTACCCCTCTTGCAGACATCTCTATCAAAAGTTCCCTCAGAGATGTAGGGCAATACACCTTGGCAAGGATATAAAGCAACTAGTTCATCAAAAATTACATGGACATGATTTTATCTCACCATTAAACTGTTTCCGTCTATTTTAGCAACTGAAAGTTACAGCAGCACTTAGGTTTAGCCAAAGTAAGCACACACAAGAGACGAAAGCCTTACTTGCATTTAGGTCCAGCTTTTTCACCAACTTTCAAGAAGTTCTCATAGTTGATCATTGCTTCTTCCCCCATCATTGGTGATGTCTGATGTTTGTCCAGTAGAAACCATAGATTCTTAAAAGGCATTTATATTTGGTTAAGAAGATTTCTCTCTAGAGATGTCAGTGTTCTTAAGACATGTAAGGGCATCTGAGAAATGCAGCAAAAACATGGTTTTGCTGCAAGGTTATCTCAGTTAATCAGGACACACCATCAGTTCAGCCAGAAAAGCAAGCAAGTGATATTTTCACTGCTCTAAACTGGTGTTAAACACACACACAGACACACATTCTCTCTCACTCACTAGGATTTCTAGGGTCACATCCCTTTTGTCTTTGCACTGCAGTAAACTCAACCATCTTTGCAGTCTCTCTCAGTGATATGTAAACAGAACTTATTTCTTCTTCTGGGCCCACTAGAGAAATTGTGGGAATGTGCTGGAAAACCAGAAGCCATTGATTTTGTCCTCATGTACATCATAACGAGGAAGCTTTACACTGACATTACGAGCCCAAGCTATGCAGCACTTCAGCTTTAGCTAGTACTTCACAACAAGCCAATGTGCCCATATACAAAGCACCTTACCACAAGATTCTGTGGACAGACAGGAGATAATCAAACTCTGCAGAAAGAGGAAGTCTTCTCAGAAGCCATTACGAAACATACAGAAAATATTTTCTTACCTGCAGCTCTTCATTATCCAACAGCTCTCTACTTTTTCTTTGCAGAAAGACTGCTCTAGATTCTTCTCTTAATTTCTGAAGCAAGACTTCATCTTCAGCTGGCAGCTAGAAATATTGTGGCATTTTAATCTTCTGTATAGTGGTAGCATTCAAACACCACACATCTGGCAGGTACTCTTAGGTAGTCCTGACTCACGCACTCTGATGAAGCTGTTCACTTGACAGAAAATAACGACCTATCTACCAGAATGCTGTGTGGTACCTGCTTCTTCTACAGGCATATCACTTGCAGACCGTCTCAAAGTATTTCAATATTGAAATATTTATTTAAAGCTGGACATCTTTAACATGAGAGACAGAGACCTACCTCATACCTGATAACCCATCCAGTAAGCACTTTCCCCACAGCTGCAAGATAGGAGGGGTCACACATAAAAGACATTTCCTACCGTGTTTTTACTCAGGAGAGAGAAGCACTTTCTGTTCTGTGGTAGGCCTGACTCTCAAATGCGTGAATGTCTACTAGACTTGTTTTGGCCAACAAAACAGGTGAAAGAACACTTAGTGTGAAAGTTGTGCCGATGTTTACATGCAAAACTGTACAGCACTACCAGAACTTGGATGGTTGCATATGTATTCATCAACTGAAACATAGGTACTTGAGAACTTAATTGGCAGAAGCTTATGATCCTAAGCAATATGGGACCACGCGAAGTTAAGACAGCAGCTGAGCGGTCAAGTTGACAAATGCCAGCAATATCAAAATGTCAAACTTTTGCTCCCATATTCCCCCATCCCAATCTGATTCACCTCACACATAAGTTGCCAGACCAAGCATTTCTGCTGGATGATGCAAGCAACAGACCTATCTTTAGTCTGCAAGACCAATGACCCACCATTTTCATGAAGCACATCCCATTGTGATTAAGCAGAAACAGGAAGATATATATTTATAACACTGGTATGTTAAAATCTAGTTAAACCAGGAAGTTTCTCTGGAAGAGAAAGAGGACTTCCTATCGTTAGTAAACAGCCAAGCCTACCGCCTGATTAGCAAACTATTTCATGGCCTTTGATGAGATGCTTAGAAATTATTTGAAACTGCCAAAATCCACAATTGTACAAAACAAAAAATTATGCTCAGCAATCCACATCATTCACATTTCAATCTACTTAAGCATCTGAAGCTGAAGTGTCCCTTTGAATAAGCACAACTTTATAACACAGAATAGCCTCTTGTTGAAGTTTATCTGGATACCTCACTTACCCTGTAGTAAAAGCGTGGTATATTCGTATATGACGTATTGCCACTTTTTCTTCCTCCTTTCCACTCCATGTAATATTTTGTGAACAATTCCATTTCTTCATCTTTTAGCTCCTGTTCGCTCTTTTTGGCTGATTAACACAGAAAAGAATTTTTGTGTTGTTCTCCAAGCAGAGTTTTAATGTAACAAAGAGCTTGAAAAAAGGAGTTAATGCTGAGGCTTATACAGCTATGCTGTTTAGTAACACAAATATTGGGTGGAAATGAATGGAGCACAGGCCTATTGTGTAAATTATATAACAGATACATCGAATACGTCACACACTCTATTTGAGTATCTACAAAGCACCTCTTTCAGTAACTGTACACACCTGATTCTCTGTAGGGTATGCGATTGTAACAGATACCTGGTTATGACTGACAAAGCAGCAGCAGTCTTGTTTTATGGTGGTAGCACTCTTTAAGATACTGCTGACTGCAAGCAGCGGCATCACATCACCTTTCACCCTGTAGCATTAGGGGTGTCACTACACGCCCGCACAAGCTCTCCGTGGCCTCACTCACGCATAAAGAGACGCCAGCCAAAGCTGTCACAGGGGCACGCGCTGCAGACGAACCAGCCCTCACAGCACCAACGCCCCCAGGGCTCCTCGGTGCTCCTCAGCCCCGCCCCTACTGACACTAATCCCCCGAACAGGGGCGTCTGCTCCCCCGCAGAACCAGCCCGAGACCCGCGCGGCCCCCGCGGCAGCCTGCCCTCGCGGAACGAAAGCAACACCGGACAGGCCGCCGCTCGCCCCGCCACCCCGCCAGGCCGGACCCCGCACCCCCTTGTCACCGCAGGGCACCAGCGGCCGCGCTCACCCACGGGGGCACCTCCCCCGCCCGGCCCCGGCCCCGGGGCACTCACGGGCGCAGCGGGCGGCCAGGCGGCCCCGCAGGCTCCGCTTCCAGTCCATCCCCCCCACGGCGGCCGCCCCGTGCGCCCGGCGGCACGTGACCGCCGCAGCCGCCGCGCTCCGGCCGGCCGGACCCGCGCGCATGCGCGGTGCCCTGCCCGACGCGCCTGACCCTCGGAGCGCCGTGCCCGCAACCGATATGGCGGAGCAACCCCATCCGCCCTAACAGGGCGCGCGGGATCACGTGCCGACCAGCCCAGTGAGACGCGATTGGCTCCCAGTCCAGACGCGGGCCCGGCAGCGCTTCCGGGCGAGCGCGAGGCGAGCGCCCTGGCCGGCGCGTGTTCGCTTCTGCTGTAAGCGCCTCCCTGCCGGCGCCTCGCAGCGCCTCGCTGCCCATGGCCGCCGCGCACCGAGCGAGGTAGGCCCATCCCGGAGGGGTAAGGGCGCGGATCGCGCCGGGACCGCGCTTCGTTACGTTCTGGCGGGGTAAATGGGGGAGGGGAGACATTCCCCGCAGGCAGCGCGCTGCTGAGAGCCGGGCCGCTGTGCACGCTGGGAGTTGTAGTGTACGGGGGCACGGCCGGGCCGGGCGCGCAGGGCACCGAGTGAGGGACGTGAGGCCCTGTGGGGCCTTCTCATGAGCCGCACCAGCTGCCTGCCCGGCAGCCGGTGACCCTCCCGGTATTTACGTTTATAACCTAACATTGACGTGGGATTTCATTGTAATTACTGCCAATGGTGTTGCTCTGCCTCCTTGGCAGTGGCGTTACCAAGGATTTACGATTGGGGAAACCAGTCAAACGGAAGTTTGTCACAGGTTGAAAGGTATGAGGGAACCCACGTAGGAATCCCGTGCTGGGAGTCCCTTGAGGGATCAGGATTGGGATTCCTGACCTGAAATTGTTGAGGTACCTTGAGCTTTGTGTTTGCTAGCATGCAGATGTAAATATGACAGGAAAGCAGGTCGTGATGTTGCGGTGTTATTTTTATTTTTAGGAAACCTTGTGACTCGACTTGGATGAAGGCAGGAAGAAAAAAAACTGCGCTTTTTGCCTAGCTGCATCAGTTGCCTGTCTGCATACAACATACTCAGTACTCGTCTTTACAGTAACCATCAAACAGAAATTATAAGCTGCAAACTTGCAAAGTTTGATACCCTCATTTTGGATGAATGTTCTCACAGTCAAAGAGACTGATTTTTGTGAAAAAAGATTTTGCCATTTTTTGTTTTCATAAGAGACAGAAAGGACTTATAGAACAAGCATTTTGAAACTGAAGCTTATACAGCTTGGCAGCCCTTGGGCTTTTATAATAAACATCCCCATGCAAACTGCATTTTCCATTTTATAACTTCCTTAGATACAGTGAGCTAATAGTGAGATAATTTCTTCTTGTGATGGCACTCTTTTCTCAAACTAGTCAACAGGGCTTTCAGGCTTTGCTGTGGAAATGTCGTATGTTCTGGCCTGTTTCAGGATGCCGACAACTGTTTGCTGTCTCTTTCAGAATCCCCAATAGGAAAAAGGTTAGCTATTTCAGTTTTATGACGTCTTCCAGCACTGCATTAGCAGTGGATCCCAAAGGAACTGCTGTTTTTCCTACCAAGAAAAGGTCTGAAATTGATTATGAAGAAGAAAAAGGATGGGATGAAGAGACTAAAGAAACATCTGAAGGGAAACGCCACTTTTCTTCCTCTGTTGGAGCTCCGAAGAAACGGTTAACGAGTCAAGTTCTGTCAAGGCATAAGTTTACCTACGTACAGCCTCCAGAAAAACCTTTGCAGGCTGAGGAATGGAACAGGCTGAGGGAAAGCTTTCAATCACCTGAAATATTTGAAGAAGTGATGTTTAACAGTATGGTCAGGTGCAACAGCCCGATTGATGTGGCTAAGTCCTTGCTGACCCATGTGGCAAAGAGTAATGGTGACATTGCATATAATTTGTTGGTCAAATATCTGGCATTGTGTGTCAAGCAGGGGCAGACTTCAGAAATTCGTGATGTGTATGATATAATGAAAATCAGATTTAGGATTTTAGAAAGTGGGGCTTACAACCTTCTTATCAGGGGGCTGAGTAATTCAGATCAATGGAGAATGGCCTTGACTCTTTTGGAAGAAGTAAAAAAGATTATGATTCCCTCACGGACAAACTATGAATCCTGTATCAAAGCAGCCAGCCGTCACCAAGAAATGAATCTCGCATTTGAACTTTACCATGAAATGTTGGCTAAGGATTTGGTCCCAACCTTGGATGTCCTGCAGGCCTTTTTTGACTTCAGCAGGGGTATGAAAGGTGCTGAGTTACAAAAAGAGCTGTTTGGTATCCTCTTATATTTGAGAGACAACCAAATATACCCTCACAAAACATTTATGCGGAGTATAAAGCTATGGTTTGAAAGGTAAATAATGTTTCAATAGCAGACTCCAGTTCATGAGGATGGGATTCAGATTATTCCACAGTCTAATGATCCCTCAACATCTCATTTTGGTTGTTGCTTCTCCATGAGAGCATATTGTCATGAAAAGATACATTTTATTTTTGCTCCAAAATTAGTGTAAAAGTGTAAAATTCTTACTGATTTCACCTTTTCTTGAAAGATTTTACCTGATAAATATTATTCCTTGGTACAGAAAGTAGGAAATTGTCATGAGTCATGGCTGTCCAAAATACCCGGCTTCATACTTCTGTTTCTGGGGTTGATACATAAGGAATATTGACAGGTATGAGGGTTTTTCCTATAATCTATCTGAGTGTAGAAGTAGTAAGTTATTTGAAAATTAGGTAGTTTCTCTCTTTGAAGGAAAGAGGCAGCAAATTAGCATAGGTTAAGTGAGGATTAAGTGTTGACTTTGTATAGACTAATAGGAGAGGAATAATCTTAATAGGAGACTCTTTGTTTTAGCACAGTATTTAGCAGGCCGCGCAGTTTGTTTTCATGAGCAGTGATGGTCAGACTCCGCAAATTACAACTAGTTACGCTGCGCATGCACAGTGTAGTTCACCTGAGCCCACTGCGTATTTGACATGCTGTTGTTTGTAACCCCGTCTATGACTTTTTTTTAACTGTTGGCTTTGGTTTATGTGAGCTACACAGCCATTTTACAAGTTAGTCCTCCTGGATGGAAAATATAGCCGTGGGAATGCACTACCATTATTAGAATGGTTTATACTGCTCTCCCCTAGCTATTTTCTTTCCTGGGAACAGCCAGGGAGCAGACAGTAGGCTTCAGTTGAGATGAACTGGTTTAGTGGGTGAAAATGTGTCGTGGGGTGCTATTTTCTCAGTGCGTAGAGAAGGACTTACCTGTGTGCTGCATGCGCAGGTAACTCAATGTAATAAAAAGTCCTTGGCGAGGAGACTGCAGGGGCAGTGAGTACATTGAAGAGCTATATATTGCCTGCGTATAGTGGCAAACCAGTGCTGCACGCTGAAGCTAGAAAACTCCTGTTTGTATCTTTAATACTGTGTTTGATTGTTAGAACAATTCATGAAAGATTGTGGTAGACTCATGTTCTAAGATCAACGTTGGGTGTTTCCCTAAAGGAAGTAGTGTTTCAAACATGAAGAAGAAACAGTCCATAATAGAGAGATGAAACTAGGTGATCAGTTATCCCATCTGGCTTTTTATTTGTGAACCTGTACAAAATGCTCAGTTTTACCTGTCTGTTCCCATTGCTAGTGCTGAACTTGTATATGCTGATGGAGTTCCCAAAAAGAAATAGAATCTGATAACTTCTAGCACTGTTAGTCTTGCAAAAACGATACGGATTGGGAGGTAACTTTTGCTGGCAAAGGAAGCCAATGGTACAGTAAGCACCGAAGTGAGCTCTGTGGGTGTAACTGAATAGGTGTTAGTTTTAAAAAATGATTTTTCTGAAGAGCAGACCAGCACTAACTTCTAGTAGAGAGCAAAGCCAGGTCCGATACAAAGAACTGAGTGTGCAACAAAGAATCACAGTATTTTCTTTCTAAGAAAACTAAAGAACCACTATGTATCAGCATGAGAAATGGGAAGGGAAGGCAGAAGCAGGACCGTTATTCCAAAGCCCACGGCATGTGTGATTGTGCAGCCTATGATAATAAACACAAGGGAGAGGTATCTGCTGCTGCATGTTGGCATGGGTATTCCTGTTCTGTAACCTGGTTTCAATCTTGTGGGCAAAAAGGAATATTTACACCAGGCTGTGGTAGTGGTGGTGATGATGATAATGATGTGGAGTCAAAAAGTCTCAATGCAGCATTTTGGTATGAGCATATCTATCTTAATCTCTCAGGATGACATCTGCATAGAAATCTTGATTCCTGCTTTCCCATCTGGTTTCTGAGGTGCTTTATGAACATGTAAGGCAGCAACTTCAAAATTGTCAGTGCAGCCCGGTTATCTGTATGATTCTTAATATTTGGGGACAACATAAACTAGGGAGGTTGATGGTGTTAGTTCTCTGCATGTTGTTAAATGCTGGTTCTTTATATAATATTTTCAGGTGTTGCTAAATTATATATGAATCTTTGTATGATTTCTTTGCCAGGTAGAAGATTGATTGGTCTTTTATTTCTAAATGTTGATGAAAATAGAATTATTCTTTATTTGTAATTGAGGTATTGTTAAATAAGAATCTAATGTTTTTATCTTTCTCTCTGTACATATTAGTATACCAGGAGGCAACTGGAGAGGACACCTGACCAGCATTAAAGACAGGTAAATGCAACATTTTGTTTAAAAGTGAGGTGGTGTCTTGATTTTTCTATCTTGAACTCTTCTTTCATAAATATAAAAAATAGCTTTCCTTATATAAGAAAATATTTTAATCCTTGAGAATATGAACCTTTGTTGTGTACATATGATTTCCCAAACTCCGGTTTCCAACTCATTCTTGTGCATTAAACAAGACCCAACATGCACATTTGGAAAAGAGTTATGCTAAGCAGAGCCAAGACAGAAAAACACAGAGAAAAATAAGAGCTGCTATTTTACTGGGTGGCTTATTTGTTTACTGTTTAGGAATTAAAGTCTTAGTTTTTTGGTTGGCTTTATAATACCATTGTTTAACACGATGTTTAACAGAGCAGCTTTGGTGTGTAAATGAATATCTTCTTGCAAACTGATACTATTCACACGCTGCAGTTAATTTGTACAGATGGAAGGGTTCTCCCTTCCCACCTGATTTTCAGTGAAGACAAAATGATTCTTACGTTAGGTTTTCACAGGGATAAATTGGGTATGTATTTCTATTACAGCACAGTTTTCTTAATGTCTGTAAATTCCTATTTTAAATGTTATTCTATTTGAAACCTAGTTCTGTGGCTTTGTAGCAATTAGGCAACTATAAATGTATTAATTATAAGAATGTCTTCAATGGATTATGGGGCTTTTTGGTGGTTTATAAAAATACACTGTGTTGCATACTCTGAAGTAAAAGCACACGTAGAGTCCGCTGCTTTTGAAGCCCATGAAAGAACAGCATAACTCATTGTCCTAAGAGTAGGGGTTGTTCACTGTAAGATGGGTTATTATTATCTTTGAGTGTGTGTGTGTGTGTTACTGTACTGTATTATGATAATTCACCAAATTCTAGACAACCTTTTTCAGCCTTTAGAGTTTTAAAATTCTAAAGTTGATTGTCTTGGTTAAGAGGTAGCTTGTTATCTTACTGTCTGTAAACTCTGTTACGGACTTTGAGAGCTAAACTAACTTAGATCATCTCACATTTTATCATGATTAAGAATCTGTGAACAAAGTGGTGACAAGGTGCTGTATAGTAGTTATTTTGTGATAACTGTATGAACACTTTTTATTTTGAAATAAACAAATTTGAGGTAGCCTACTTGGATAAGTATTTGAATAAAATTAAAATGGTTTCAAGAAAAGAAAAAGAGTATAAGAGTTTTGTTGTGTTTAAATGAAATGGCTGCTGCCAGAAAAGATCCTTAGGATTTAAGAAAGCAAGAAAAACCCATTTGTTGGTTCTGTTGGGGTTTTTTTGTGTTTTGTTTTTTTTTTGTCCTAATCATAAAGGACAAAGCCCTTAAGGTGTCTCTGAAACTCATGTGGTGATTGTTACTAGACTCATCTCTGCAGTCAGCATAACTGATGTCTTAAAGCATGAGTCTTGAGTTAAAAAATCCAGAAGAACTATTTTTTCCTAAACTGAGTTTGACAATTTAATAGGCTTATTCATAGGTAATTCTGATTTTGTCTAAATACTGGCAGTTATATCTAAGATGCTCATATCCAGGATATTTTCTTCCTCTAGCACTGAGCTCCTAGTTTCTTTGAACTGTGATAGTCAGAAGCTTGAACCCCCTGCAAACAAACCTTGAAGTTTGCTGACCATTTTTCCTTGAGAGTTACAAAAGCTTTGGATTTCCAAGGTCAGCTATAGAAAGCTGCACCTCAAGTGTTTTGAGCCTGCGTTCAAATTACTGTAGCATGTCTGACTTCATGCTTGATACGTAAGTGCCATGATACTCCAAATCTATCTCAAAAAAGGAGTCCCTCAAAAAAGTAGTTAAATGGTCAATTAGCTGTAAGGACAGCTATATATCCTACAGAGGTGAAAGCCTTCTGTGTGGGAATTTCTTGGCATGAAATCCTAAAATGATCAGTGAGAAGTTACAAAAATTGCAAGGTAATTTTAAAGGTATAGTTGCGAAAAAGCAGCAGTTAGACTGAGGGTCCAGTCTTGCAAGATGCTGAGTGTTTCTTGTGCCTGTTTTGCCTCTGCTCCCTTTGGGAATCCACATTGAGAATTCACAAGAAGAAACTGGCTTCAGGAGCTTTGGCTGTTGGTAGGTGGTTGGGGTGGGTTGATTTGTTGGGGTGTGGGGAGGTTTGTTTTTTTCAAGTAATCTGAAAGTGGTAGTTGCAGAAGGATCCAAGTTAACTATGGGACAGGTCCTTAAGCTTTAGGCTTAATGATTTTGAAATAGTCTCATAACAGTTCGATAGGCCTTTCTTCTTTGTTGCCAAACTGTGAAGTTCCTTAATGCAATTAGATGTATTTAATGGTAACTTTGCCATTTAATGGTAACTTTACAGCTATATGAGCAGCCAGTCTCATTGCTTATATTAATAAGTAGGCTAAGCCTGCAGTGAGTGGTGGGTTGAGCCACTGGAGCATATTGTTTGTGTGCAGCAGTGAATGTCCATTGTTAGGATTCCATGCGTAACTTTTTTTGATTCAGTAAATGCACTGTCAGCGTTGCAATTAATGCAGTCTTAGTTTATGGTATGTGCATTAATGTATACTAGACATCAATTGTTGGGAGAATTTAACATTTCTGATTGTCATGGTTTTAGAAAATTACAATGATTTAGCTTTGGCATCTCTAGGATCTCTCTGTGGAGACAGCCAGGGGAGAGTAACTCATTCCGTTTTAACACTTAAAGCTTAAATCCTACGATTCAGTTCTGAGATTGTGCTTGTGAAAATAAGATATTTGGATGGATTTAGAGAAGAATAGTTGCTCCTTCAGTTCAAATTATGCCCAGCTGGGTGAATACAGGCTTCTGAACACAGCATGAGAGAAAGGAAAAATGTGAAACATCAACAACATATCCTGCATATAAGAGAAGCTTAAGTGGGAGCAAGCGGCAAAAAAGTCATTGTTTGTCAGCCAGGAAGAACCAAAGACCAATTCAGACTAAGCGTCATTTTATTGCCTGTTGGAGAAGCTACTAGATTCTGCGTATTTTCTTGGTACTGTGGCTGGAGTGTCCAGTCTGGTGATGAAGATGCAAGCTGGATCTCATGTCTAATATTCTTGGCAGAAGTGCTTGAGGACAGACATGACTGGCTGTGAATTTCCTTAGTGTATGTTAATATCCTATTTGACCGTTTCCTTTTCCTTTTTCATGTGGTTATTAAAGAGTTAAGCTTGGAAAAATTTCTAGGTTTAACCCACAGAGATGCAAGTCAGGAAGTGTACCCATAAAGTCTATGTATATCTATAGCTCATTGGTTTGTCTTTAGAAAGTGTATCTGCAAAACTTTCAGATAAGTTTTTTAGGAAAAAAAAAAAAAAGGTTAACGTAGATCACAATTCAAGCACAGAGGTGCAGGTTGTTTTGTCTCAGTCCTCCACTATTACCCCACCTTACATGCTGGTTTTGTGGTGGGCCCAGAGGTTCATGGTAGTGTTACATGACATACATTTTTGACCTGGGTATGGAGTTGTGCGTCGTGTTGATTATATGTTTAGTTTATAGGGGCTAACAGGAAAGACAACTAGGAAAGAAAAGAATGAACAAATGGGACATGGAAGCGACGACGCTTCCAGTTTGATTTCCTTCAGACTATGTGTTAGGGCAGAGGTCGTGGCTGTGGGACATGAAACAACAGAAGAGGCTAGATATTAAAAAAGATGTTTTTTCTTTCTCTCAAGATACGGTTCTGGAGGATCATACAAAAATCCAGAGGTGGCCATGGAAGTTAGGCCTGTCTTGTTTTGCATCTTGGAATTATGTGTGTGCTGTGCTAGCAGGCTGTAGGAACAAAAACCCAACTCATAGCCATTGACATGGTTCTCGTGGTTGTGGTTTGTTGATGGCCTTTCCCAGTGCTGGGGAGTTTTTGCAGCACTAGGTTGGTTAGACAAGAAGTTGTGCCTCTTGGCTGACATGGATCTGTGTGTTCTCTGTAGCATTGCCTCACTCGTGCTGTTCTGGAAAATTTTTCAGGATTTGCTATGACATGCCAGCACTCTTCTTGAGGAAACTAAAGAGTTTGAGGTCTGTTTGTCACATCCCCTATTGTTCTATTCTGTAATCTTTTCTTTTGTTATGGATTTTCAATGTCTTTGGTCTTTTAGTATAAAAACCATGCATGGTCAGATCAATGGAGAGTTCTTGTGTGTGTCAGAGGCAAAACAACATATGATTTGGGATTTGCAGAACCACAGTTGTCACCATAGCTGCTGGCCCTGCAATAGGGAGACTAAGAGTACTGAGAAGTGGACAATGTGAATGATAAAGAAAACTGTCCCAGTGCTGCATGCAGTCATGCAATCGCTGACACAGCTGTGCATGATGGAGTGGTGTTTCGGGCTCTGGGAAATGAACACAAAATGATGGAATTGGTTGACTGTAGCTGCAGAACTTTTTCATCTGCAGCAGTCTGTATTCCTAGATCCATGTGATGATATTTAGCCCGTGCTACAGAGTAGGGACGGAAGTTTCTTAGCAATAAAGAAACAAGTAGTGATTAGTCGCCAGGAGATAGCAACATAAAGCTGCTTTCTATTTGGGTGCAGTCAGCCTGATATTAGAAAATATCTGGTGGAATTGGGCATCGTACAGACACGTAGTGCCAGTGTGACTTAGTATTGGTGAGGGCTTTCAAAGCAAACAGTATTTCTGTTTTAGTCACATTCTGCTCTCAGTCTTTTGACTTTGACCACCTTGGAGAGATCTGAACAAACAGTCTTAGCCTAGAAATAAGGGGAAGTCTGGTAGCAAAAGGCGAGTGGCACAAAGAAGGCAGTCTTGCTCATTATTTGCTTTTCCAACCATACGGCAGATTTATGTTACCTTTCCTTTCTTTCTTTCTTTCTTCTTTTTTCTTCTTTTGGGTGGGGTTATTCCTACACCTGTGGCAGGTTTGTTTATTCCAAACTTTGATAAACCAGGCACAGATAGCTTAGCTTTTTTGTAGGAGCAGTCAGTGGCACAATAGTGGAGCATTTCACTAGTGCATTTTCTTGTTGTAACACTTTGGAATAGAGTTATAGCTAGACCAAGGCTCTGTGGCCTGCCTGCTGGCTTCAAGTAGTGTGCCTACAGCTACTTCATATGTTCTGGCCAGGCCAGTACAACTGCATCACCTTCCCACATTGAGATCTGGGCTGTATATATCCATGGTGACTTTCCTGTGTAGTGGGGAAACTTCCAAATATTAGAGATACGGAAATTCGTGGTAATGCTGAGAATTGAAATCTGATCTCTCAAGGCCTAAATAAATGCTGGTGAATATTTAAATAATCTTTTTTTTTTCCCATGCTCTCATGCAGAGTTTCAGTGCTAAATCCTCAAACGTCTCTAGAGTTAAATCTTTGATCCTGATCCCACTAAATCACATAAAAATATTTCTAGTGACTTTAGTAGGTTTTGGATGCATCCCAGAAAGAGTACAACTAATTTTCTGATGATTGTACTGTGTTGGAGTTCTTGTAAAGAATTGTGCTGATACACAAACACTCAATAAGTTAGTAAAATTTAAGGTATTTCTTATTTAAAAGCCTTTATCCTTTTGTTTTCTTGTTTCACTATTATTACAGCGGACAGTGCCCAGTTTGCAACCATCAGTTGGAGGACAGTGACCTCACGGAAGAGGAGTATAATAATCTCAGAGAAAGAATAATAAGGGACGTGATACATGGAACTGACACTTTTAGAAAGACAAGCCCACAGGTAGGTCTTGCATGCTGTCAGGTTCATTGGCTAGGAGGGTAATATACAATTAATGTTCAAGAACTTTGAAAACGCCACAAATCTTTTTTTCTTTGCTTTAAACATTAATAGGCCATTAGATACTGAAGTATCCTATGTATCTTTTTCAGTTGTGTTTATAAAATGGGTCTAAATCTTGACCTCTTTCATATTGTCTTTGTTCTTATATTTTCAGTCAGCTGTTAATGGATACCGAAATAATTAAAATGGAATTTTTTTTATGTTAAAAAAATCTAACCGGTATGGAAATCTTTTAATCCTTCAAAAGCTAAATTTTAAATATGGAATAAAACCCAGTAACTAGAACAAAATAAGACGTCTAGTATTTTGAGCTTGCAAAAAAGTAGAAGTCCTAGTGTTTCTTAAATTCAGTATCATATCTGAAGCTTACATTTTATGTGCTGAATATTTGATTTTTTCAGTTGGGCAGCTGTTTGCCAGAAGCAATAAAGAACCAATTATCGTTTTGTTCAGTCAACTTTCACAACCCACCAACCAACCAACTAGCCCTCAATTTTAAAGATACACTTTCATATTTATAACTACCGTATGCATCAGGAGTATCAAGCTTTTCAAAGGTCATTGTAAACATATGAGAGGGTATAATTTCCCGACACTATAATATACTGCTGTTCTATTTCTTACTCATTTTGTGTGGAGATCAGTGGTTCAGGAATAGCAATATGGAACGAAGCTGAGCTCCACTAGGTGGAGCCCACGCCACATCCCAGGGTGGTTTTGCTTTGCCTTTGAAAGTATTGATGACATTTTCCTGCAGCTGGCACCTCACTTCTGCACCGGTTCTGAAAATACGGAAGAGGACACCAGGTTACACCAGGTTTAATTCTTCAGGCTTTCTGCAGACACAGACATTGCGCGTGTGTAACAGTTACAGAAACTGGAAACAGTTAGTGTTGGGGTGCTTGTAGTACATGCAGCCTATTGTTCAGACATCTAATTTCCACACAGATTTTCTCCTCAGTTCAGGACTTTTAGCTGATCTAGCTGTGAATTTTATATGGGAGTAAAATTATCCTTAAAAATGTAGCACTAATTTTAAGTATTTAATGGGTACTGTTGTTCTATAATATTATAAGATAAATGAAAGAATGTGTTTTATTGCACACTGTACAACTAACTTTACTTGTTTTCTAAAAGCCTTTGTGAAAATTATGGTTGAGGTTGGTTTATTAAAGAAAGCAACAACAACAAAACTTTTAATTCCTCAACCAGTTAACTGCTTAGTCTGTGAAGTTTCATTTCTGTTCCCTATGGTGACTGCTGGCTTGAAAATTTCAAATTTGTCAAGTACCCAGGGCTAGATTAGCAGTACCAGTTGAGGGTGGGGAGATTTAGGAAGGGAGTTCTGTGTAACAGGACATTCACGCCCAAGCTGAGCAGTAGTGGAAATGATGTTCCCCCTGTTTGGGAACCTGATTGATCAAGTGAATGCAATCTAATGAAACAAAGACTCAATACATTAAGTTTTGATGTCAGTAGATTTTGTTAGTCCGTGTGATAGCTGAAATTCCATCATTTACCACTCTGGGGCCACCCACTTGCTAGTTCCAGGTTGACCTTGTTCCAGTTCCCTACTGGCAGGCAATCACGAGCAGGCTGAAAGGAGATGAACTCTGTATGTTTACTGTTGGCTGTACAGCTTAAAGTCTGCTCCCTCAGTGAATTTTGAGCATGGATACAGGGGTAGAAGCAAAACAGTGTTGTGGTGTGTCAGAGATGTCCAGAAATAAATTTGGGACTTTTTAGTTGCCTTTGTGCTGTGAAAGCAGACGTGTGGTGATGAAAATATGCTGGCCATTTTAGGTGTGCCAGACTGTGTGACTTTTCCTGCAGCCAGGGTTTTCCAGAGGGGAAACTAGGTGAAGAGTCTGAAAATAGGATGTAAGCAAGTATATCTGAGAGGGGGTTTTCCATTTTCCAGTCAGTCACTTTTTTGTAGTAGCCGCAATTCAAATAGAAAACATTTTATCTTTCTATTCCTTCTTTTCTCCTGACTAGTTTTCTTTAGTGCATCTGTATTTCTTGCAATGAAATTATTATTCAGGGAAACAGTTTGAGTTGCTTTGAGCTCTAAACATTTTTTTCCCAATAATGTTTCAAATTGAATATGTAATGCATTTGGAATCTTTTTTTTTTCCCACTGAGCAATAGTCTTATGTCTTACTTTTGCAACAGCATCATTGCTTTATTTGATTTTATTTCTCTCAAGAATAAATGTGATCAGAATAGAAAATTAGGAGCAAAGATTTAGTTTGATGGGGATCTCCCAAAAGTAGTCTGTTGTCCTGTGATTAAAAAAAAAAATCTTTTTTGTAATTAGTTTTAGGAAAGAAAATCAAACAACTTAGGTTTGTACATCAGAATGGTAGTGAAGACTATTTACAAATATTTTGAAAAGATGGCTTGCATGAACTATAAAACTGATTATCTGTGATAAGAAAATACCTGTTACACATTAAAAATAGACATCGATTCAGATCTTTATGCACAACTACTGAAAGGCCTATTAGGATGTCATACAATGATCTAATATAGCAAGCTGCAACCTTGCAGGCTGCTGTAGAAAAAAAACAATTGTAACAACACTGTCACCTTTTGTACCAATGTCTATATGATGTTTTCAGTTGGATGCTTGTTTACTCTGGCTGTATTTAATTGGGAGCTATGCCATTGAGCCCGAGATGATAATAATTGGTATACTGAGAGGCAGAATGAACTTTTGCTGTGATGACTTCCATGTCGCAGCTGCTCCCAGGTGTTTCTCTCAAATACACAAATGCAGTAATTTCATTCCCTTCGTGACTACTTCAGACCCCTGATCAGCCTGAAAGGAATGTTGTGCAGGGGGAAGGAAGCACGTGGGATATGTGTATGTGCTGTCAAGAGGGCAGGAAGAGATGGCTTTGTGGGCATGTAAAGTCCCCACGCTAGATCTGGGCTAAGTGTGTAAAGGGGTTTTACATATTCTTCTAGAATATAAGAGACTGGAGGGAGAAGAGGAAGTGACCCATTCATCTCTTTTGAGAGTAACGCTCTCAAAAGTGTTACTTTTGCAACTGAATGAGGTTGTGCTGTTTCCAAGGAGCCTTGAAAATAAAGCTCTATCTCTTACTTTTAGATTGATGCCTTTTCTTTTCTATAATGCTCTGGTTCTGCTTCAACATGTGCATGTTTCCCAACTCCATGATTTGCCTCAAAGCCCTGTGTGGTATATGTCAGTCCTGTTCTGAGTGGAGTAGTTTATTACTTCCAAAAATCGTATGTACTCCAAACTCTAAGAAAACTATGTCTGACACAGTCTGCCCTAACCCCACCTGGCAGAGCCTTCACTCCCAACTTCCAGCATGATCTTCTCATTCTTCTACCTGCTTTGTTGACTCTCAACTTGTGGTCAAAGTCAGCTAAATTGCCTGCACTTGAGCTGTTTCCAAGGTGAGCTACCCTTACCTGCCCTGAGATGCCTGGGTGATGATGGCTGTCCATCTTGCACCTGGATGTCATGACTTCTTTGCCTGAGCTCAGGGAGAAAGAGAAGGGTAGTTAATTCAGTTAGGCCTGCTGTGTCTCCTGAGAAGATCAGGGGCTGAAGAGGAAAAAACCCCTTCCCAGCAAACAGCTGATACTGTGTGCACAGTGTGTGCCAGAGCTCAGGCTATGTGTGCCGTTTACCTCCTCTATCTCTATTCCCATATATGTTGCCTCCTCCCTGTCACTGCCAGGGAGCAAAGAACTTTCTGAGAGGAGGAAACATGGAAGGAAGGAGAAGGCTGGGTGGAATTTCTCCCGTGGATTCATGTGCCCCCTTCCCTCCCAGATATGTGCCACATTGCAGCAAAGGGATCAGATTTCCAGTTGTTGGTCCTCTACAGTAGGAGTACAAAAAATTGGCATGTTGCTGAATGCTGCAAAGCCCCTTGCACTGGCATGGGGGCTGTTTTGGGCAGGAACAGTTCCTGTGGTTTCTTCTCAGGTGGGAATGACTGAAAGTTCTCGTCAGTTCTGTGGCAGGGTGGGTAACTTTGCTAGGGTTCAGTTTAAAATGACAGCACTTGGATTCAGAGCTAGCTTCTGCAAGAACTGTGCTGGCAGGATGAAAATCCTGCTGGTACCAGCATGGGTTGAAAGCTTTCTGTTAGTTCTAGAGAGGGATATGGGGTGGTGAGCTGTAGTTAGGGTTAGGATTACGGCTTAGCGTAGGCTTCAAGATGGTAGAGATTTCTGAGCTTGCTTTTTTTTTTCCCTTCTTTTTTTCTCCCCCTCCCCCCCCTTCCTTCCTTCCTCTCCTCTAGGAGGCCTAAGAGTACGATGAATGCTGACGTTGGCTTAGATGAGCAAGTTATGACTAATTTTTGGATAGGTATGAGTTACTGACTTGTAGAAGGCTGGGGTTTCAGGATGGCAAGGATGGAAGAACCTGTCATTGCTGAATCTAGAAAGTTCTGAAAGTATGGTGTTTGGGGATTAGTGTTGTGGACAGCAGGTGCTGGAGAACTTGAGTTATTGTTGGAGTCTTACAAGTTCATTAGGATTGAGTGAGAGCTGATGCCAGTGGAGATGAAGGGCTTATTGGCAGCCTGTTGGGTACGTGTTGGTGTTACCCTTACTAGGGTAAGAGTTGATATTTGGGAGTTAAAGTACTTGAAGCACTCGCTTAATATGGCTGTGGTTAGGCCAGAGCATTAAATTAAGAGGTGGCATTGGTAAGGACAAATGTGTTATCTAGTCTGCAGCAACATTGATCAAAAAACTTGCTTATAGCTGTTAGGATTATAGGATGGCCAGTGCTGAACAGCTTAATTCTACAGGTTTTGCAGAATAGCAGATTGATGACCAAGTCCATTGTTGCTTTGTGGCTAATTTTTAGTTATGGGGAGGATATGGTCATTAGCTTGTAGATAAGGATAGAGTTAGCATTGCAATTAAAATTAAATACACTGATAATCAAGCCTGAAGACTCCTGGATCATAAAGATGTGCAGTCATAGGTCTAGGGAAACCTACAAAGATGAGACAACATTTGCAGATAGGGTTGAACATATTTTCTTTTTTTTTTTTCAGATCTCTGCTAAATATGGCCCACTGGACTCAGTCAGGATAGGCTTAGTATTCAATAGGGCAGCATCCTGCATTGCCTTAAGAGCCAGATCTTGTAACATCTTGTAACATCTTTGCTGCTAGATCTTGTCTTGAGTGGGGCTTGGGATTAGCTGTGGGTTTAAGTTGCAGTGTTTTGTCTGGAACTAGAATGAATTTGGGGGTTAGAGAGAACACTATCCCCAGAGCTTGATCCACTACTCAATCTGGTAGGTCTAGTAAGCACCGAACAAGGACAGGTAATGGTTTATGGTGGGTGTTGAGACGATTGCAGTAGTACAGTGCTCAGAGTCTGAGAGCGCTGCAGCCTTTATCGTGCTTACTTTCTGTCCTCCTGCCTCCATTTAATTCAGGGTGGATGTTACACTCTTCTTGTGATATGATCTGCTAGAGGGGAGGGAACTTCTGGGAGGAAGGAAAAGGAGGAGAAGAGGGGAGACCAAATGGGAAATGGGTGGTGAGAGACAAAGACAGTTGGAATTTTTCTAAGGTTTCTCTTGCATCTTCCCTTACCCCAGAGGCTCCTGATAATGGACGCAAACAGAAGCACAGAGTCTTTTGGCAGGAGGATAAAAGACTTAGCTGCTTCCTTAGTGAGAAATAGATCTAGATGAAAACATTATAAATTCAGCACATATTTCTTTCCCTCAATTACCTCAGTGTTAAAGAATCTTTCTTGAGGGTGGGTCAGATCTTCTGGGGTGGTCCACAGTCCTTCTTTTCTCGATTCATACGGCAAGGAATGAGTTGGGATTTTATTCAGGTCACTTGGTCTCCTTTGCCATCAAATGGTTATGCAGCAAAATTAGGCCACCCTGCAACACAATAATGCTCCTTTCTTCCAATCTACTGTCTAAACCTGTTTTGTTGTCCTCCACAGTCTTTTTAAACTACTACTTTGTCACCTCTGTATTTGGAAATTCTCCTAACATGATACATTCTTCATATTCCAGTTAGTGCAATCAAGTAAGAAAAATCTGGTTCCAAATTTTTTTTTTTTAACACCAGTTGCTTGGTTAAAATACCATTGCTATCCTTAACTTGTTTCCACTGTACATCATCTGAAGATCTTGCTAAGCAAAATACAAACATGGTTTGCCTATGCAGTGATTTTTCTCAGATCTGTATCTTCTTTATATTAGTTAGAATGTATAAGAAGAAACTGAGAGAAATAGAGGAAAATGAAGAATTTCACCATGGCATACCTTGATGAAGTATTTTTTTTTCCTGTTCATTAGCTGATCACAGAGGCAGACAGGACCATAAACATGAAGTCAGAACAGTAACTTTTAACTAAAGAATTAAACCCATCTGAATTATCTGAGTAGCTGATTTTTAAGGAGATAATTTTATCAGGAACCCCTTCGACACAGTCCTTTACTTTCAGCTCATGCATTGCACTAAGTAGGATCTTGAGACATGTTTACATAATGCAGACTGCATACACTACCATCCTTTTTTTAAGTGTTTGCTGTCTCTGAATATTGCTAAGTTCTGTGATAATACTTCTACAGTAAAATTAGTGTGAGCACATGTTGATTTAAGACACTATGAAATATTACCCCTTGGAACTTAAGCAATATCGAATGGTCCTTTACCATTTGGTCCTTTGGTCCGTTACCAAAGTCCTTCTAAGTTGAGGAGCTGGTCTCCAGCTGTGGTCAAAGACAGATTCTTTTGATGCTGCAGAGGCCTATGTGGAGTTGTCTAATATAGGGCTTCATTATAATCTATGATAATTAGAATAGCTTAATAAGTTATAATAATTCCATGTTATCTATCCAATGCCTTATCTCTTAGGATTTGATTAGATTTGTTTTAGAACATCAGCAATTTGAGCAGATGTTTTCGTTACAGTGTGATGATCATTTAAGTTGATATAGTTCCTCCAGAAATCTGTAAAACATAAGTGCACTTTCTTCCTACATCATGCATTGTTTCATCTTTCTGATGCTAAATTTAATTTGGTTTTGTATTCATCACTGGTTTGGCTGCTTCTGTGCCATCCCCTTTCCTAAATATCTGTAAAATATTTCATATACATGGGAATTAGTATAGAACTTTGAAAAATGCTGCTAACTTTTTAGCATGACCCTTTATTTTTTCTTTTCTGCCTGTTTTTCATGCTATAACTAGTTCAGTGTTTTAGTAGCTTATGAAGTCTTGTGTAAGGTTTTTTGAAAATCTGATTAATGCCATCTGGTTCTACTTCACCTACTTTTTCATTGACACAAGGAAAGAAATTTTAGAGATACTCTTTTGCAAAAGGTGTGCACATTAAACTCTACCAGATCATATTACTCCAGAGGGCTTGCACAATTTTTAGTGATCGGTTCAACCATATTAGAGTGTACAGATGCTGGGTGCATAGGTTTATAATCCTCCGAATTGTTTCTAGAAATAATTAAAATAGGGGTAGAACAAGTCGTGTTATTCAGCCCCTCAGAACAGTTGCAGTTTCTCTTGAGAATGCAAATATTAGTTAGCATAAGCATTTGGTGGCAGTGTGATTTTTAAATGAGCATAACTGCCTTACTACCCTGCCAGCTGTTCGTTCCTGCCCCCTTTGGCCCCTGCAAGTATGCCGGGAAACAAGTGGGCACAGCCCCGTGGTAAGCAGGGCACAAACCGAGATGACAAAATAATGTTTTGTTTTCTTGTGGGTGTTTTTTCAGCTAGATCAGTTCCTTGTTCAGATTTGCTTCAAACATTCATACCAGCATAGCAGAGAAAGCGCCATGGAGGTATATCCAGCTGACTGCTATTCATGTAGCGTTTTTCCACGTGGATATTATGGACTGTCTGTAATTAAGTGCTAGTTTGCGTCACTTACTTGGGATGCTGTCTTTTCTATGAAGTTCATGATGCATTGCTTTTATATTATTCCACTGTCTTTCTGTAATGCCCGTTACATCGTATTTAAGCATTGAAGTCAGTCTTTTCCTGGTGTAGCATTCTGTCAGGTGGTTTGCCCTAAGATGAAAAGGTTCCAAAATAGTGTTTTTAATTTTGAAAGCACCGTGAATTCAAAATACTTCTGCCTTTGCAAGGTTTTTTTGTTTGTTTGTTTGTTTTAAAAGAAAGCTTGGTATGGTCCATTCCTATACTCTTGTACTTATGATGGCAGCCTTGCAAAGATGAGGGCATTTTTCCACGAAGGAGACCAGCACAAACTGCTTGTTCCTCCCTCCATGTTAGGTGTGCTCAGGAAGGACGTTTCAGAAGTGTTGAGGTCCAGGTTTCGCACTGGCCTTGTGGCTGACCCTCTGCTGTCTGCTGTAGGCAGGCAGGAACAAGTCCCGGGACAACAGTGCCTGCTGTTGACGGAGGACTATGAACAGGCAACACAGAGCACATCTCAGCCAGGTTGTCAGTGTGCCTGCGAGTACCTTCCTGTTTGTGACGGTATCTCTGAAGGCCACAGCCACAGGAGTTTGTGACTCCTGGATTATTTGTTAACTCTAGAAGCGTACAACAGAGGGCAAACAAATTGTATGCAATCCTGAGTACATAGCGATACCATACACAATACTGAGAAAAGTCTTCCTGCCTATAAAGGTTCGAAGGGGATTTCCAAGCTTTGAAACTGTGGGGGAAATATTCAAAGCCTTCAGGCATAGCAACAGACAGATTTAAGAGTGCTCCAACAAGGCGCCTTAAAAAAAACTGGCTGGATTTCAGTTTGACAGCTGAATTTTATTTCTCACACACTAATGCTCATTCCTGTGTTTTTCTTCTGATACCAAGAAATATTGCTGAAAACAAAGCAACTCCCATCACTTTGTATTTTATGAAACTGTTAAAAAGTGAATGTTTTCACTTCTCTAAAAGCTGCTCTTACGGTGTTGAAAAACACCCTGTTTTTCAGGGTAAAGTTACATAATACTTAAGTGCACTATAATATTCTGTTAATTAGAATTTGCTCTTTCCTTGCACTTGAATATATTTAATACAGAGAGGGGAACCACTGCTTCTTCTGTTGTACAAAGCTTAAACTATTGTGAATGCTTCTGGAAACAATATATGTTGAATACTTTTGCACTTTTTAATTTGTCTTTCTGTCAACTTAACTGTTTCTCCACCATTCCTGATGAGTGAGCATAAACTTTATTGTTTAGAAGTGACAAGCAGCCTTTTCTGCTGTGATTTTAATAG